>NC_137460.1:257855929-257975929 GCF_964235325.1 Thermobia domestica | reverse complement strand
TATGACAACACGCTCTGAACCAGAGAGATTGATCTGAGAATGGGGAAATGTTTCGTGCATCATCTACTCACAATTTTAATTCCATACAGACTTGACTGAGAGCTACCAACTTCTGCCTGTGCCGAGAAAAGTTTCGTGTACGTTGGGTTGCATCTGTCTAGGCGTTCTCACAACTAAAAAAATACCTAGACCCCAAGTAATGGAATTAGAGCGCTTAAAGGGGAATTACTTTGGTGGCTGGCTGTACTCGTTACTGCGGAAAATCGTAAATCACAAACGATTCGTTCTACTCGTTTTCCTAGTCTTAAAGTCTTTGCTTTCGCGAATAATATCACAATCACAGATGCTGACCCGGCATAAATGTTAAATGTTTTTGATCTTACAAAAATATGGATTGTGCTCAGTACTTATTTATAATCCGTAAAAGTAGAAACTGTCACAGTTCAATGGATTTCATTTGCCGATCACATTTGCTCTGAGAATATCAATATCACATGACCAATCCCTTAAGATAATAAGTATCTTGTTCATATCGAATCCGATTCCTCTCTATGATTAAACCTAGTTCCATGTGATGACACATATTCGTAACGTGTTACATATGCAACGCTTTCGTGGTCTGTCGTTGATATACAATGACCAATATATTAATATGTATGTTGCCACGAAAATCTGATAATATGGAAGGTATTTCTTTTACGGGAACTTTGTGTTAAAAAGATGTTTTTTTTTTTTTTTTTTTTTTTTGTAGAACATCTGGCAAAGATCCTTTTCCCGGATGTAGAAGGATTTATTGTCATCTCAAGGGTTTACAAGGAGGATTGAGTTTTGTCAGCACTCGTTAAATATCAAGGACTCTATGTATGTAATTTTTATCATTCTGAAGAAATAGAAAATTATTTTACCCACCACTGGATCAGATGTTTTTGAACGAATTACGAACGATATGAAAATTCACAGGAAAAACCATTTAGGGAGAACTGTCATTTCTATATTAAGTTGTTGGTTTGACTGTGGACATATGCTGGGATTACTCTTTTTCCACTGAAGAATACTTCGTTAGATGATTTGTTTCTATTATGCAAGAGTGTAGGATTTTTTAAAAGATTTTCCAATTTACCCCATTTATTTCATTAAATTGAATGGACACGAGTCTGATCTAACATTGCGGAATCGAATTTTCCGTCAAATATGTAGAGTCATTCATCGCATAGTACCTAAACGTGATTTCCGATCAGTACTGTCCCAGATTCACGGTGTATTTTGTTCTGAAGAAGTTACGATTTAGTTTACGTATATAGGTGAAGCGGAAATGTGGACTAATTTATCAACCCAATATCTTATTTTAGGTATATCAACAAATCACATTCATTTTTTCAATAAACACCCATGATATACCTAATACACCAAAGCAACATTTTCCCCAATAATTTACGAATTGAAAATATTATATCCCACATAAAGGGTGGCTGTATGTAGGATCCTAAGGGGATACAGCTAAAGGAAGGACAACAGGGTGTATAAAAAACAATAAGGTAGTCTTTCCGAGATTTGTAAAATGCATTTTTAGAGGAATCAGCGTTTAGGTGTTTCTTGTAGGAGCTAGTATCGAACGTAGAATAGAACACAAAAATGAAATATTCCGAATGGAAGAGATAACAACTTACATGCAAAACAATCTCGTAATTGTACCTTGCCACTAATACGGTCCCAATAGAAATAAACTTGGGAGGAACAGGAGAGTAAAACAAGCGGTAACATGACTGTCTTCCCAACGGGAAGGTAACAGCCACGGGCACGGAAAGAAAACAACGAAGGATTACAAGCAAGGAGCAAGGAAGAAAAAGCGTCTATGACAAAGAAAAGAAATTATTTTGTACGAGAGTATGAGGACCTCCTGTCCGAGAGGTTACGAACATATGATTTAAATGGATATTAATCATGATTGAGTCGTAAATGTGGAATTTTTTGAGATATAAATATTTAAAATAAGTGCAACTGTAAAAGTTAGTGGTTGAAAGTAAAAGGAAAAATGTGTGTTGGTAAGCATTGCATGGCCTTTGTGCCTATTACAATATTTGGAGGAATTAGTTTTTGAATCGTTAATTAGTGTATTCTGCGCCCACAAATGTAACGTGATTTTATATTGGGTCTACGTTTTTCAGTTTAGGTAGCAACTGTATAGTGTTTTGTCTAATATAACAGATAAGGAACATTTTTTGATTTATTAAAATGAACACAACATAAATTGTATTCCTCTGTCTTGAAATAATGTTATTTTAGTCCTCTTTTCGGAAGCGATGCTACATTAAATTTTACCCTCCCAATTTTCAGTCCTATATAATAACATAATATGTTTGGATACTGGGTGGAATGGTGATTGTCGTTCAAATTCAGAGGATTCCTTTCTTTTCAGTTTAGGGTTGTTTGCTTGGAAATTTCTTATATATATATATATATATATATATATATATATATATATATATATATATATATATATATATATATATATATATATATATATATATATATATATATAAATCACATGTGTATGAAGGTTTGTGCCTTATCAAGCACAAGCATAACAAAAGAACAATATTCGAGGGACTTTGGTGTATAGTTTGTTAACTATGTGTTCGTATGTTCAAATACTGGAAGAGATAATTTTCTGGTTCCTAACCTACCCCGAGACTGAGAACACTATCTTTTTTAACTCTTTATCAATTCTTTCCTTTCTAATTTCAATTAACAAACAATATTATATGAATTGTAAGTGTAAAATTTTATAGCTCAAACAGGGTATTATCACTATTCTATTATTATCGTGTTGAGCGTGAGAAACCCAGGTTCTCTATACGAAATCATGTGGTTCGGAATCCACGTTGAGTTGTAGGTCTTCTTCTCTCATACTGTCGCTGATGAGAGAAACATTAAACTCTAAGTAATCAACTATTATCCTGAGATTCGAAGTACAGACTGGTTAGCAAGGTCTTCTTAGAATAGTTCATTTGTTTCTTATTACATACTTTAAAATGTTAAAATCAGGTACAGAAGGTTGTTTGCTTTGTTCCGACCCGGATATTCACATTGAAAGATAGGACGCTGACAACAACGATCATGTTCTATTGGACTCTTTGCATTGTGGACTATCACACGACATCGCAGTTTCCATTGCAGCAAGCTCCGGTGTAGGACAACCATGGAAATTCTATTCCACTACTGCTTGCAAGTTTTCCATGCACGATCCAGGATGTGCGGGCAGAGATGTTGATGCCGTTATATCAACGGTCCGAACTGAGCGAAAATCCACTGAACTGGCATTTGGAATTTTACACAAGAATGCCTTCAAACGCAATGACACGAATTCCGAAATCCTCTGCCATTTTATGATAGAAAGGTAGTTTTGTTCCGGCGGTATGACTGAAAGGCTTGTTCATATACATCATTACCTGGTTCGCGCACATTCCGTACAATTGTGGGATGTCTCTCCGATATAGAGTTGTCACGACGAATTCTTGGAAGTATCTTGCATACAGCTATACGTTTTTGTCCACCTTGTATTTCATCAACTTACTATCATATCCGAATTCCGTAACAAACATAAAACCACGAGGGAAATTAATCCTGCAATGATCCAGGGAACCACAACGTTGCTGCTCCTTTTGCCGTGAATGTCACTATATCTGCTCTCCCGAATGTGACTACCAGCAGTGAGATGGGCATATGACTCATTCATTGTGACAACTTTCTTTCATTTGGAACCCGCAATTTACTTTTCATACAGTTTTATGCTGTTCGTCTTGCGTTCGACAATCTCACTCAGTAGCAGATGATGTACGTGGGTTTTCCGCACACACTTCAACCTGAGACGTGTGCAAATTGTTTTGTTCACGGTTAACGGTGCAAAGTGGAATTTGTAGCCCATATTATGTAGAGTTAGGAGCTTTTGTTGGCACGTGAATCGATGGATTCTCGTTAGCACTATGGTTGTCACTTTGCTTGCAGCCCTTCTCGTGGTGGTTTTCATGAGTAAATGTTTCACAAAGGATGTCCCTTATGTTCAACTGTCCACAATAGCATTCCCAGTTGCCACCGCGAGTATTAACCCATTCTACCGACAACGTTTCACAATGCATACATACGAAAACTTAGCAATGAAAAGGGCCATTAAGTAACTCTCGCAATATCGGTTGATTTTCGGTGCAATATGATAACACTCATGCACCTATAAGGTCAGACACAACACTGCTCCCACCAGCAAACTCTTGTTTCTCACGTGATACGACAGGTAGCAGCACTGAATCGACAATGGTCGGGTATACAACGAATATCCTTCTTATATTTTTTAAAAAGGTAAATGGATGGAGAGATATTTGTATTGTTTTTATAAATACCGTGCATAATACCGACTTCCGCGAAGCAAGGTGCTCAACTCGAATGGAAAACTCAAAAACTTTAACGTGGAATTTTTAATCCACCCTTATATAAACATGCTGGTGTAAATGAAAATTAAATCCCAGCTAATTAATTAGTTTGTCAGTCAATATAATATACTAACAAATGTATAACAGTTCGTCGTAGAAAAATAATAGTTATATCGAATATGCGTTTGTTAGAATTATCATGTCATAATAGTATATTGTTTAAAAGATATTGAGCACTTAGAAGACAAAATTAAGAACACATTAATTGTGATTTAAATTAATTTGATTAATCGACATATACATTTTTTGACCTTCTGCAATTATTTCGGCAACACCTTAACTCCCTTGATATATATATATTAGGGATGGCCAGATCCGGATATTTTTGGATCCGGATATCTGGATCCACTTGGGTCCGGATCCGAGATTTTGAATCTTGGATCCGGATCCGAAAAAACGGATCTTGGATCCGGATCCGAAAATCCGGCTCTTGGATCCGAATCCGAAATTTCGATCTTGGATCCGGATCCGGACCTGAAAAACCGGATCTTGGATTCGGATTCGAAACTCCGTGTCAGAAAATTCGGGTGTTCCGAATCAGCAAAATTTTCGAAATTATTGACAAAGTGATTTTCATTCCTATGCTTAAAATAAGATTTTATGACACTTTTGGTATCTGATCGTGTGACAGCCTTGCGTTCTCTTCATTCTGTTGATATTTGGTTTTCGTGCCTTAATATGTCACAATTACTCCAAATTTGATTGAGTAAAAGTGTCGACTTAGGTGAGAGCAATCTCATTGTCAGATTCGATTCTAGTGGAAATACGTACTTGACCGAAAAGGTAGTAAATCTTTTTTAAAGCGGTCGTCCTGATGGAAATTTGTCCTTTGTTTTCTGTAACACTAGTCAAATGCTGGGATGAAACCTTAGTCTCAAGCCCAAGCTTCTTCATTAGGCTCAGGCTGCTTACTTTTCTAATTCTTTCTGAGTTATTATGGTCACTGAATGAGTCCATTTCCTAGTCGCGATGGGCTAGGCCATTGCTAATAGAACAGCCCATAAAATATAGATCAAATCAAATTAAGGAGCAACTTCCTTTTCTTGCTCTTGATGAACTTTTTTTCTTTCTTTAAAAATACGTTTCTCTGTGACCGTACCACTCCAGTTAGAATTAAGAATTGTAGTAGAGATGAAGTTCTAAATGGCAATTAATGTATCAAAATCAATGTATTAATGTGCTGTATGTGTATATAAAATACCATATGGAGCCTCGAGCAGCAACACGTATCTTTGTAATTAGTAATCCACTACTATTAACTCTGCATAGGTTGTATAAGGAGCTATATCATTGATGTAAACACATAGGCGGATGCAGGGGGAGGGCGAAAACTCGTTCGCCCCTACCCAGCGCCACCATTAACAGTGTACTTTAGTAGTAATTTGTGGCAATTTCAGATCATCTAAGTAATTTTTCACTGCTAGCATCCCCAACCGCCCCCTAAGAATCCATCCGCCCTCTCCAGGAGTCCGTTCTGGATTCGCCCCTGCGCAAACATAATATACAACTCATTCAAGAGCACATTTTGGTAGCTTTTTAAAATTTTTATCTTAAAGGATTGTCATTTCTTGCGGCTACTTATGCAATTTTGTCCACAGGCATACATGCAATTTCCAGTCATTACGCAAATACATTTATATACTTAATAGACCTCGGCTAGTTGGGGGCTTCGCCACTAGACCCCCGTTACTAGGGCCTCGCACCACAAAAGCCTCTAATCATAATCAATTTAAAAAGAAATGTCTGGGGATTTGCCCTTAGACCCTCTGATATCTCATTTGATCGGCCTATGACCTCGTACCTCGTAAACCTACAACCATACCGAATCTCAGTTCAAATATCAAATTGTATGTAATAACATTCCGGTATCCCGAGACATACCGAATTTCAGTGCGAGTACATGGGGCTTTCCCCCCAGCCCACATATTTGCTCGGTCTACGGCCTCGCACATCATACGCCTGCAAACATAACGCATTTTTAAGGGGACGCGGTGGCTCAGTGGTAGAGAGTTCACCTCCGGTGCTTGGGGTCCCTGGTTCGATCCCAGCTCGCGCCTTGTGGACTTTGCGGTGGACAAACACCGTGCTCGTGGGTTTTCTCGGGGCTTTCCCGTTTCCTCCCACTTTCTTCATTTCATTTATTTCTCATAACCACCGTCTCCTTTAGCCTAACCGGCATTAACGTGGGACGTAAAACTCAAGGATTTCATTTCATAACGAATTTTTGTTCAAATAACAAGTTTCATTTCTCTAACATTCCAGGATTCCGAGATATAAAAGTCTTTTCTCCCCGCCCCTTTTCTTCCCCTCTAAGACATACAACAAAAAACGCTTAAGTATACGGTATACTTAATTATTTCAAATGTAAAGTCCAAATACCAAATTCTATGCTCCTAACCTTCAGAGGTTCCCAGATATCGACATGTTATTATAATAATTACAATCCCCACCCTCTTTCCTTTCCATCTCTTTTCTTTTCCTTTTTACTAAAACGTCAAAAAACACTGAAACACATGTCAAATTATTTTCAATGAGAAATGCAAATACCAAATTTCAAGTCTTTAACCTTAAAGGATTGAACATATTAATACAATAATTGTAATTCCCACTTAATTTTCTTCTCGCCCTTTTTCTTTCCTTCTGGGCCACATATAAAAAAACGTTGAAATACGTATCTAATCATTTTAAGTGCAAATAGCAAATTTCATGTTTCTAACCCTTTAAGTTTCCGAGATATAGGCATATTATTATACTAATTGCAATAATTGCAATTACCACCCGCTCTTTTACTTTCTATATCTTCCTTCTAATTTAAATATCAAAAAGCACTTAAACAGGTATCAAATTATTTTCAATGAGAAACCCAGATACCAAATTTGAAGTATCTAACGTCAAGAATCATCAATATTTTCCACACCATTTCCCCCCTTCCTCGTCGAATTTCCCAAAACCCTTCCTTAGTTGTATCCTACGTCACAAAGCCTATAAACTGTCCAATTTTCAAGTTTGTAGCTTAAGCGATTTGGCCTGTACGGTGATCTGTCACTCACTCACTCAGTCACTCAGGACTTTGCCCTTTTTATATAGAGAGATTTAAGATTTTATGGGAAAGCCATGGATTTTGTCCTAAGGCCGCCAGTGTCTTAGAAATGTAAGAGCTTTGCTATAAACTTTAAGCAATCAACCGACTGATCTGCGTCTATAAGTATTATGCAAAATACCGCTTATGGCATTTATTTTGCTCGTAATAAAAAAAATAGAAATGATGACGAAAATTCAAAGACATCCATGATTTTAGCGTAATGCTGCAGGAGTTCAGATCATTGAATTAATCATAAGAGCCGACTGTATAAGATAGACTACATTAAATTCCAATGTGGCACAAAGAAAATATGCAGCATAACTATGCAGTTTCTCAACGTTATAACTCATTCTGAAAATATTATCATAGGCCTCACAAACAATCGAATTTTAATCCTAACTCGATTAATATATAACAAAAGGCAGATCTATACAACTATTGACTTGAGATGAAAGTGGCATACTTGTAGTACGTTTAAAGTTATACTAAAGACTATATGATGGGGTGTGCGCAACAGTGGTCTAACCCCGAAAAATATGAAAATGAGATTTTGATGCAATCTTTTGTCAATTAAATTGAATTGTCTTCCCACTGAGTTGGATAAAATTCACCTAGTAAATTTTATACATATGGATATTTTAGTTCTGGGTCTCAATCTAAGGCCTAAAATATTCAAAATAGGAGTCCGAATCTGAATTTCGAAATTTCGGGTGTGGATCCAGGAACCGGATATCCGGATCCGGATACAATATTCGAAACTTCGAATCCGGATCCAAGATCCAAAACTTCGGATCCGGATCCAAGATCAGAAATTCCGGATCCGGATCCAAGATCCGAAATTCCGGATCCGGATCCAAGATACGAAATTCCGGATCTGGACCCAAGATACGAAATTTCGGATAAGGATCCGAGATCCGGATCTTATAGGATCCAGATCCGTCTGTCCATCCCTAATACATATATATATATATATATATATATATATATATATATATATATATATATATATATATATATATATATATATATATGTGTGTGTGTGTGTGTGTGTGTGTGTATGATTCCAGTAAAAGAAATAGGGAATTGTGTTTTTAACCGGTTTCGTTTCAAACTAACTTAACACTAGCGAGATAGCTTAATAGGGATGAAAACAAATGGTAGTTTCACGGCACATATCCGATGTATACGGTGGATATGTTAAAATCTCCCACCCAAGTTCTCACCCTGACAAGTTATAAGATCCGGCTTTATCAGCGTCGTATACGGCTCCCTTTCTGTTAACCGGGTCTGACCGCTTCTTTTGAAGTCTTAAGTGCACTAAAGCTTGTTGTTCACAATACAGGTCCGAATTTAACGTTCTGCTTTGCAGCAGCAGCTCATGATGCACAATAACTTTTGAATCCCAACAAACGCGTAGCACAAACTTCTTGGACGTCAATATGAGTTTCAAAACAAACTGCGGAGTTCTTCATAACTTCGACCACTATCTCTTTTGCACGTCGTTGTACGTAAAACACTTTTCATAAGTGGTGATCCACTTTTTCAGAAATCGTTCGACTACGTTAAGTTTCAGTAGAAATACGTAGATAGAAATTCTAACGAGTAAATGTTTTTGAGTGTCGGATGTCTAGGTCATTGGTGAGAGTATGAGAGTATGAAAGTAATCAAACGGTGATGCTCCCATAGCCAGTAGCGTAACGAAAATAACTCAACAAGCGCAAAATTTTAAATAGAAGGTAGTATCAATTTCGATTTCTTTGAAAGTTGACAAACAACTTTGAGTGTTTGAAAAACAAAGAACTTGTATAGGCAAAACTTTACGTTAAATTCTACGATTTGGCATCTACATCTGTTATTTGTTGTTGAATTGCTCATATCAGACCAAACGTGCCAGGCATTTTTCTTCGCACGTAGTGAAAGTACATAATTTTAAAAAAAAATGACCAAATAGTATGTAATGAATCAAATGGCTTAGTGAGAATACTTCCACCTGAAGTCAGCTGCAAAATTTCAAACGGAAGTGATATCACTTTCGATTTCTTTGGAAGTATTATTGAAAAAGAAATAACTTTTTAAGGAAACGCTGTTACTTAAATTCTACAGTTTGGTAGTATCAACAAACAGAAAGAATAAGCCTATTACAGGAAAATACGTAGTTTAAATTCCGGCGCAGGAATCAATTTAAAGCAGAAAATAGAGACACAACTTTGTGCTTTCAACTAAATCTATACATCAAACAAATTTGGATGTAAAGTCCAAGCAATGAATCATCAATCAAATCTAAACTTTCAACCTTATGAAATCACTGCCACTCTCCTGGGCTTGTTAACTCTAAATCATTTGTGTAAACATTTTAATATAAATCTCTTTTCGGAACTCATTGCACAAATAATTGTCCAAGAATAATACAAATAAATAAAATAAATAATATGAACTGCAAGTTCTCCACATTTTCATCAATATGTCGTACTAGTTTCAAAACAATACTTACAATAAATATTCAAAGGATCCTCCAGCAACTGCGATGCACATGTAAATGCTTACCGACACATTGCCGATTGCTCTTAACACTAAATTCAAATTTAGTCCATGGCAGATATTACAGATTCTCTCCATCTTGTCCTCTCTTGTAGTAGGACGCTCTTGGTAAACCAACTCCTTGGCATGTATCCAAAAGAAAAAAATCTAGGTCCAAGAGAACAAGCTGACCAGCAAAATGGGACTCCTCTTCGAATCTACCTGTTTGGGAATAAACGAGGAACAATTTGTCTAGTCACTCTAGCAAAATGAACAGAGCAACCGTCGTGTTGTAGCTACATCATTTCACGAGATGATACTGGGATATCTCCCAAGAGCTCACAAAGAACTTCACACAAAAAATTAGCATGCCCTACTCCTGTTAAAGTACTTTCCAAGAAATGGGGACCAATTATTTAGCCTCCCACTATACAACATGAGACATTCAGAGTCCAGATATGTTGATTGTCTACTTTACGTACCCAGTGAGGATTCTCACTGGACGTTGTGTATGTTAACATGTCCATTACTCCATGTTGACGTTCGCCTCATCCGTCCACAGAATGTTCTCATGAAAACATGGGTTCCTAGTCTCATCCACTAACAAAGCTCCAGACAGTTATGGAAATCTTGTTCTCAGAATTCCTGATGCAGATGAACATCGTAAAGATGGAACGCATTTTTGTCTAGAATCCTCCAAATCGCCATGTGGATCACAGTCTTGTCGAGATTTGGGGGTCCATATCGATTGCTGCACGGATGTCGGGAGACTGTTCATCCTGAACACGGCATCTGATCTGCTGACATTTGCTGTGATGAAGATGGACGTGCCGACGTGCCCAGTACTCCTCACACGACGTGTCAGGCTTCACAATACTTCTCTCGACTTCATAGCACCGATCGAGAAACCGTTAACCATACAGCTGTATGGCCATGCGATAATTCTGCCAACATTCACACTTTACCATTAAGATGTCAAAAGCTTTAATATTCGAAGGTATCGTATTGGTTCCCTCATGCTCACGCAAAAGTGGACAATAGGAGCTCAAATCAAAACGTTCAACTGTTTATCTCTGAACAGCAATCAACAAATATTTAACTGTTTTATATGAGATCTCTTTCGTTTCTTTTTCCACTATGTCATATGGGACCACTTAGTATGTCTCTTTTATATTAATAACCATTATACAACATTTCTCCTCTTTCACTCTTTTTTATAGCTTCTTTTTCTTCTTAACCTCTTTTTCACCTCTGTCTCAATCGTTTGTGCTAATCCTTCAGACGTCCATTCATCATTCCTTCTTTTTGTATCTTTTCCTTTTAATTGAACTACTACTTTTTTCTTCCTTGACTAATTCTTCTATCTCTTCCCTTCTCTTTTATCTTCACTCGTCTTTATTGTTCTACTTCCTATTTTCTGAATTGTTTTTCTTCTATGTTCGTTTCTTTCGTTACTTTACTTTCTACGCTTACCTGCTTATCACATTTTCTTTGGACTTCTTCTTCCTATTCTGTCGTTTTCTTCTATTATTGTTGATCTAGTAGGTATCCCCTAGCTCATATTAAGGTATTTCGTTTCTTTACCGGATTGTAGTGTGGAGCCTATAAACACCCGATACCTCTGGTATCGATTTTCATCTTCAAGATTCTTGTGTTTTAGCTCTGAATTTCGTTTTTAGTAACTGAATTCGATTAGTAACCAGTGGGTATATCTTCTTCTCTATATTAGGTACCTGAATGGAGCATAACAAAAGACCAGCAATTGAATTATACTTTTGTCCAACTTTTACATTCGTATTTGTTTCCATGTCATGTAATGATTGTTGAAATTCAGTAAGGGTGAAGGTCTTATTGTCTTCCATCTGAATGTCTTCTTCGTCAGGTAACTCATTGATTCTTCTTTTACCTACTCTATCCTTTTTTGGGCAATACTATGCAAAATTATTATATTTGTTGCAGTTCTTATATTGCGCACCCCTGACTGGACATCGATATCTTAAATGTTGTTTAGCACATGCTACACAACCACATTGATAACGTTCATATTTTTCCTGTGACATTCTTTTTGAACGGAACCAATTGCCTTGCTGTAATTTGTCTTGGCACCTTTTTTATATATATATATTTTTAAACTCTTGCAGTACTCACTTATGGTGAGAGAATTACTTTTGTACAATGAATTAACAATGCTCCCGCTTAGATATAACCAATCAGATAGAATTGCTGGTAAAGGAAGTAACCATATTTCATAAATCAGATTTAAGAGTGGAACAAGTGAATGCTACAACTCTGACCGCATTATTGCTCTTTATTCGGGCCTAATATTCTGTTCCAAACTGGCAACCTGTCGTGAACAGATACAAAAGAGTTAAAAACATGATAGTGTCTGCATCAAGAATTACAAAATTCGTAGTGGAGTAATAAGATGGAAGGGGAATGTTAAGGGGTATTGCCTCCCCTAATTTCATATAGGAAGTTTGAAGGGACCCACATTTTTGTTGAGCACAAATTAGTACCTAACTAAAGACAGCAAAGCATTTTCCAAAAGTAAATCTAGCGAGTTAAAAATCCGAATACTAGTTCATAATTTTACAGTTCTCTCATGTTGCACCATGATGATACGTTGGAGATAATCATGAAGATATACGGTTGTGCGGGGGTGGTATAAACTTTCGATTGCAGTGTTTCTACCGGGGCCTCTGCCACAATATAAAGAGGGCACTTTTCTGGTATATGTATTTTGTATTCCTTTTAACACCTTGCTTTAAAATGTGTCGTAAAATAGGAATAAAATTATACGGCGACTATAGTATATATTTTGTTTTGTCACCAATGATTGTTAGGGACTTTTGGTGGAGTAACAAATGCCATGTATTATTAAACATTAAACGCATTATAACATTAAATCCATTTTCATGCTGCATTTTTTTTTTGAGTGGGGGGAGTATTTGTAGAGGCAGGCATAAAAATTACTTGCTTACTCGTAGTGCGAAATTTAATACGAGTACGAACTGTAATATGGTACTGAATACCCGCACTCCACAAGGTTCGCTTGGAACCTCCAACTCTTGGTGCTACATTACAAGAGTATTTGTATGTATACAGTTCATTATGATACACATTATTAAATCGCAGGAATTAACAAAATATGTTTCCTGTAAAAGTTGTTTCTTTTTCAATAATACTTTCAAAGAAATCCAAATTGATACCACTTTCTACTTGAAAGTTTGCAGGTGACATGTCTTGGGAGTATTCTAGATACGCCACTGGATTTGGAACCATCGCCATTTGATTCCGCACAGACGGTTTGGTGATTGATTTTTTTGTTTGAAATATCTACGTGCACTACGAGGCGAGGAAAATGCTTGGCACTTGTGGTCTAATACTCCTTGCTGATTCCAGATTGCACTTTATAAAATCTGATCGTGAAATTACACTGGTATCACAGTAGATGTCAACATTCTCTTATACTTTTAAAACTTAATCATGACCAAATGTATCTATAGTGTACTCCCTTTAGTTTCAATAACCGTAAACCTCTTTCGCCAGTTTAACAACTTTGTTTGAAGCTTGATAAAATTCAGGACGCAACTTTCCATAATCACGACTTAATTTACTACCAGTAAATGGAATATAATTTATTTTCTTTCACGTTTCATTGATGATCAACATCAATGCAAGATATTGGCTATAATCGATTATAACACCTTTCTCTCGTTATTACTTTTAGGAAAAACTACTTCTTGGAGTAATAATCTATTTGTTTAGCATTTCTATTTTATTTCGCGCGAACACAACATGTAATTTCCAGATTTATATTCTTAATTATTGATTTCTCTTCTTGCATGATAACATGTTTGACTTTATTGAAATAAAACATATATAACCGTCGTCTACATCGCAAAACACAGGCTCTTAAACAATATTGAACTTCATGTGATGTCTACCATAAAGCTATTTACAGTTTCAATACTTACATTGGTGCTTTTTATGATTTTCTTGCAAGACCCTTTAGCATAATCATTGTCACTAACTTGATAGAAATCATCACATTTTCGTATTGCTGATCTTTTATTCCCCCAGCCGCCAAATACGAGATAGTAGCATGGAGACCTGAAAGGATTCTCATCTTTGCAAACGAGTACGTAGGCATCGTAGCTCGCTTTTACAGAAAAAGAAAATTCTTCAGTCTTAAGCGGCATTCTGGGTATATCATGCTGGCTACCAATTGTTTCTGTTTCACGGAAAGCTGCAAAGATGAAAAACGTAAATTAATGAGAATAACTTAAATGGATTCATTAACAAATCCAAGTCAAAGATTTTAAGTGAAACAAAAATTAAATCTTCACATTTGAAATCTATAATGTGTCTTGAACAACTCTGACGAGGATCTCAAAATTTTAAAGACTCATTAATTCACATTCTTATAAATAATAATACAAGGGCAGTAAAGAGCAAATATGTGTTTTTAATGGTGCTGTGAAAATTCGAATAATGCGTTACTCGAATAAACAAATAATGTATTCTTGGAATATTCGTTGTTCGAATTTTCGAGCATACGGTAATTTTGTATTCAAATAATTCTTTGAATACTGAAAACGTATATGTTCTTATAACAGAAGAAATAGGTTTAACATCATTAGTGTGTAGACGGAAATGAATTGCTTTCTGTTAAAAGGGCGTATGTAATATTTTTAACGATTATCAATTCATCTTAAAAATGAGTATTGCACATGTAACGATTTGTGTTAAAGCGACTTTTGTTCCTTGAATCGTGTTGAAAATATAAGACACTGAAATCTGTGTTTTCTGTTAAAAAGTCGTAAATCCATACATACACCCTTTCAACAGAAAATCAAGTAAACAGCAGCTTGATAATGAAGAACATTACACAGAAATATCAATGCTCGGCACAATCTGGAGACATTGCCGTTAAGATAGATGAGCTTCACGTGTATTCTGATAATCGTTCCAGTCAAAATAAAAATCGTTGTGTAAATTAGGTTTCACTGGCCCTAACCGACACAAAGAGATTTAAATTGTCCAACATTTTTTCCTTATTTGCGGTCACAGCTACCTTCCATGTGACCGGAATTTTGCCATCATGAAACAAGCTCTGCAGAAACGTGATCTCCTGTGTACTATACATAATTAGACGGTGTGAATTATTCACAGCAGCATGTCAGATAAATTCATTGTTTTTGAATTCAGTGGTGAAGATGTTATTGATTTCAAGTCATGCTGGCCACAATACTACAATAAAAATACATTCCCTCAGGAGACAAGCAACTAACAGAGAGAGGATAAACTAAAGTTTGGGATCGTGCAACATCAACCTAAACTACTTTATCTCTTCAGCGGACAAACTAGGAGTATGCACAGATCTTCCAAGTATTCATGGACTAATGAAACATACTTTTATTATGTCATTCAACACTGCGAAAAATGTATTACCTTCTAAATGTAAAGTAAATCCAGCTGGATTTGCCCATTTGAAGTTGAACGAGATCAAAGACTTGGAAAAGCGCATGGATTATGCGCTGGATGAACATAAACAATTTTATCACTCAATTACCTAATTCTGTCTTACAATTACTGACACTGAGGACAGTGACTCGTATTGCGTTGCTTGTTTTCACTATATTGTATAATGCTGGTTTGTACTAGTTCGTAGCTTGGAAATGAATATCTTTCCATTGAAAGTTTTTATTCAATCCGTCTTCCTTGCATTCCTAATTCTGTCTCTAGAGGCTTGGCTTCACACTTCAAACATGAAAAAACACTTATAACAGGCTTTGGTGTTATGCTACCTTAAGATCACACTCTCTTCTCTATTGTTACAGTTTTTTAGATTAATTTCAGAAAAACCCTGGTTTCACAATTCCTGTCAGCGTAATTTCTGTTAAAAGGGCGTATGTGCTCTAAATTTATTTATTTTTGTAGATTAACAATACCTTGCTGTTACATCCTATGAAGCTAATAACATTCAATAACCATGTACATTTCCACACACTTTTTTCTCTTTTATAAACTAAACTAAATAGTGAGAATCAGTTTTTCATTATTTCCCGAAAAAATTATTTCTTGCACACACGCCCTTTTAAAAGAAAGCGATTCAAATATTGTGTAAGTCCAGCTGAATCTTGGCTTGTGATATGAGGATATTAACTATACTTCAAGAACTAAATCACGGTTGCTCAGTGGAAGAGTGCTTATCTCTAGTGTGACGGATCACTTGTTCAATCCTCGATCGTATGAGTTTGTAGTGGAAATCTCTTCTGTCCCTTTCCTCCAATATTCTGATTGAATCTGTTCGTTTCACTAATAATCCATCTACTTAGGGCTGCAGGTCATGGAGCGTAAAATTGAAAAATTTCAGTTTTCATTTTCAATTGCAGGAACACAGGCATATATATGGTGGTCTATGAGTTTTAGTACAGTGGATTATTTTGCAAACAAACATGCTTAAAGCAAATCTGACTAGCGGAGGACGGATTTGGGTAAAGGAGCTACAGATTGATTCATGCGCGGTGAATGGCGGTCACCTTGATGGCCACCATCTTGGATCCAGCTTAATTTTTTCAAATAAGAAGGTAGGAATGTGACACATCAATTAACACTGCTTTTCTCAATGGTAAGCAGTTCCGCAAGCAGAGAAGTTTTATCATGTCCTGTTCTAAAGTAATGACGATCCAAAGTTGACGGTTTTCTGTTTCCTTTCAGGGAGAGCGACATGGCTCTAACGCTGAAAGAAAGACGTGACGCCCCAAATTTGACAGGTTTCCTTTTAGATACAGGTAGAGGGATATAGCACTGACAAAACAGGAAAAAATTGAGATCATTCTAATGTCTATGGAAAGAAGCAGTCGTGTGATTGCCCAGGACTTCAACGCGCGCCATCCTGAAAGATCTACAATAAGTCAAAACTACCGTTAGCTACCTCATTAGGAAATTCAGTGTAACTGGTAATGTTGCCTACAGACCACGGTCAGGTCTCCCACGATCCGCGACAAATGAGGAGACATCCACGATCGTGATTGCTGGTAGTGTGAAAAGTCCGAAACGCAGCTCAAGACAACTATCAGAAGATAACAGGCATACCACGTGCTTCCGTGATGAGGATTCTCCATACAAACAAATGGCATCCCCTTAAATTGCAGCTTGTTCACAACCTTTCAGATGATGATCCAGATCGGCGGATGGAATTCGCCAATTTGGCTTTTCCGCAATATGACCAAAATCCGCATTCCCCAGCTAGTGTTATTTTCACAGACGAGGCAAACTTTTATTTGCATATGGAAGTGAAGAGCCAGAACATGCGATATTGGTCGGATGCAAACCCACGTGCGATCAATCCGTGCAAGAGGGTTACCCCTGCTCATATCATGGTGTGGTGTACCATATGAAACATGTCGATCACAGGGCCCTTATTCATTCCCGGAACCCTAAATGGTGTCCGATATCTGAACATGTTACAGGAGTTGGTGCTTCCGTTGCTTCTCCACCCTGATGCCACCTTGCAGGGATATTTTCAGCAAGATGATGCAAAACCGCACTATGCGCTGCCTGTGGGAAAATGCTTGGATAAGCATTTCCCTGGACGTTGGATCGGTCGCCGAGGAACTGTGGAGTGGTCAGACCTCACTCCCTTGGATTTTTTTATGGGGACACCTAAAACACTTGGTATACCAGGAGAAGATTCGGGATGTTGCACACCTATAGGGAAGTATTCAGGACGCCTGTAATAGCATCATCCACGTTGTGTTGTTACGGGTTCAGAAGGACTGGATTATGAGACTCCGGTTGTGTGTTGCAATGGACGGGCAACATGTGGAGCACATCGTGTAGGT
Source organism: Thermobia domestica (assembly GCF_964235325.1). Taxonomy (NCBI): domain Eukaryota; kingdom Metazoa; phylum Arthropoda; class Insecta; order Zygentoma; family Lepismatidae; genus Thermobia; species Thermobia domestica. The sequence goes on along the minus strand of NC_137460.1, from coordinate 257,957,996 downwards.
AGGACTTTGGGGCGTCATAACTTCGGAATGGGACATGATAACGCATTTCTGCTTGCGGGACGGCATTCCGCTGCCAATAAACTGTGTTAATTGATGTGCCATACACCTGCCTTCCCATTTGAAAAAATATTCCGGATCCAAGATGGCGGCCATCAAGATGGCCCCCATTCATCGGGACGCATCAATCGGTAGATCCTTAACACAAGTCCACCCTCCGCTAGTCAGATTTGCTTTAGTCATGTTTGTTTCTAAAATAACCCACTGTATTAAGACTTATGGACCACCCTATATATATATATATATATATATATATATATATATATATATATATATATATATATATTCGAAAAGATTTATTCAATTCAAATTTCAAATTGTGTAGATTCCCAAGTCAAAAAGAAGTATTCAATTCAATTCAGTGTTACTTATTGCCCTAAATTTTTATTGTGAAGAAATACTGTATAATTTCATCTGTTCTAAATAGATATTTACGTTTCTTCCTAGCAAGCAAAAACGTGTACGGTAAGTCAAAATTTGCCGTTAATTTCCTTGATAGACAATCTTAAGGATTGTTTGTGTGTGACTTTGTCAAGTACATATTGTCAACCCCCCTATGTAGTGCCATATTTTGCAATAGCGTAGCTAGGACAGTAGGAAGATTGTCCTCTGAACATTCTCTAAAATGGCCAGGAAATAGCTAGTAAAAGTATCTCAAGGAAAACAAATACAATGCCGAACTTCGTTATTTAAAATCTGTATTTTCATTAAACTGGTTGTAATTAATGTGTAGCTGTATGTTGTGTACGGGATAGGCAAAATATCACCAGATCATAACTCAACAAAGCCTGAGTAATTCCTCTATTTGATAACAGAGATCAGATAGCAAACACATACCTTTTTAATTGAAGATGTTGGTCGGCTTCTTGAATAAAGGTGCAGCTTAGTAAAACTCCGAAGATTTGGATGGATGAAACTACTTGGAGTTAGAACTTTAAATGTTCATAGAACTTGTTAACTGATAACTGTCAACTTCTTAAATATTCGAATATTACTCGTAGATTACTTGCTGTATAATACTCTCTCTAGTAACTCTCCATTGAATCTGCTACTCTTCGTCTTCTCTCCTTCTACTCCTCGTTCTATCCTTGGTAGAGTATTTATCTGTACCAAATTTCACAGAAGTAAATCCCCACGCTGAGCGGGTTTGCATATCCAGGCTCCTAACTATGAAAATATTTACGATCACTCCAACCCCAATCATTTCACAGATTCAACCTGTTGTATAAAAGTTATTAGGACATAAAATTGAATGTAATTTATACGAAAAACCCTTTTATGCATTGCAAGATCTGTAACGTCCAAATATTCACCACAAACTTATAGTTGTATCGACATAAACAAAACAAAAAAGTGTGGAGCAGGAAACCACTTTACAACACAAAAGTCAAAAGAGGTCACTGAAGACATACGAACTGGTCGAGCGGTTTGGGTGACTAGTCTGTCAATCAGAAGTTTATGTGTTCAAACCCTGTAGAAAATATTCGTTTTGTTTTTTTCCTAAAAGTGTGTTCCTATTTTCATCAGAGGACTGAGAACATTTCTTTGAATAAATCTTTGGAAATTACTTTTCTCTCAAATTCGATTAGAAGCGAACATTATATGAATTGCTAATCTAAAATCCACAGCTGAGAACAAAATATTAAGTATGTTCAATATGTCATTATTATCATTTGATTTGTAATTAAAAAGTAATTATAAGCATTGACGATTTCAGAAGATTCTCCCCGGTAATGGTCAAGATATGAATGAGAAAAAACTGATAAAACATTATTAGTCTACTTTGAGCATGATCGAAAATAACTTATGGCCACGAAGGGGAAATTTATGTCGACAGGGTCTCAAATTCTCCGACGGGTCATGACCTGAAATTATTATTGTTTGAAAGGTTTCCTTAACAAATAGAATATTATATTTATTTCTCCTTCTACGTTTTGAAATGGAAAAATCATAATTTTAAATAGAATTATAATACGATAAGCATAAAGATTTATACAACTAATGAAGTAAATATCCTTGTGTAAGTTATCGATTTCTATTCGGATTAAAACTCGAATATTCGTTTGCATCACACTTTAAAGTAAATCCTCTCTATATATAGTTCCTACTGGAAAGCATGTTTAACTCCAATTACTTAATCAATATTTTTAATAATATATTTTTATTGTAATACTCTTACTATTCAATGTTGTATGCACTTAATTTCCCAAAGCAAAACCTCACAAATGTATAATTGACTAGTAAATATTATCAAATAAATTATCATTTAGTTTACGTAAACATTGCATCGCCTGATTTGAAACTTCGTATTTTAAATAATAATAATAATAATAATAATAATAATAATAATAATAATAATAATAATAATAATAATAATAATAATAATAATAATAATAATAATAATAATAATAGTAGTAGTAGTAGTAGTAGTAGTAGTAGTAATAAAATCATAGCCATATCTTTATCAGAATTTCAGGCTTAGTCAATAAATGAATTCAACATAGTCTCAATTCGAAGCTCTATTTAATCGAATCAGATAGAAATACGAAGAGGAACTTCGAGAACAGATAAAAGAAAAATGTTACTTTAGTGGGTTTGAATGTAACTTTTAAGAGTTAGTTTTTTTCTTTTCTTTAAGTTAACTGATTCATCGAACGTATCTGACATATGAGTAACTTGTCTCTATATTCTACTCGGTTATACACGTTTTACAATCTTTTCCATTAACCTTGAACGACAAGAACACGAACACAAAAACATCCACATAGGTATGACAGTTAAAACTCCTAACCTCCCCCACGGGGAATCGAACCCGGAACCACATACACTTGAGGCACACGTGCTAGCCACTAGACCAGCGGGAAGAGCAAATAAAATGTATTTTGTAGTGTCTGAAGTTTATAGCTATTTCACCCTGTTGTAGTATGTTTATTGATTTTTTAATGTTTACCGTATTCGTTACTTTGAGGAATGATATATATTATTGATATAGGTTTTATTACATATTCGGCCATAAATATTATATAAATTATCAGAATTATTCATGATCTTCCATGGAAATTCACTGGTGCATGCGCAGTAGACAGACAGTGTAATTGGAAGATGAGTTCAACAGAGATTATAGGGCTATATTCCGCCGATTATATTTTATTTAATAACTGTTTAGAAGAGATAACGAAAACGAGTCTACATAATGAAGATGGAATTTCCGTAGAAGATAGAATGGTGAGGTGTATACGGTTTGGGGTTGATATGGTTGTTGTTGTAGAATCTAAAAAGAAAATTAATAAGATGTAGAAAACTTGAGAAAGGCTTGTGAAGAATATGGGATGAAAATAAATGTTAGAAAGACAAAATCCATGGTGATTGAAACGAAGCGATCGGTGTGAAATATAGAAGTAGGAGCGGGAAAAAACAACAAGTGATTAGTTTTCGATATCTGAGTACTATTACTAGTGATGATTTGACATGCGAACGTGAAATAAAAGCAAGGATAGAAATGGCGAAAAGAGCCTTTAGGATGGAGGAAATAGTATTTTGAGGGGTATGGTGGCAGGGAAGAGAGGGAGAGGACGAATTAGACTATATAGAAACAGAATTAGGCTATTGGCGATATCAAAACAGAAAAATCGTATGTGAAGATGGAGAGGTTAACAGAAGATCGTGGAGCATGGCAGCTTCTCAGCTGCGGTAAGTGACCCGCTGGTAATGGCGGAATACTTCTGATATAATGATACTGATGATGCACAGTAGGAACAGAAATATCCACTTTACTGTCATTGCTAATACGAATCACAATGCAAATTTCTACAGGTTGTCAAAATACCTCGCTCTAAAAGCTGTAGAAAACTATCTGTTACTATGCGAGGGAAAATCATAGGTCGAGCAACAATTAGACAAATTGCCATTCAGATAGCTAGGGGTATGAGCTGTGACGAGAAAACAGTGAAGAAATTGATTTAGCGGTATGAAGAAGGTAGTGAATATTTCACATCTTGGCCAAGAAGTAGGAGACCAATAATAATAATAATAATAATAATAATAATAATAATAATAATAATAATAATAATAATAATAATAATAATAATAATCATCATCATCATCATCATCATCATCATCATCATCATCATCCCAGGAATTTATATTTATTTCCAGCAAAACTTTTGCATACCCTCCTAGTGCAATATGATGTTTTTGTAAAACGGCAATTATAAAATTGTCAAGCTGAATTTGAAAGTCATAATAAGTAGTGCTTTATTTACTTATTGCACAATTCTTTTATGCCAGTAGCTTTCGCCACCTTACTCGCTCTTCATGCTTACTCAGGAGGAAGCTGCAGGTCCCTAGGTTGGGAACTACTGCTTTCCACCAAGGAATTCAGAGAGCCTGTTAGAAATTTGCGTTCTGACCAACATCAGAAAATTGTGTTCTTCTGTTTCTACTGCGCATGCACCAGTGAATTTCCATGGAAGATCATGAATAATTCTGATAATTTATATAATATTTATGGCCGAATATGTAATAAAACCTATATCAATAATATATATCATTCCTCAAAGTAACGAATACGGTAAACATTAAAAAATCAATAGACATACTACAACAGGGTGAAATAGCTATAAACTTCAGACACTACAAAATACATTTTATTTGTTCTTCCCGCTGGTCTAGTGGCTAGCACGTGTGCCTCAGGTGTATGTGGTTCCGGGTTCGATTCCCCGTGGGGGAGGTTAGGAGTTTTAACTGTCATACCTATGTGGATGTTTTTGTGTTCGTGTTCTTGTCGTTCAAGGTTAATGGAAAAGATTGTAAAACGTGTATAACCGAGTAGAAAATAGAGACAAGTTACTCATATGTCAGATACGTTCGGTGAATCAGTTAACTTAAAGAAAAGAAAATAGTGTCCAAGGCATTTGTCTGTAAAAAAAAAAAAAAAGAAAGAAAAAAAAACCTCTTAAAAGTTACTTTCAAACCCACCAAAGTAACATTTTTTTTTACCTGTTCTCGAAGTTCCTCTTTGTATTTCTATCTGATTCGATTAAATAGAGCTTCGAATAGAGACTATGTTGAATTCATTTATTGACTAAGCCTGAAATTCTGATAAAGATATGGCTATGATTTTACTACTACTACCACTATTATTATTATTATTATTATTATTATTATTATTATTATTATTATTATTATTATTATTATTATTATTATTATTATTATTATTATTATTTAAAATACGAAGTTTCAAATCAGGCGATGCAATGTTTACGTAAACTAAATGATAATTTATTTGATAATATTTACTAGTCAATTATACATTTGTGAGGTTTTGCTTTGGGAAATTAAGTGCATACAACATTGAATAGTAAGAGTATTACAATAAAAATATATTATTAAAAATATTGATTAAGTAATTGGAGTTAAACATGCTTTCCAGTAGGAACTATATATAGAGAGGATTTACTTTAAAATGTGATGCAAACGAATATTCGAGTTTTAATCCGAATAGAAATCGATAACTTACACAAGGATATTTACTTCATTAGTTGTATAAATCTTTATGCTTATCGTATTATAATTATATTTAAAATTATGATTTTTCCATTTCAAAACGTAGAAGGAGAAATAAATATAATATTCTATTTGTTAAGGATACCTTTCAAACAGTGAAGATTTCAGGGCATGACCTGTCGGAGAATTTGAGATCCTGTCGACATAAATTTCCCCTTCGTGGCCATAAGTTATCTTCGATCATGCTCAAATGGACTAATAATGTTTTATCAGTTTTTTTCTCATTCATATCTTGACCATTACCGGGGGAGAATCTTCTGAAATTGTCAATGCTTATAATTAGTTTTTCACTACAAATCAAAGGATAATAATGACATATTGAACATACTTAATATTTTGTTCTCAGCTGTGGATGTTAGATTTGCAATTCATATAATGTTCGCTTCTAATCGAATTTGAGAGAAAAGTAGTTTCCAAAGATTTATTCAAAGAAATGTTCTCAGTCCTCTGATGAAAATAGGAACACACTTTTAAGAAAAAAAAACAAAACGAATATTTTCTACAGGGTTTGAACACATAAACTTCTGATTGACAGACTAGTCACCCAAACCGCTCGACCAGTTCGTATGCCTTCCAATAACCTCTTTTGACTTTTGTGTTGTAAAGTGGTTTCCTGCTCCACACTTTTTTTTTATTTTGTTTGTTTGTTTATGTCGATACAACTATAAGTTTGTGGTGAATATTGGGACGTTACAGGTCTTGCAATGCATAAAAGGGTTTTTCGTATAAATTACATTCAATTTTATGTCCTAATAACTTATATACAACAGGTTGAATCTGTGAAATGATTGGGGTTGGAGTGATCGTAAATATTTTCATAGTTAGGAGCCTGGATATGCAAACCCGCTTAGCGTGGGGATTTACTTATGTGAAATTTGGTACAATTTTGACTTCTAAACTGCCACCTTGATTCACGTCACTACACGTGTTTGCTTATCCCATTTCCGAAATTCACATTTCTGCAATGATCATCAAATAGACAAAATCTCCAGACGTCTATCTCCCTAATCTGACAGTTTTGTCATATCCCAAAAATTGTGTCGATGTTAACAAACATTATTTACAACAAATCTTACAATGCAACTTGACCGTTTGTTGTTCTTTGTCATCACAACATTGCAAATCCACATGTCCACATATTTCTGTTCACTAACTTACATAAAAACAAAACAATGACTTTGACAACATTACGATCTCATCACAATCTTGAAATAACTTTAATAATGTCTTTCCTTACCTAATTTTAATTTTGTAATTTCATGTCTGTATAAACTTTAATTCTGTAACATCTTCTTGTCTCTATTTTTGATCAATTTTAATAAATCCTTGGATTATAATTTTATTTTAACCTAACTTCTCATCAATATTTTAAGTCATGATTGACTGGTGTGTCAATTTAAAGGAATTTTGTGGCTAGTCTTATGTTACATATTTTGGTAAGTCTGAAGCAAACTTGCAATCGACGACTGATAAGTTTGCTCTAGCAATGTAAATGCTAAATTGTGCAAGCTTAGGCAAAGGAATTTTAAGTCTAATTTTCTAATGTTATTAACTACGTATTATGTCACGTCAGAAGAAAGCTTGTAATGGAGGAACTAGCAAGTTTCCTATAGTCTTGATTAGGCCAGTAGCCGTATACATGCAAGCCTCTGTAAATGTATAGAGTTAGCCCTGAAGACGTGAGTAATGCTACAAAAATTCTAGAACGCTATTAGGGTTACAATTAATTAAAAGTGTTATCCAAAGTATTCCTGTATCGTTAATACAAAGTAATGAAATGCCGTAGACTATAATTTTCCATCATGTGCTTTGTATACCACAATCTATAGCAATCAATTTCCATCATTCTGTGTTGGTTACGTAGGTAAATTTCATAATAGCAAATATTAAAAAAAAAAAAAAAAAAAAAAAGGAAGTAGCTTCAAGTGTGCACTACATGAAGAAGTTTTGTGTCTATCTCGTGATATTTCCTTGGTCAACATTAGAACCGAAAGTGATATTACATTTCTACCATGTCCGGTTTTAGCAAAGCTATTAGATGATGGAACATTCTGTTGGGATGCTTAGTTGATTGTAAATAAAATGTTTCAGATTTTATTCCATACAGGTCATCGTAAAAATAGAGAGTGGCTGATTTTCAGCAACTTACAGTTTTAAAGGAGAGTTTAGATTGGAAGTGGAGTAAATCTTAATAAATTGCAGAAAGCAACATTTCGTTATTTATTGCCATTTTTGCCCTATAGAGATCAGCATGAAAACCGGAAATTGTTGAGTTTAATCACTTTCTGTTTAAATTTTGCCTTCATCATCGAATTCAATTCCTAAACTTTGATTACGTAAATCCTGGCCAATGGGATTTGATACATGAAGTAGTTGCTCAGATTTGTCTACTGTATGGACGGACAGCTTAAATATATAGTTTCGGAAAACGAAATTTGTTAAAAATGAAAATTATTTATGTATATTAAAAGCACTTTTATGACAACTTTAAGAGACAATACAACCTTAAATTCCTCTCATAGATGGTACTTATAACAATTCCTAATAGAGTATACTCCATAGATTTGTTTACTGTTTCGTATAGAAAAAATGAGGATCCAAAATAGTTGGTATTATATCAGTAACTCGTTATATAACTGCTTAGAAAAGGAGAACTATATGTTCTCTAACGGAACACAATCTTTTAGTGGTCAATCATACTCTGTATGATACATGCACGGATAAGGACCCTGTATACAACAAAAGGACTAATAGACTTTAGAAATAGTTACCAATATCATGCGCATGATTTACTATTGTTTTAACACCGCCAACAAATAATGTTCTTCATTTCTATCCAAACCCCATGCTCTTGTCATATTCTTATTCCTATTTAAACAAGTCCCTTGAGCTATATGTTCATCAATTCGAAATAGATAAATGTATTGGATTGGTAGATTGAAATGTCCGTTTTGAGTTGGGTGTGTAAATATCTTAAGTACTAAGTCATAAAATACGTACTTGTTCAAAAAAGCTGTGTTGTACAGTCAGTCAAGAAAATTGCGTGGTCAACATAAATGTGTAACATAGTACTGTGGGCAACCTACAATTGAAAGCGATCTTACTTTAAGAGTTCAAAGTTGAGCATTGTTCGCATGCAGAAGCGAAAATCATCAATAGACCATTTGAGAAAGGAGTTGTGAATGAACACATCAAACACTTTTGAGTAGCAAACTTTCCTGCCACTGGTAGAATATAAAAGATATGCGCACGGTGAAAGACCAATAACATGTTCGGATGGGTTCATAGGTATAAGGCAGAAACGGACTCTAGGAAAAGCATTCGTTCAACTCCAGAGACGTTAAACAAACACCATTCCACCGTCGTTCGTCGTCCTCTCACAGTCAGTGAAAGAAATTAGGTTCACGTGTGTAACATTAGTTAACATCAACCAACAGGGACCACCTCTGAAGGCATACAGTTTTCTGAGTGTACGGAATAACAAGAAAGAATTCCTAAATTGAATTTTCATATCTGACGAAAAATGGATCGGTGACGATAATCATCAAAGTTTACAGTACTTTGATTGTAATCAACGGCCAGAGCAATTCCCAAAGTCACACTTAAGTGGTGAAAGATATTGTTGCTATGATGAAGCTAGTCCATTACGTCTTTATACAACACGGCAAAGTTATCACTGAGGATCGTTTCAGTACTTACCTACATGACATGCACTACCAACTTACCCACACGCACCCTGCAACGGTCAAAGACATCGCTCCCCCTTTGCATGAGAACAGACACCCATATGTCATGATTTGAAGTATTAAATCCTTCCTAACCTACGGAACTCTCCTGCAATCCCTCTCAACCACCACCGTCTCTTTTGTTATATCAATCACCTATAGGTAGCAAAGAACCTCCCTGCTGACCGCACGATGAAACATGGAATCTAGAACTTATTCCGATTACAAAACTGTATGGCTGCGAAATCGCAGCAACTTAATAGAAATTCAACAAAGTAGGATTTTATGAGCAAAATGATGTCTTGTGCTTTTTACAGACATTGAATTACGTATTTTATTCATACCTTATTTCGCTTGATATGTTTCATGAACACTGAAGAAATAATAGTCAGTTACCAGTACATCATCCTTTGCAATAACCTCACCGTCTCTTACAATATTAACAATGTTGCTAGGTAAGTCAGTCTTGGTAACAGTTTAAGGAATGTCTCAATAATAATAATAATAATAATAATAATAATAATAATAATAATTCATCATGCGCCAGACTAGTTACGGTAGAAAATTACCTACCTTCCCATCGATAGTCCAACACAGGACCGGCAGGATGTTCCCAGGAAGAAACTTTGGTCCAATGGTTATAATGTAGCCAATTGCAGTCCAGTGATTTAGCGAAGTCACATGTTTTCCTTTCATCATGGTGAATATAATTTGAAACTGAAACAGAATTCATTACAATAGTGGTTATTGTACAGATGAGGTGAAGTTGTTCCTCTTACGGTTTGTTGAATTGGATATTAGAAACCCCTTCAGTAGCTATGCTATCAAAACTTTATGAATGTTAATTCAATTAAATGTTAGAAATTAAACTACAATAACCAACCTAAAGAAAAAGAATGGAAAATTTACCAAAACTATCAGGAAGCAATTGCATATGTAATGGGAAACCTGCTGCCTGATGATTGTGAGGGAACAGGCACTAAGAATGTAAATTATGTAGAACTTAAATATTTGAGATTTAATTTAAATAAATTAGAAGAGAGCCAAGTAAGAGAGGAATACGAGATTAAAGTTTCGAATAGATTCTCAGTTTTAGGAGATTCGGAGTGATTTAGTGTTGAGGATACTTGGGTTCAAATTAGAGATAGCATTAAAATTTCAGCAAAAGAAAAATTGGAACACGCGCAAATACGTAGGAACCAACGATGGTTCAACCATTAAACTAACAGAGAAGAGAAATCGGACAAAATTACTTTGGCTACAAAATATTACGGATATTTTGGGGCTCATTAATTATGTTAATCAAGAGAAGAAAGACAATCTATGCAGTGTGAACTTCCAAATTTATGAACAGGTCTCGTATGAAAATTTTCCAAGAACTCTCTCCTGGCGAGCATATACATATATGTTTGAATGTGTGTGTGTGTGCAACTAACTTCGATCCAATCACCAGCAATCCTTTTATGGCAAGAAAGGAAGAAGAATCGCTTCACAGAACATTCCAGAAAGAAGTCTCATTGTATCAGTCTAGCCATTGTATCAGTAAGTTGCGTTTTAAGTCAAAACCGAGATTTTTCCTTTTCGTCCAGTAAAGATAGGATTGATAAAGGAACAAAAGTAGGTGGGAGACACCTGACCCCCGGTAGCTGAAAAATCGCCTTTTTTTCCATGGTCTCCTGAGAGCAAGGACTCAATTTTCCACTGTCTCACGATACGCTATGACCCACGCCCCGTCAACCCATGATCTTTTACGACCTCCATATTAGGGGTGTATTCATTCCCTTTTATGAGCACTTTTAAGGGGGTGTACTCGTTCCCTTTTATGAGCACATTTTAGGGGGTGTACTCGTTCCCTTTTATGATCACTTTTCCACCCCCTATAACACATAAGGCTACGTAACACACAACAGAACAGATAACACATAAGAGTACGTAACATAACAAGGATGTACTCGTTCTCTTTTATGAGCATATTTTCCAACCCTTATTATAACATAGCACAGATTACATAGCAGATCTAATACAAGAGTATGGCTTATTTTCCAACCCCTATTTTAACATAGCAGGAATTACACTGAGACTATGAACACACAGCAGAACAGATAATACATAGCACAGCTAATAAAAGAGCATGGCTTATTTTCCAACTCCTATTTTAACATAGCAGGAATTACACTGAGACTATGAACACACAGCATTTTAGGGGTGTACTCGTTCTCTTTTATGAGCATATTTTCCAACCCTTATTATAACATAGCACAGATTACATAGCAGATCTAATACAAGAGTATGGTTTATTTTCCAACCCTTATTTTACCATAACAGAGATTACGAAACATAGCGGACATAGCACAGGGGGTGTATTCATTTTCTCCACCCCTAATTGAACGTAGCAGAAATTACACTGAGACTACGAACACACAGCAGACCAGAGAATACATCAAATTCATTCCCTTTTATGAGTGCATTTTAAGGGGTGTACTCGTTCTCTTTTATAATTACTTTTGCAACCCCTATTTTAAGACAATGAATACCTATGTAACATAGCGATTCGATACGCTCTTTGAACCGATTTGGATGAAACTCAGCATATGGGGGAATTCGACCATGCTGAGTACGAATATTATACTTATTTTTACCTGGGTCCTATAGTTTATGTGGCATACGCCCTTTCTATGACAATTTGAACCGATTTGGATGAAACTCGGTACAGGGGAGTTTTCGGACATGCGGATTACGAATATCATACCTATTTTTACCTAGGTCTTATAGTTTATGTGGGATACGCCCTTCCTATGACAATTTTATCCAATTTGGATGAAACTCGGTATATGGGGGTTTTCGACCATGCTGAGTACGAATGTCATACTTATTTTTACCTGAGTCCTATTGTTTATGTGGGATACGCCCTTTGTATGACAATTTTAACCGATTTGGATAAAACTCGGCATATGGGGGTTTTCGCACATGTTGATTACAAATATCATACCTATTTTTACTTGGGTCTTATAGTTTAAGTGGCATACGCCCTTTGTATGACAATTTTAACCGATTTGGATGAAACTCGATATAAGGGGGTTTTCGGACATGCTGATTACGAATATCATACCTATTTTTACCTTGGTGTTATAGTTTGTGGGATACGCCCTTTGTATGACACTTAAAGCCCAATCTTTCGTAAACGAAGCAACATATTGTGGTGGTGATTCCACATTTAGCAATTGGTCATCAACTACTGCAAGTTCCAAAATAATGATCATCGAGGTCAAAGGTCAACATACTTAAAACCTAATAACTCAAAACCAGAGCCACATATTGAGGTGGTGTTTCCACATTTATTAATCGGTCACCAACTACTACAAGTTCCAAAATACTGATCATCGAGCTCAAAGGTCAACATACTGAAAACCTAATAACACGAAAACTGAACCATATATTGAGATGGTGTTTCCAAATCTAGTAATAGGTCATCAGGTACTACAAGTTCCAAAATACCGATCATCGAGGTCAAAGGTCAACATACTTAAAACCTAATAACACGAAAACTGAGCCACATATTGAGGTGCTGTTTCCACATCTAGTAATTGATCATCAGGTAGCACAAGTTCCAAAATAGTGGCCATCGAGGTCAAAGGTCAACATACTTAAAACTAAATAACTCTTAAATGGATCCACATATTGAGGTGCTGTTTCCAAATCTAGTAACTGGTCATCAACTTGTACATGTTCCAAAATACTGATCATCGAGGTCAAAGGTCAACATACTTAAAACCTAATAACACGAAAACAGGGCCTCATATTGAGATGGTGTTTCCAAATCTAGTAATCGGTCATCAGGTACTACAAGTTCCATAATAATGACCATCGAGGTCAAAGGTCAACATACTTAAAACCTAATAACACGAAAACGGGGCCACATATTGAGATGGTGTTTCCACATTTCGTAATTGGTCATCAGGTACTACAAGATCCAAAACATTGACCATCGAGGTCAAAGGTCAGCATACTTAAAACCTAATAACACGAAAACGGGGCCACATATTGAGATGGTGTTTCCACGTTTAGTAATTGGTCATCAGGTACTACAAGATCCAAAATAATGATCATCCAGGTCAAAGGTCAACATACTTAAAACCTAATAACTCGAAAACGAACCCACATATTGAGATGTTGTTTCCAAATCTAGTAATCGGTCATCAGGTACTACAAGTTCCATAATAATGACCATCGAGGTCAAAGGTCAACATACTTAAAACTTAATAACACGAAAACGGACCCACATATTGAGATGGTGTTGCCACATTTAGTAATTGGTCATCAACTACTACAAGTTCCAAAATAATGACCATCGAGGTCAAAGGTCAACATACTTAAAACTAAATAACTCTTAAATGGATCCACATATTGAGGTGCTGTTTCCACATCTAGTAATTGATCATCAGGTAGCACAAGTTCCAAAATAGTGGCCATCGAGGTCAAAGGTCAACATACTTAAAACTAAATAACTCTTCAATGGATCCACATATTGAGGTGCTGTTTCCAAATCTAGTAACTGGTCATCAACTTGTACAAGTTCCAAATTCATGACCATCGAGTTCAAAGGTCAACATACTTAAAACCTAATAACATGAAAACTGAGCCAAATATCGAGGTGGTGTTTCCACATCTAGTAATTGATCATCAGGTACCACAAGTTCCAAAATAGTGGCCATCGAGGTCAAAGGTCAACATACTTAAAACCAAATAACTCTTAAATGGATCCACATATTGAGGTGCTGTTTCCAAATCTAGTAACTGGTCATTAACTACTACAAGTTCCAAAATCATGACCATCGAGGTCAAAGGTCAACATACTTAAAACCTAATAACATGAAAACTGAGCCACATATTGAGATGCCGTTTCCACATTGAGTAATAGGTCATCAGGTAGCACAAGTTCCAAAATAGTGGCCATCGAGGTCAAAGGTCAACATACTTAAAACCTAATAACACGAAAACAGGGCCACATATTGAGATGGTGTTTCCAAATCTAGTAATCGGTCACCAGGTACTACAAGTTCAATAATAATGACCATCGAGGTCAAAGGTCAACATACTTAAAACCTAATAACACGAAAACGGGGCCACATATTGAGATGGTGTTTCCACATTTAGTAATTGGTCATCAGGTACTACATGTTCCAAAATAATGATCATCGAGGTCAAAGGTCAACATACTTAAAGCCTAATAACACGAAAACGGAGCCACATATTGAGATGGTGTTTCCAAATCTAGTAACTGGTCATCAACTACTACAAGTTCCAAAATCGTGATCATCGAGGTCAAAGGTCATCATACTTAAAACCTAATAACACGAAAACTGAGCCAAATATCGAAGTGGTGTTTCCTGATCATTAGGTACTACATGTTCCAAAATAATGATCATCGAGGTCAAAGGTCAACATACTTAAAACCAAATAACTCTTAAATGGATCCACATATTGAGGTGCTGTTTCCACATTTAGTAATTGGTCATCAACCACTGCAAGTTCCAAAAATAATGAACGCCCAATGAACCAATGAACGCGAATAACTCTTAAACAGAGCAACGTTTTGAAGTGTTGTTTCCAAATCTAGTAATACGTCATCAACTAGTACAAGTTCCAAAATAATGACCATCGAGGTCAAAGGTCAAAACTCGAAAACGGAGTCAAATATCGAAGTGGTGTTTCCACATCTAGTAATTGGTCATCAGGTACTACATGTTCCAAAATAATGATCATCGAGGTCAAAGGTCAAGAAACCACATATTGAGATAACGTTTCCTCATTTAGTAAATTTGTGTGATCTATTCAATTTTGTACAAAGCAGAAAAAAGTGAAGAAGTAATAAATTTGAGAACATAATTTTAACTAGCGCAGAATTTGTGTACCTTTTTGGGCTATTCGAAGAAAGCAAAGATATGCCATATTAACTAGCTGAGAATTATTTTAGCAAAACGAAGAAAGCGAACATGGACCATTTTACTTAAATTTGGATGGAGTATTTATATTTGTATGAACCAGAAAAAAATGAAGAAGGTCCGTTTTGACTAGTTCAATATGATTACTTTTTCAACCCCTATTTGAACATTTTAACATAGCAGAAATGACATAAGCATGTCCTCAAACTACTGACCATCGTGAACAAAGGTCAAACTCGAAAACGGATCCAAGTATTGAGGTGCTGTTTCCCAAATTTAGCAATTGGTCATCAAAAAAGTACTGACCATCAAGGTCAAAAATTAAAACTCGAAAACATGTACTCGAAACACATTTAGTAATTGGTCATCAGGTACTACATGTCCCAAAATTAGTGGCCATCGAGGTCAAAGGTCAAAACTCGAAAACGGAGCCACATACTCAGGTGCTGTTTCCACATTGAGTAATAGGTCATCAGGTACCACAAGTTCCAAAATAGTGGCCATCGAGGTCAAAGGTCAACGTATTATTTAAACAAAACGAAGGGCTAAATTTGAGAAAGCGAACATGAACCATTTTACTCAAATTTGAATGGAGTATTTAGCTTTGTATGAACCAGAAGAAAAAGTGAAGAAGGACCATTTTAACTAGTTCAATATTTCTGTATAATTTTGTACTACCCAATTAAACGAAATTTTATTTTTGACCTATCACAAGAAAATCAAAGAAAGGGTCATTTTAACTAGCCAAGCAGAAAAAAGAAAGAATTAACACTTTGTACTAACCAGAAAATGAGAAGAAGGATCAGCATTCTATACTTTTGTGCCATTTATTTGGGGTGTCCTATTTCCTTTTATACCAAAGAGAACCATTTTTAACTGGCTCAGAATTTTATGCCTTTTTGTAAAATTTGTATCAAACCAGAAAAAAGCAAGGAAATACCATTTTAAATAGCTCAGCATGTTATAGCTTTTTGTGTTTTTGGTCTACCCAATTTCTTGACCATGTTGTACTATTTAAACAAACAAAGGAATAAATTTGTGTGACCTATTCACTTTTATAGCAAGCAGAAAAAGGAAAGAATACATTTGAGTGGCTTAAGCAAAGAAGATCAATTTATACCTTTTTGTGTTTGACCTATTGAAGAATGAATAAATTTTGTTTGCAATTAAAAAAGCGGAGAAGGTCTACTTTCTGTACAAACCAGAGAAAAACAAATTTGTCTAACCTATTCACTTTTATAGCAAAGCCCCTTTTAGTTTTATACCAACCATGAAGGTCATTTATACCATTTTGTATTACTCTATTTCATTTTTGTAACAATTAGAAGAAAACAGCTCAGAATTTTATACCTTTGTGGTGTTACATTTTGTATATTTTTGTGTCATCCAGAGAACAATTTAAATTGACTCTCCCTGACAATTCAGTTGCCAGAGTCCAATGTTACTTATCTATTAAATTCTTAATATTACAGTAATACAAATTGATCCAGTTAACAGTTCAAGTTCTTCTATTCTTACACAATCAAATGCATATGTTACAGTGGGCTCAGTGTTCATTTACAGAATTAAATAATTGTTTATCTTTCTCTAAAAACATTTCTACTATTTTGTTGATATAATATTCACACTCTGTAATGTATTCATTTACCAGATTAAATTTTTTCTCCACAGTATAAGTGTTCTTAATATTACAACCTTTAAAATGCTTCTTTAAATAAAGTTTATAGATTTTCTCTCTCATTTCACACTTAATTAAGATCGTCCACACCTTTTGCAATAATTTGTAATCATACTGCAGCAAACAGATGTGATCTTTTTCATTCTCATTATGTTTAGAACATGCTTCACATAATAATACTGAATTTGGTGTATACTCATTAAATAATTGTATAACACATGTATGACTAATACTTTCACTAGTACATCCGCACTCATTAGCTTCCAGTTCAAAACAGGTAATATTTGAAACACTGTCATCATCACTTTCCGGGAGTATTTCATCATTATATCTATTATAGCGTCTAAAATATTAAACATCTTCTATTTCCTATGTTGGATATATGATTCTCACTTTATCACGTAATTCATCTGGCAAATCGGGGTCAGACGGCTGGATTAACAGTATAGGTTTTTCGTTTTCACGCTGAATTTCTTTTTCTCTAGGAGAAACATAAACAATTTCCATGCTAGTCATTTTTTCTGCTCTTCAGCAAAAACCAATCAAATAAATAATTTTATATATCTACAATAAAAATATTCTATGCATTCTCCGTGTTTAATAATATGTTTTCAAGGTAATATAACAGCATGATGTATGTTCTATTATTTTCCAAATATACTCCTAAACTTATATTCCATTATAATAAAATACATAAATGCAAAAATATATATTTGTCTTTTTGAACATAGACGAGGAAGGAATTGAATCGTTGAGCAATAGGCGGACCCACACTATACTAGCAATACAACTGTTAAATATCTGCAGCAACATGGAACTTTGAAAACTTCTCTTACTTTGATATAATCTCTTCTTCTGCTGTGATTCAAAATGGACAAGTATACTGTTATGATTTGACGTCATTCATCAGTTTTCTTTAGAACGCTAATTGCTTTGTAGTCTGTTCAACACAATTATGACGCAATTCTGGTTGGTTAAATATTACGTTCAAATATGTAGTTAATGACAGAAAAATATACAAAATGTAACACCACAAAGGTATAAAATTCTGAGCTGTTTTCTTCTAATTGTTACAAAAATGAAATAGAGTAATACAAAATGGTATAATGGACCTTCATGGTTGGTATAAAACTAAAAGGGGCTTTGCTATAAAAGTGAATAGGTTAGACAAATTTGTTTTTCTCTGGTTTGTACAGAAAGTAGACCTTCTCCGCTTTTTTAATTGCAAACAAAATTTATTCATTCTTCAATAGGTCAAACACAAAAAGGTATAAATTGATCTTCTTTGCTTAAGCCACTCAAATGTATTCTTTCCTTTTTCTGCTTGCTATAAAAGTGAATAGGTCACACAAATTTATTCCTTTGTTTGTTTAAATAGTACAACATGGTCAAGAAATTGGGTAGACCAAAAACACAAAAAGCTATAACATGCTGAGCTATTTAAAATGGTATTTCCTTGCTTTTTTCTGGTTTGATACAAATTTTACAAAAAGGCATAAAATTCTGAGCCAGTTAAAAATGGTTCTCTTTGGTATAAAAGGAAATAGGACTCCCCAAATAAATGGCACAAAAAGTATAGAATGCTGATCCTTCTTCTCATTTTCTGGTTAGTACAAAGTGTTAATTCTTTCTTTTTTCTGCTTGGCTAGTTAAAATGACCCTTTCTTTGATTTTCTTGTGATAGGTCAAAAATAAAATTTCGTTTAATTGGGTAGTACAAAATTATACAGAAATATTGAACTAGTTAAAATGGTCCTTCTTCACTTTTTCTTCTGGTTCATACAAAGCTAAATACTCCATTCAAATTTGAGTAAAATGGTTCATGTTCGCTTTCTCAAATTTAGCCCTTCGTTTTGTTTAAATAATACGTTGACCTTTGACCTCGATGGCCACTATTTTGGAACTTGTGGTACCTGATGACCTATTACTCAATGTGGAAACAGCACCTGAGTATGTGGCTCCGTTTTCGAGTTTTGACCTTTGACCTCGATGGCCACTAATTTTGGGACATGTAGTACCTGATGACCAATTACTAAATGTGTTTCGAGTACATGTTTTCGAGTTTTAATTTTTGACCTTGATGGTCAGTACTTTTTTGATGACCAATTGCTAAATTTGGGAAACAGCACCTCAATACTTGGATCCGTTTTCGAGTTTGACCTTTGTTCACGATGGTCAGTAGTTTGAGGACATGCTTATGTCATTTCTGCTATGTTAAAATGTTCAAATAGGGGTTGAAAAAGTAATCATATTGAACTAGTCAAAACGGACCTTCTTCATTTTTTTCTGGTTCATACAAATATAAATACTCCATCCAAATTTAAGTAAAATGGTCCATGTTCGCTTTCTTCGTTTTGCTAAAATAATTCTCAGCTAGTTAATATGGCATATCTTTGCTTTCTTCGAATAGCCCAAAAAGGTACACAAATTCTGCGCTAGTTAAAATTATGTTCTCAAATTTATTCCTTCTTCACTTTTTTCTGCTTTGTACAAAATTGAATAGATCACACAAATTTACTAAATGAGGAAACGTTATCTCAATATGTGGTTTCTTGACCTTTGACCTCGATGATCATTATTTTGGAACATGTAGTACCTGATGACCAATTACTAGATGTGGAAACACCACTTCGATATTTGACTCCGTTTTCGAGTTTTGACCTTTGACCTCGATGGTCATTATTTTGGAACTTGTACTAGTTGATGACGTATTACTAGATTTGGAAACAACACTTCAAAACGTTGCTCTGTTTAAGAGTTATTCGCGTTCATTGGTTCATTGGGCGTTCATTATTTTTGGAACTTGCAGTGGTTGATGACCAATTACTAAATGTGGAAACAGCACCTCAATATGTGGATCCATTTAAGAGTTATTTGGTTTTAAGTATGTTGACCTTTGACCACGATGATCATTATTTTGGAACATGTAGTACCTAATGATCAGGAAACACCACTTCGATATTTGGCTCAGTTTTCGTGTTATTAGGTTTTAAGTATGATGACCTTTGACCTCGATGATCATGATTTTGGAACTTGTAGTAGTTGATGACCAGTTACTAGATTTGGAAACAGCACCTCAATATGTGGATCCATTTAAGAGTTATTTGGTTTTAAGTATGTTGACCTTTGACCTCGATGGCCACTATTTTGGAACTTGTGGTACCTGATGATCAGGAAACAGCATCTCAATATGTGGCTCAGTTTTCGTGTTATTAGGTTTTAAGTATGTTGACCTTTGACCTGAATGGTCATGATTTTGGAACTTGTAGTAGTTGATGACCAGTTACTAGATTTGGAAACAGCACCTCAATATGTGGATCCATTTAAGAGTTGTTTGGTTTTAAGTATGTTGACCTTTGACCTCGATGGCCACTATTTTGGAACTTGTGCTACCTGATGACCTATTACTCAATGTGGAAACGGCATCTCAATATGTGGCTCAGTTTTCATGTTATTAGGTTTTAAGTATGTTGACCTTTGACCTCGATGGTCATGAATTTGGAACTTGTACAAGTTGATGACCAGTTACTAGATTTGGAAACAGCACCTCAATATGTGGATTCATTTAAGAGTTATTTAGTTTTAAGTATGTTGACCTTTGACCTCGATGGCCACTATTTTGGAACTTGTGCTACCTGATGATCAATTACTAGATGTGGAAACACCACCTCGATATTTGGCTCAATTTTCATGTTATTAGGTTTTAAGTATGTTGACCTTTGAACTCGATGGTCATGATTTTGGAACTTGTAGTAGTTGATGACCAGTTACTAGATTTGAAAACAGCACCTCAATATGTGGATCCATTTAAGAGTTATTTGGTTTGACCTTTGACCTCAATGGCCACTATTTTGGAACTTGTGCTACCTGATGATCAATTACTAGATGTGGAAACACCACCTCGATATTTGGCTCAATTTTCATGTTATTAGGTTTTAAGTATGTTGACCTTTGACCTCGATGGTCATGATTTTGGAACTTGTAGTAGTTGATGACCAGTTACTAGATTTGAAAACAGCACCTCAATATGTGGATCCATTTAAGAGTTATTTGGTTTTAAGTATGTTGACCTTTGACGTCGATGGCCCCTATTTTGGAACTTGTGCTACCTGATGATCAATTACTAGATATGGAAACAGCACCTGAGTATGTGGCTCCGTTTTCGAGTTTTGACCTTTGACCTCGATGACCATTATATTAGAAACTTGTACTAGTTGATGACCAATTACCAAATTTGGAAAACAGCACCTCAATATGTGGATCCATTTAAGAGTTATTTGGTTTTAAGTATGTTGACCTTTGACCTCGATGGCCGCTATTTTGGAACTTGTGGTACCTGATGATCAATTACTAGATGTGGAAACAGCATCTCAATATGTGGCTCAGTTTTCGTGTTATTAGGTTTTAAGTATGTTGACCTTTGACCTCGATGATCATGATTTTGGAACTTGTACAAGTTGATGACCAGTTACTAGATTTGGAAACACGATCTCAATATGTGGATCCGTTTTCGAGTTATTAGGTTTTAAGTATGTTGACCTTTGACCTCGATGATCAGTATTTTGGAACTTGTAGTACCTGATGACCAATTACTAGATTTGGAAACACCACCTCAATATGTTGCTTCGTTTACGAGTGATTGGGCTTTAAGTGTAATACAAAGGGCGTATCCCACATAAACTATCAGACCAGGTAAAAATAGGTATGATATTCGTAATCAGCATGTCCGAAAACCCCCTTATACCGAGTTTCATCCAAATCGGTTAAAATTGTCATACAAAGGGCGTATGTCACATAAACTATAAGACCAAGATAAAAATAGGTATGATATTTGTAATCAGCATGTGCGAAAATCCCCATATGCCGAGTTTCATCCAAATCGGTTAAAATTGTCATAGAAAGGGCGTATCCCACATAAACTATAAGACCAAGATAAAAATAGGTATGATATTTGTAATCAACATGTGCGAAAACTCCCATATGCTGAGTTTTATCCAAATCGGTTAAAATTGTCATACAAAGGGCGTATCTTCCATAAACTATAGGACTCAGGTAAAAATAAGTATGATCTTCGTACTCAGCATGGTCGAAAACCCCCATATACCGAGTTTCAGCCAAATCGGTTAAAATTGTCGTACAAAGGGCGTATGCTACATAAACTATAGGACCCAGGTAAAAATAAGTATGATATTCGTACTCAGCATGTCCGAAAACCCCCCTATACCGAGTTTCATCCAAATCGGTTAAAATTGTCATACAAAGGGCGTATCCCACATAAACTACAAGACCTAGGTAGAAATAAATATAATATTCGTAATCAGCATGTCCGAAAACCCCCATATGCCGAGTTTCATCCAAATCGGTTAAAATTGTCATAGAAAGGGCGTATCCCACATAAACTATAAGACCCAAGTAAAAAAGAATTCTTTGCTATATTGGAACGAATACACCCCGTTTGCTATGTAATCTGCTATGTCCGTAGCCTCTGGGGGAAATAAGGGTTAAAAGGGGAACAAGTACATCCCTAAAATGGAGATCGTAAAAGACCGTGGGTCGCCGGTTCAAGGTGCTCATAAAAGAGAATGAATACACCCTAAACGAATACATCTCTAATATGTTCAATTAGGGGTGAAATGAATTTGCTATGTTCAAGTAAGGGTGGAAAATGAATACACCCCTTAAAATGACTATCTGTAGACCGTGGGTGGACGGTTCAGTAATCTTTGTTATAATGTGCTCATTGTCTATGTTAAAGTAGGGGTTGGAACGAGTACACCCATGCTATGTTACGTAGTCTTATGTATTATCTGCCATGGTAAAAATAGGGGTGAAAAAGTGTTAAAGAGTATCTGCTCTACTATGTGTTCGTAGTCTCTGCTATGGTAAAATAAGGGGTGGAAAAAGTACGTAGTCTTATGTATTATCTGCTATGTTAAAATAAGGGTTGAAACGAGTACACCCCCTAAAATGGGCTATGTTTACTCTTCGCTATGTTTCGTACTCTCTGGGGGGATTTCTGTTATGGTAAAATAAGGATTCAAAAATGAACCATACTCTTTTATTAGCTGTGCTATGTTCAAATAGGGGTGGAACGAATCTTATGTATTCTCCGCTCTGCTGAGTATTCGTAGTCTCAGTGTAATTTCTGCTATGTTAAAATAGGGGTTGGAAAATATGCAATACTCTTTTATTACCTCTGCTATGTATAAATAGGGGTTGAACTAGTACACCCCTCTATTATGTTGGTATTCATTGTCTGCAATGTTACATAGGTGTTTGATATATTACAATAGGGGTTAAAAATAAGCCATACTCTTTTGCTATGTAATCTGTGCTATGTTCGTAGTCTCAATGTATTCTCTGCTATGTTTAAATAAGGGTTGGAGACTGTGCTCGTAATCTTATGTAATATGTGTTATGGTAAAATAAGGGTTGAAAAATGAGCCATACTCTTTTATTAGCTGTGCTATGTATTATCTGCTCTGCTGTGTGTTCATAGTCTCAGTGTAATTTCTGGTATGTTAAAATAGGGGTTGGAAAATAAGCCATGCTCTTTTATTAGCTGTGCTATGTATTATCTGTTCTGCTGTGTTAAAATAACACCTCTGCTTTGTGTTCGTAAGGGTTGGAAAATATGCTCATAAAAGGAAACGAGTACACCCTTGCTATGTTACGTAGTCTTATGTTCTGCTATGTTAAAATAGTGCTATGTGTTATCAACTCTTCTATGTGTTCGTAATCGTATGTGTTATCTCCTATGTTAAAATAGGGGTTGAAAAATATGCTCATAAAAGAGAATGAATACACCCTTGAAAAAGTGTTCATAAAAGGGTACGAGTCTTATGTGTTATCTGCTCTGCTGTGTGTTACGTAGTCTTATGTGTTATCTGTTCTTCTATGTGTTCGTAATCGTATGTCTAGGGGTTGAAAAATATGCTCATAAAAGAGAATGAATACACCCTTGAAAAAGTGTTCAGAAAAGGGTACGAGTTCAATTTGCTCTGCTGTCATGTTCGTTATGTTACGTAGTCTGATGTTCTGCTATGTGTTCGTAGGGGGTGGAAAAGTGATCATAAAAGGGAACGAGTACACCCCCTAAAATGTGCTCATAAAAGGGAACGAGTACACCCCCTTAAAAGTGCTCATAAAAGGGAACAAATTCACCCCTAACATGGAGGTCGTAAAAGACCATGGGTGGACGGGGCGTGGGTCATAGCGTATCGTGAGACAGTGGAAAAATGAGTCCTTGCTCTCAGGAGACCATCGAAAAAAAGGCGATTTTTCAGCTACCGGGGGTCAGGTGTCTCCCACCTACTAACAAATTAGTAACTAGCTGAAAATTGGTATGGAAGTAGGGGGATATGTCAGGAATAACATACTAATAGTCCCCTAAAATCCCACTGTAGCTTTTCCCACGATTTTGAAAAATGTCCAACATCTTTAGACGACGACAAGGAACTTATGGAAATCGTCACCATTTATGTTTATTCCTCTAGCCATCGTTCTAATTATCACAAAGCCATGAATCATATATGGTTGGAAAGCTTGAAAGACAGACAATCTAAGTAAATAACATATATGCCCATCGTGCTAAATTTCTAGTAGAAGAGGAAGAAGAAAACAGCTTTTTTATTTAAAAAAGATAAATTTTCAGAAATCATGAGAAGTTTGCAACACTGACAGTTATTGCACACCAACGAAACAACACCAACAGATGTCCTTGATATTTATCTCAATGATAGTCAACAACGATACAAATCGGTGCAATACAAGCCGAGAAAAAACATAACTAATGTTACTTTCTGACCTCTTTGTACAAAAGTGCATAAGGTGACATACACTTTCACGGTTCTAGTCACCTTCTTATATCACATAGGACCAAGAGTTATATATCATTGGAAATCTTAAGAAACGTAAATTCGAACGAGGTAGTACTTATACTAATCAAGCCCAATGTGTGTAAGAAGAGCAAAACCCAAAATTTCGGGACAAAACGTGATTTTCACATACATTCTTTAAAACTTGCAACAGTGACAATTATCGTATGTTAGCAAAACTCAGCCACCGTTTTCACTATCATCATTATTAATTTACTTTTAAAATGACCAACGTTTTTTCCCAATGGAGTAAACTTTTATGGCACATAGTTTTACATCGTTTAAATATAGCATAAAAATTATTTATTGACAGCTTTAGAAAGTAGCAGAAATTGGTAGTCTCTTTTTTATATGAAAATCGTAATTCAAAGATTTAAAATCACTCTCAACTACAATAGTCATTTGAGTGTATTTTTTAAAAATGTCTTGCTTAAATTTAGAATGCAATTTTCCTCCTAGTATTCTTCAAATCAACTTAATATTTACATTAGACGTTAGTATGCACTTTAAGAACATATTTGTAACTAGTCCATTCGGACTTATTTTATTAGAAATCAATGAGGTTATCATTATCTCGTTCATCTCCATGGTTTTCATGATTTGATTTTGCATTCACAATCCAATTCCTCGACAATGACATAAACTAGAGCACACAATTCCTGCTTTCCGACAACCGTACATACTTTCACAGTCCTTTTTACAGTTACAGGATATCACGCGGAACGGGTTCCTTGTTCATTCTTGCTGGTACGAGAATACCTCCTAATGTTGTCCATTCACATTCAGTCGCTCGCATATCATTGAGCAATACCTTGGCTCTAAAAGCCTACACTGTCAAAGAATTAATGGAATATACCACTTTTAACGCACACACGCAAAGCTAATGGGCTTTTGGTTTTAATCATTGATATAAGATACCTTCGTGTTCTGAATATCCAAACTGAAATCCACCTTGTACGATGTAACATGGATGATTCTCAAGTGGTTGAAAACACCAACTTACCCGAATTAGAATGGATTTATGCAGCTGGTGACGAGCAACAACCAGAAGTACCAAACATATCAAGTAGTAATTCAATCTTTCATCAATCTTCAGCCAATAAGCATGAATGCTGTATACTCGGCGCTTATGTTTGCCAGCAAAGAATGTGCAGGAAATAAGCAAAAAGCGTGCTTAGTCACGTTGGATCAATCTTTGTACTCTAAAGCATGTGACATTGTACTAGCATGTAGAAATTGTGGTGAATTGCCGTCAGTGGTTGTTAGACTTCTAGGTTTTCCACACTATAATGTCATTTATGGAAACAGTTGCATATATAATGAAAGGTAGTGGCATTGAAGAACTTTGGTCTTGTGTGTATGCTAGTAACTCCATGCCACAGATGAAGTCAGACCATTCTTATTGCTCGTGCTTTGCGAGCTCATTTTTTTTTAAACACACTTAGCAATTGCAATATATAATGTATATTTAATGAATCAGACGCCACTGAGGAGTTTGTGCGTCAATTGCGAAAAGTTTGTATTCCTCTGATGACAGAAGAAGATATCGATACTGATGTAGTTTTCAACATTCAAACATAGTCAATCAAGTTGCAAATGACCTGAAGTTATTCATTAACGCTGCTGCAGAAACAAGCCGTATCTGTTAATTATTAGCTTTGTACTTTCAGCTTGTAGAAATTATGCGTCTTTTAATTCGAAAGAACTGGAAACTTGAATCTTCTTCTTCACTGCATGTGAGAAATGTTACCATCCTTCTATGCAGCTGGGCATCTTTTGTATGCCAAATACGCACATCTGTACTTTCAAGAAATGTTGCAGTTGGAGGATGAAATGGATCTTCATGAGTTCCAGCTATTTACAGGAGACGGTTACTTCACTATTCGTAGAAAAGATATATTTTGGAGTGGTACATTGTCTGATATGACGATTGAGCAGGGTTTAGCAATGAAGAGCAGCGGTGGACTGACCCATGGGAGAGGCATGACTGATAAGATAATATCTAGGTGAGTGTCAAGTATGGCAGCAGCGTGCCACTTATGAGAATGTCTTGAAACATTATTAAACACAGATATGCATGAACTTCACACTGGTTGGCATGCGGATCTGCACCAAAGCAGTCAATCGCGTGATATATTACATCTAAAGAAATTCTTGCGTTGGTTTTGCCAGCATTCTCCATTCCCTTCATATCCGGAGCTCGCGTCCTAAGCAGTGGCATGGTAGGTAATGAAATGGTCAACTGATAAATCTAAGAAAATCGGATTGGCTTCTATGGAAGGAATGTTTGGACATACTTTGGACAGACAGACTTAAACAAAAAGATATAGCCATCCCACTATCCGTAATGCACAATGTAGTGCGTATCCGTGATGAGCTACTGGCTGTAAACACCATACTTCAACTGAATCATATGAGTAGAAGTCCGATAAAGAATTCCAGCATTGTTTTGCTTACGAGCTTGCACCCTATTCACTTTCTCTCTTCACAAAAATGTTCATGAGAAAAACAATGCTCCGGTTTGTACGATATGTTTGAATATCGGACAAATTTTAAAACTCAAATTGAAAACACAGTGTATGTTATAGATGGAGGCTGGGTTCTACATAATGTTGTTTGTCCACAACATGGAACATACCTTGACGTGTACAACTCGTATGTGTCCTATTTACTCACAAACTCAGGAACGAAAGCAACAATTATTTTTATGCGTATTGCACTGAAAGCTGTACAAAAACCTCTGAGCGGGAGCAACGTGACTCAAAGGTTCAATTAGATTTGGTGTTATTCACAAATTAAATCGCATTATTAACAAAAAAGATAAATTCTTAGGTAATTTCAAAAATTAGGATTGTTTCGCCCATGAGTTGATGGTTCATTGGTCACAAGCTGGAATTCAAACCCAGGAAGCAAAAAGTGATCATGATGCACTTATAGCTAAAACTGCTGCAGTCAAGTCTTTAAATTTTTGTAGGCACGTCGTAGTAATTAGCGAGGATGTTGACATTTTAATCAATTTGCTTGAACAAGGTAATAATCAGTACGACATCACATTTCGAAAGCTTGGACTTGGACAGCACGTGAGTAAAGAATTTAGTACTAAGAAGTTGTAAGATACACAGACAAATATACTAACTGTTTTGCTCAGTTACCATCGACAGGGAAAGAAAAAGCTATTGCGATTACTTCAAAAACAGGAAGATTTATGCCGTTCACTTGACGTTTTGAACCATGATAATGCTAGTGTACAATCTATAAGGCTGGCACATCATTTCTACTAACACACTACGATTATCCAGCAATAGTAACCTTACTGGATGAATTCCAGTATTATTCATACATCTTTGCAGTAAGTCTTTCCCCGTTCAGAGCGAAATACAATTGGCAACATTGCCACCCACCAGTGATACTGCGAAATACCATATCATCAAGTTCAATTGTACCATGGAAATGATTTGCGAGCGACTATATATGGATAAACAACATTAGGAAGTATTCTCGTACCAGCAAGAATGACCAAGGAACACGTTCCGTGTAATATCCTGTAACGGTAAAAAGGGCTGTGAAAGTATGTACGGCTGTCGGAAAGCAGAAATTGTGTGCTCTAATTTATGTCATTGACGAGGAATTGGATGTATGAATGCAAAACCGAATGATGAAGATCATAGAGATGAATCAGATAATGATAACCTCATTGATTTATAATAAAATAAGTCCGAATGGACTAGTTACAAAAATGTTCTTAAAGTGCATACTAACGTCTAATGTAAATATTAAGTTGATTTGAAGAATACTAGGAGCAACATTGCATTCTATTCTAAACAAGACATTTTTAAAAAATTACATTCAAATGACTATTGTAATTGAGAGTGATTTTAAGTTTGTGAATTATGATTTTCCTATGAATAGGAGACTACCAATTTCTGCTACTTTCTAATGCTGTCAATAAATAATTGTTGTGCTATATTTAAATGATGTAAAACTTAGTCATAAAAGCTTACTCCATAGGGAAAAAACGTTGGTCATTTTAAAAGTAAATTAATAATGTTGATAGTGAAAACGGCCCAGAGTTTTGTTAACATACGATAATTGTCACTGTTGCAAGTTTTAAAGAATTTATGTGAAAATCACGTTTTGTCCCGAAATTTTGGGTTTTGCTCTTCTTACACAAATTGGGCTTGATTAGTATAAGTGCTACCTCGTTCGAATTTACGTTTCTTAAGATTTCCAATGATATATAACTCTTGGTCCTATGTGATATAAGAAGGTGACTAGAACCGTGAAAGTGTATGTCACCTTATGCACTTTTGTACAAAGAGGTCAGAAAGTAACATGTTATGTTTTTTTCTCGGCTTGTATTGCACCGATTTGTATCGTTGTTGACTATCATTGAGATAAATATCAAGGACATCTGTTGGTGTTGTTTCGTTGGTGCGCAATAACTGTCAGTGTTGCAAACTTCTCATGATTTCTGAAAATTTATCTCTTTTAAATAAAAAAGCTGTTTTCTTCTTCCTCTTCTACTAGAAATTTAGCACGATGGGCATATATGTTATTTACTTAGATTGTCTGTCTTTCAAGCTTTCCAACCATATATGATTCATGGCTTTGTGATAATTAGAACGATGGCTAGAGGAATAAACATAAAGAGTGACGATTTCCATATTCCTTGTCGTCGTCTAAAGATGTTCGACATTTTTCAAAATCGTGGGAAAAGCTACAGTGGGATTTTATGGGACTATTAGTATGTTATTCCTGACACATACCCCTACTTCCATACCAATTTTCAGCTTGTTACTAATTTGTTCCTTTCTTGGCAGAAAAATGGGACTATTTGGAGAAGCAACTATTTACTGGACTATTTGGAGAAGCAACACAAGAGGTTGGCGAAAAAAGCAAGTCAGTCTATTGAAGAAACTCGGTAAATTAGAGGTGTGCCTTGCGCCTGTCGTGTGTACTGCACGTAGAGTAAACTTTTACGCGGGCTCGCACCCAGCCTGTCGAAACATGTATAGTTTTCGGAGTGTTGTTCATAAAAGGTTTACACTTACGATTACAATTACAAAACGAGCCCTGCAGTTGAATTTACTCGCTCGTGATTGAACGTGTTGTGGCAGCTGAACAAAGAAAGAAACGCTAGTGAGTCAATTTTAAGACTATTCAGTTGTTAGTGAGTTTCAGCATAAGCAACGTTTTAGGCACTCCCAAATGACAACTGTTGTGAATAGCATAGCACTTGGAAGCATTTTCTTCTTTCGTATGGCAAATGAACTACTGGGAACCAGATTTCTGAGAAGAGGATGGCCCAGAAGAGGAAACAGCGGCTAACGTAATCCTCACCCTCCTTTTGCAGTGCAGTGTTTTCGCAAAACGCGAGTGTTATATAATTATCCCATACTCTCATTCCTTGCCTCTAGCGCAAACTATAATTAGGATTGAGAAAGAATAATTCTTATAAATCAAAAGGGCCATCTGATTAAAGTAAATGGGTTTAAGAAAATAAAAATTGAAAGTAAAGTAATTGTTTTTGAGCGCTCAGTTTATTACATATATTATTTGCTTGTAGTTTCATTATTGTATATTGTTTTTTTTTAATCACAATATATACTACTCGAAATTCTAATCTCACGTTTAATTCTTAACCGTAATCGCTCGTAGCTTTACAGGATGTTGTAACAGTATATAGATTATTTGTTTAAATTTGTTTTATTCATTAATCTTTAAGGCAAGCAGTCCACTTCCCCGATATCTTTCCAGCTGTCGGTGGAGACGGGGACTGCTTGTATGGTTTATGATGACCTTTTGTGGGCGCTGAAAGCCACGAAGCCAGAGTTTGAAGCAAATGGTTAGAAAAGAGGTAGAAATGTCGTCTGTTATCAATCCAAAATCAGAATAAGTCGTGCTATTCGCGATAAACTCACAGAGGTCGGTCATAACCATAAATGGCGACAGTGCCATAGACAAAATCATCAATCTTAGGATGTAATTGCACTCGAATATATTACTGTTTTATTTTTTAAAATCCGACAGCATTTAGAATAGGTATTGTAGTGTTTGAGTATAGAATACAAGGTTTGAGTCACGTAGTATGTAGCAGACGACGTAAAATTAATTTCCTTGGAAATTCTTCAAACTTGTGAAAAACGAAAGAGAGAGAAAGTAGTAAGCACGCTATAAATAAAATAAAAGTAAGTTTAATTACCATAGGAATATCACGAGTGTAAGTTTTTCCTTAGAAGTTCAAATATAACATTTTTATCTTTGTTCGCGAAAATTTTCTGCCGTCAACATCCGATATTACGCACAGACGAACAATCAACTGATCACAGCCGAACACACACACCAACACAGACATAACATTCTGTTTGCACCTTTGTTATTGATACATATGCTAAGAGTGTTGTGAGAAAAAATGATATACTGTGTGTTAAGATATTTTAAGATAAATTTATGAGCAGTTGAGAAATATCAAGAAACCTTCAGCAAACTTAGAGTATTTTACATTTCAGCCTTGATTGTTTACTTTAAAAAAAGTTACCATCATGAGGCCGTGTGCAGTATCTATTGGTACATATTTATTCGGTATACGTCTAGATAAAAGTGTAGAGACCGTAGAATCTTTTGAATACTAGCAGGCCCGTGCTCTAGAAGAGAAGTCTGAGTTGTGTAATACCCAAGCAGTAGGCCTACTTGATGAGATTTGTTTGTTTACATCGGAGACAGTTGTAGGAAAAAATAACGTTAGTAAGATTATTGGCCATGAGTTTGTGGAACAACTTCGCACAGTGGGGACGAATTGTTTTCTAGGTTTGAACAAGAACTTGGGGTGTCGTGTGAAAGAACCGTAGGAAAGTCGATAAATGATACATACAGAACAAATCAGAAAATTGTTATTGTTCAGGAAAAGGAAACAAGCAGTGTAAATCGTCATCAAAATAAAAAGTCTACTAGATCTAGAATTACAAAACATGCACGATGTAGCCAAGAACGAAAATTTTGTTTTACTGCCACTAGGAAGACAAAACAGTTGATCACTTTTGACGTCAACAACGGTAATGTTAAATATTCACAGACTCAAAGTATTAATACGTGAAGAAAAAATCAGTTCACGTCAAAACTAAATGTGAGGCAAACTATTCGTGAGTTAAGCATAACTCCTAGAAGAAGGACAACACAAAAGAATTTTAAAAGACGTAAATTTAAAAACAAACGTTACAAAACCTGCCATAGAGGGAGTCGTAGCAGGCGAAGGCAAGTAAAAGCGAAGCATAGTAGTTGCGCAACCGTACAAAAGTTGTAAAATCATCAGCTGTTTGACATGAGTCGACAAAATCGCAACGGTACTCAGATTAAACTAAGATCATTTAAATGTAATCGACATAATGGAAAATTAAAGGGTTTCAAGAACCAAGGTAGGCCCCCGAACAGAATCGAACATAGTACCGATAAAACGAAAAGGCAAGAACAAATTTAAGAAAGTGGTTTACCGCGATTAAAATAATCCGGTTCTATTTTGACCGTAATTCTCAGTTACTTCCAAAGAAAATAGAATAAGGAAGAATAGTTGGGAAGGGAATAGAAACGTTAGGCTTATTTAAACCGATATTGAAAACGTAGCAACTTCTCATGTATTTCATCCACCCCCTTCGTAATTCGATTGTTAGGGTTTTGATTTCTCAGCTATACCAAGATACCCACCGTCGTCGATCTGCCTGCTCCATGAAGAACAGTCACCCAATTATAAACAGGTATGTTTATTTAAGATGTATTTTTTTGTGATTTTTACAGCATTTGGACATATTGGACTGGATTTGGAGGATGAAGGAAGGACGACGTAAAATTTTTAAGTAGGTAATTGAAATTATACCGCCATTCGGAATTTTGCACAACTTTTAATATTCCCCACCATCTTTGAAATTATAGAGAATTCCCATTTTGGATATAGTTCTTCTGTATCATTCGATGCTAGGATGTTTTTGTACTTGTATGGTTTTTCTATTTTTAGCTGCAGTTGAGATTTGAGGTCAGAACTTTGGTAATA
The DNA here is from genome assembly GCF_964235325.1 of Thermobia domestica. Classification (NCBI taxonomy): domain Eukaryota; kingdom Metazoa; phylum Arthropoda; class Insecta; order Zygentoma; family Lepismatidae; genus Thermobia; species Thermobia domestica. The sequence continues at coordinate 257,925,111 of NC_137460.1, read as the reverse complement.
AAATGTGTTACTTTTTCAGTTGTAGTTTTATTCTGAACCTTTTTATTTTATGTTGTCTAGCTATTCTCCACACTCTCATGCATTTAGAGAAATAATAGGAAATTAAAGGCTTAGAGAAAATTATTAAATTGGTTAGAGAATTTAAACTTTAAGTGGTGTCAGAATAAATATTACTTATTTTGATTTGTGAGTTTGTTTCCATGTTGTTAATGAACAAGGTTAAGAAATGTAAAAGTTAGCACTCCTATATTAGAATGATGCAGAAATTGCAATTTAAACTTAGTAATACCTATACTGATATTTAAGTTAATTTTGGGAATGTTTAATATAATTCCTAGGGACATCGTGTTTTTAAAAATCGATGAACCGGTGCGGCGTCCGGTTGGATTCGTAGCTAGTGCTGCGGAATTTGGTTTGTTAACCACGTACTTCAAAATATTTGAATTTTTTGGCTGTCAGTACACTAATAACAATTATGTTGGTTATTTACATTGTATCTAACAGTTGAGATTTTGGATTTTGAATATTCAACTATTTAATACATAATTGAAAAGAAAGGAAGGTAACGAAGATTTTAATGTAATTATTCTTATTTTCCACCGCCGTAAGTTGGTGAATTACTAGAGATTTTAAAATGTAACGTTCAATTGGCAACCATTTATGCATTTTATTAGCAAAAATCTATGGAGAACTCCCTTCAGGTGTTGGCATTACCGAAGATCTCTTAGCACGAGTCTTCAGGTTTCAGCCATAGTTAATGGAACTGAGGACTTCTTTCAGAGGTCAACATGGTCCACTAATTATTTAGTGAGATTTCAGCCGTTTTAAGGAAAATTTATAGACGAAAATAGTTTATTCATTTTTAAAGTTAAATTAAAGTATTAAATAGTCTTTGTGTTGATAATCATCTTAGTTTTTGTTCGTCAGAAAGTCAATCGTCATTTTGACTTGCTAATATTATTTCTTGAAATGAGTAACTTTTCTTTGAAAGTAAATCTTTTGTTTCATAGATATTTAAAAATAAAAGAGGGGAAAATAACATTGAGAATATATATTTTATTGTTTTAAAGTATAAAATGTGTAGTTGCCAGATAAAACATTTTTGCATAAAGATAATTGTAAAATTTGAATTATTTCCCAGTAGTTAAAATTCCATTAAATTCATAATGGATCTTTTATAAAGATTTTAAATGTTTGTGCATTTATGCAATGAAAGGTTAAATAATACTGAAATTTCGTTATTTTACTTCAAAATATTTCGTTATAAAGGTTTTTCCGGTCGGTCATAAAAATACGTATGAAATAACTACACAAAATTTCGTTGACATCAGACAGGAAACTTCCAAAACTTTTATTACCCGACCAGGATAGCAGTGCGGGTTTGGGAGGATGGCGCTGCTGAAGTGTTTACATCAGTTTCATGGCAAGCGCGGCGGGACAGGGGAGCGGAGAGTTTCACTCTGCAGTGTATCCAACGGTTTTTAAAAGTTGCAGTTTTGATTATATGCATAGCCTAATCTCTTTCCGCTTAATAAAGAACGCCGTAAGTTATATGGTTGTAGTGAACCATTCCTGCAATAATGCAGATGTATTGTGAATAGTGATATATGAATGGAAATTACCAATTTAAGAACAACATAGCACAATTGACAATTCAGAGAGCTTCTGTCGTGCATTAAGCAGATTGTATAAAAGTTGATTACGTTTTATTTGATGTCATTATAAAACAGGAACAGCCTGTAAAACGCTGCTCGCTAGTTTGTTCGCAAGTTAATATGGAGGGTGTATTTTTGTTGTAGTTATTTTTTTGCTTGTTACTAAAGATGTTCTGCAAATAACTTCAATATCTTTTGAAACTGTTCGTCTTAACTTGAGCCAGGGGCGGATCCAGGCTGAATGTTTGAGGGGCGGTCGTTCGAAGTCAAATCAAGGTAAGAGTGTATTGCAAAAAAAAAAAAAAAAAAAAAAAGTGAAGCAACTTTAGAAAAGGAGAAGTAGCTATTGTCTACAATTTGTAGAGCAGAAATGGCCACCTGCGATTTCGAAGGTGGACATTTTTTTGAGCAAGAACGCCAATGTAAGTAATTTCTTGCAATTTATTGCTTTATTTGACATCTGCAACGTAAAACAAAAAAGTAAGGCCTACCTATTTTAGGTTTTATTTTACATTTATAATACAAAGATGAAAATTCTTAGGTTTTATTTTTTTTAATATCCTATGCTGGTGGAGGAGCAATTGCCCCGATCGCCCCTCCTTCTGGATCTGCATCTGACTTGAGCATATGTGTGAAGTGGTTTATTACCAACAGCAGTGGTGCCCACCTCCCCTCATGTCCATGACGCACCCCCCCTCAATTGTCTATTCGTAGGTGTTCTTCCATGAAAAAAAAAATTGTGATTAATTTTTACACCTCCTCAAACAGATTTATATAGATTTTTACCCCCCCCCCAATATTTCAATGACGCAGTTTGCGTCATAGCCCCCCTTTGTGGGCACCCCTAACCAACAGGACAAAAAGAACTATGATAGATTGATTACAAGTAATCCGGTTAGAAACACTGTTGCTTGCATTTTAGTTCCAAAACCGGCCGCCCGCACTCGTTCGCTGGTCAGGTAATAGAACAAAGAAGCGCGATTTTTTGAAAGCTGAAATTAAGGAACTTGAAAATAATAGTAAAAATAAAAGCATTCGGGACATGTATAACGGGGTCTATGAATATAAGAAAGGCTCGTGCTTATACATTAAAGAAAGCTGACGGAAGAGTTCTCACTGATATAGATAGAATCCTAAATAGATGGAAAGATTTTTTCGATTTGCTTAACACGTAGCTAAAATCTAATGTTCGTGGAGAAAGGGAAATACACAACGCAGAACCTAGCCGAATAGAAGTACCAATCGCTATAAAGAAATTACAGAATCACAAATCTCTGGTTATAGATGAAATTCCGGAGGAGTTAATTTTAGCCTGGAAGCTAAAAATTATCAAGATATATAGACTCATTCTCCTTATCTGAAGCAAGGAAGAAATGTCACAAAGCCGAAAGAATGAATCATTATTCCAATTCACAAGAAAGACGACAGAACTGACTGTAATAATTATCAAGGCATCTCCCTTCTGTCAACATCCTATAAAATCCTTTCAAACATTGTACTTGCAAGATTAACCCCATACGAATACGGAATTATTGGTGATTATCAGTGCGGATTTAGACGAAACCGATCAACTATTGACCAAATATTTATCATTCGACATATACTCGAAAAGAAATGGGAATACAATACCCCGGTATATCAACTATTTATTGATTTTAGAAAGTCTTACGACTCGGTTAGGAGAGAAACATTGTACAGCATTCTTATAGAATTTGGAATACTGAAAAAGCTAATTAGATTAATGTAGATATATTTAAATGAATCCCAGAGTAAAGTCCGGGTGGGAAACATTTTGTCCACAAGCTTTCATGTGGAGAATGGCCTGAAAGAAGGAGATGCGTTGTCGCCAATATTATTCAATTTTGTCTTGGAGTACGCTATAAGGAAAATCAAAGATAGCAACCAGGGCCTAGAGACTGTGACGTACGCTGATGATGTAAATTTAATTGGGGATGATAGGAAAATAATAGTAAGAAATACAGGGTCTTATTAAACGCTTGCAAGGACATGGGTTTAGAAGTAAATGCAGAGAAAACTAAACACATAGAAGTTCGTCGTGATCGTAATACGGCAAATTATGGGTGCGTTGAAATATCAAATAATACTTTTGATAAAGTGGATATTTTCAAATATCTAGGATTAATAATAGCACACCTAAATACTACCCACGAAGAAACTAAATATCAACTAAAAGCAGGGAATTCGTGTTATCATTCAGTTCAAAATCTGTTGTCGCGAATTTTGTCGAGTAATTTGAAGCTTAAAATATATAAAACGATAATCATGCCTGTTGTTCTGTATGGTTGCAAAACATGGTCGCTTACTCTGAGGGAAGATCATAGACTGAAAGTATATGAGAACAAGATCCTCAGACGAGTATTCCGACCCAAGAGGAACGGGAATGGAGAATGGCGGAAACTTCAGAAAAGGGAACTACATAATTTATACGGTTTACCGAACATTGTTAGGGTCATCAAATCAAGGAGGCTAAGGTGACCAGGTTATGTAGCCAGAATGGAAGAAAGTAGAAACGCTTTCAAAGTCATAACTGGAAGACAGTTGGAAAACGACCATTAGAAAGACCTAGGTCAGATGGAAGGACAATATATTAAGACGGATCTCGCAGAAATAGGAATACAAAGTAGAAACTGGATCCAGTTGGCGAAGGATAGAAGTCAGTGTATAGCTTTTGTGAACGCGGCAAAGAACCTCCGGGTTCCATAGGCAATAGAGTTAATTAGCTTTTAAAGAACTAAAAGAAGGAGGAAAAAAGAAAATTACATTTTGGATAATCTACTGTAGATGCACTACCAAATAAAGATGTTGAAACATTTATAAAATTCATTAAAAGTGAGTGCCGATGGAACCAAGGGGAAAAGTTTCCACAAGAAATTAAACGTTTGAATGCCATATTTGTAAATATTACATAGCCAGTGTTTAACGCACACGAGGGTTCCAAAAAGTTGAAAATTCTAATTTGATAATACTATTAAACGATAGAGAGAAACTGAATTTTAAGTCAGATAGATGTATTAGTCTGCTAAACAAATCAGCAAAAAATATACGAGAAAATCATTAATAGAAGAATAAACCAAAGAAGAATTAGTAAGTAAGATTATAAACTTGGATATGGTTCTCGGAAAAAGAAAACCATAGAGGATGCAATAAAAAGGTTACTTAAAACAGTTGACAATGGAGATAGTAAAAGAAGTAAATGCATAATAATTATTTCCATAGGCTCCCAATATACCTGGAGCCTTTGATAACATGTGGTGGCCAGAGATGTAGAAAACTCTAGAAAGTTCAAAAAAATCAGTCATTTCCTCCAAATAATTATGGATTAAAAACAGAAGAATAATATTTAAAAGCCCAGAAACAATGACTGAAAAACAAATCACAAAAGGATACTTAGTGAGTTCCGTGTTTGCTCCCCTTTTATGGGATATAACTGTACAATTATACTTCCAGATATTAAATGATATGAGAGAAGTACTGAAATTGTAGGATACGTGAATGATGTAGCAATTATTATAACCGGAAAATTCAGGACAAGAATTACAATCGAAAGGAAACACAGCGTTACAGAAACTTGAAATTTGGTGTGGTGTCCTCATGTTCAAATTATCAATAAGTAAAACTAACACGTATGCTATTAGACAGCGAGATATAAACAAATCCGCTTATTGAAATAGATAAGAAAAACATTCAAATGGTATCATGATTTAAATATTTAAGTCTATGGCTAGATGGATAAATAAGCTATAATACGCGCATTGGAAAGACAGATAACAGATGAATGATCATAATACATAAAATATTGAATAAAACGAGAAAGAGTATAACTTTCTAACGAAAGAGTTTTTTTTACTGGAATAGATGTAGTCATGATAACTTACACTACCGTCTGGGAACACATTACAAAACGTTACAAAGAGAATGGTTAGACATAATACAAAGACAGGTTTCGTTGAGAGTATTGGTAACCATTTCAACGACGCCTATGGTAGTACCTCAAGTATCCTTGGAGTCACTGCATTTGTCAATTCTAAGAACAGCAGGAAATTACTGACTTAAAAAGGATAGAAGCTATAGATTCATACACTTTTAGTTGTGATGTTGAAAGTCAAAAAACACATTGAACAATCTGTCTAAAGCAAGTGGCAATCTTTCTTAGAAAAGTCAAATAAGGAAAGGACAGTGTTCGCAAAGTTTCCGAACATAAAGGAGAATTGCTAGATATTAGTGAATATCTAAATGGGAAACGATTATTTCAAATCTAACAAGACATGGGCTCTCCAAATCCACACTTTGTTAACTGAAATTTTAGAATAATGATGTGTGTTACTGTGGCAGACAATATCAAACTTCTAAAGATGAAGTCTTGAGACATTTGATGAAAATACTTCTCGCTAGCTATTACCGTGTTCTTTCTGTTACGATAAATGTTTTTTTGAGATGCTGAATCGTTTGTTAAAAGACGTCTTCTCGCTATCTGTTTCCATTGAATGGTGATAAAAGTTCAAACTGGCAATGGCTAATTTTAACTACATCTGGTTTAAACAAAATCTTAATGCAAGAGATGAAACTTATTTTTGAGATGCTTCAAAGATTATAAAAAAATCCGCTTCCTACTTTTTTTACCGTTTTTGTTTTGTGGAAATCAATATCGAAGCCGGAAGTACTAATAAAAGTGAACTACTTCTGATATCGACAGAATATTGTGGATACTAACAGTATGTTGTTTTGGGACGCTGGATTCTTGGCAGCAAACCACTTCTCGCTGTCTGTTACTATGTTCTACGGGGACAAACGTTGAAACCTATATTGAGGTAATAGTAAGTTTGAACAACAGCCAACTTTGGCAGAGCATTGTAGATAGATATGTTACTTTGCAAATAGACACTGAATCGTTTGTAAAAGAAATCGCTTCCCACTATGTTACAGTTCCGTTCGATGGAAATAAAGGTTGAACTTGGATAAATCTACTTTGAACAACTTCCGTTCCGTGTAGAGGGTTAACAGAGGAAATGAAACCTATTTTTGGGAAGCTAAAATAATTGAAAGAAAACGCACCTTGCAAGCATCTCACATGTATGCTCTATGGAAATCAGTATTGAATTCGGAAGTAATAATAAATTTGAACCACTTCGGGTTTCGGTAGTGCATTCTAGATAGTCTTGATTGTTATCTTAAGACGCTGAATCACTTTTAGAAAATAACTTCTAGCTATCTGTTACCGTTCTTGTTCAATGGTGATAAATATTGAAATGATATTGAAACTGGAAGTAATAGTAAATTTGAATTACCTCGAGTTTTGGTAGAGTGTTGTGGATGATCATGATATGTTGTCTTTACACGCTAAATAATTTAAGAAGAACCGATTCTTGCTATATTACCGTTTTCGTTCTATAGCGATATATGTTTAAATTGAAAGTGGTAACTCACTCCGTCCCCGTCATATTGGATTCAACTTTCGGTTTTACAAATGGGAAGAGGTGCATGTGATACATCGACTTCATGTACGATTTTCTCGGAAATTCATTCGTGGAGTGAGTTTTACCGTACCTTGTACCGTTTACAAGGTATTCCATGTTAAATGCCAAGCATTTCACGAATATTGAACCAAATAGAAAGTTGTGCAAGGGCCCTTGTGTATATGTGAGTAGAGAGGGGTCACTTGGCGCTGTTTTTTTCTACTGCGCATGCGCAAACCCTTCACGCTGATTGGTCGGTGCAGGCCACGCCCCCAGCCACGCCCCTTGACGCTGATTGGCTGGCGCAGTTACACCCCCTGACGTTGATTGGTGACGCTCTTTTATGACCTCCTATCTACTGCGCTGACTGGCTGGCAGCGGACCCCCGCCGATTGGCTGGCACCCGACCTCGCCCCTTTGACGGTGATTGGTCGGCCACGCGCACGGTCTTTTAGGAGTACCGCGCTGATCGGCCGGCGCCGGGCCCCGCCCACGCACATGCCCCTGAAGATCGTTCCCTTTTATGAGCACTTTACGAACACATAGCAGAGCAGATATCACATTCTTCATCCACCTATTTAACATAGCACATATTACACAGAGACTACGAACACATAACATAGCACATACAACATAGCAGGAGTGCACCGGTTCCCTTTTATGAGCACTTTTTTTCAACATAGCAGAGAATGGAGACCAATTTTTGACCTACTGCGCATATGTGCAAAACTGTTCCGATTCCACCGGAGCAGAACTGCCGTTCTCTATATCAATGGTACCAGAACACACACACACACACACACACACACACACAGCAGACCGCAGACTGTTCCGGTTCAGGGACAGATTACGGCTATGCGCAGAAACATAAAATAAGACATAACACCACCGTTCTCTTTTACGAGCACTTTATAGCAACATAATAGAGCAGAGAATAAAAAAAGATAACAACACACACACATACACACAGCAGACCGCAGATTGTTCCAGTTTAGGAGCAGACTACGGCTATGCGAAGAAACATAAAATAAGACATAACACCCCCGTTTTCTCTTACGAGCGCTTTATAGCAACATAATAGAGCAGAGAATAAAAAATAACAACACAAACACACACATACACACACTTGATTGCTTATGCGCAGCAAAATTAAATTTCCAATTAATTACACATTGCACGCATGCGAAGAAAAAATACACTAGACTACAGACTGTTCCAGTTGCAGTGCTGGTTCCGGTTCAATAGAGAAGACTACGTGCAATGAGCAGGTCATAAAAGACTATGACATATTTCTCATCCCCTAAATAACATAGTATACACACACACTTGGTTGCGTATGCCAAATCCGATTTAGTACAAATAACTCGCATGCGCAGAAACATTTACATTTCCGATTCGACCATGCTGGTAAAGAATACCACACTTATTTCTACGTGGGTCTTATAGTTTATGTGGGATACGCCCTTTCTATGATAATTTTAACCGATTTGGATGAAACTCGGCATATGGGGTTTTCGACCATGCTGAGTACGAATATCATACTTATTTTTTAACTGGGTCCTATAGTTTTTGGGGCATACGCCCTTTCTATGACAATTTTATCCAATTTGGATGAAACTCGGCATATGGGGGTTTTCGGACATGCCGATTACCAATACCACACCTACTTTTACCTGGGTCTTATAGTTTATGAGGGATACGTCGTTTGTATGACACTTAAAACCTAATAACTCAAAAACGGATCCACATATTGAGGTCGTGTTTCCACATTTAGTAACGGGTCACCAGCAACCACAAGTTCCAAAATAATGACCATCGATGTCAAAGGTCAACATACTTAAAACCTAATAACACGAAAACGGATCCATATATTGAGATGGTGTTTCCAAGTCTGGTAATTGGTCATCAGGTACTACAAGATCCAAAACATTGACCATCGATGTCAAAGGTCAACATACTTAAAACCTAATAACTCGAAAACGGATCCGTATATTGAGATGGTGTTTCCAAGTCTGATAATTGGTCATCAGGTACTATAAGATCCAAAACATTGACCATCGATGTCAAAGGTCAACATACTTAAAACCTAATAACTCGAAAACGGATCCGTATATGCAATGGTGTTTCCAAGTCTGGTAATTGGTCATCAGGTACTACAAGATCCAAAATAATGACCATCGAGGTCAAAGGTCGACATACTTAAAACCTAATAACTCGAAAACGGATCCATATATTGAGATGGTGTTTCCAAATCTTGTAATTGGTCATCAGGTACTACAAGTTCCAAAATAATGACCATCGAGGTCAAAGGTCAACATACTTAAAACCTAATAGCTCGAAAACGGATCCACATATTGAGATGGTGTTTCCACATTTAGTAATTTGTCACCAGTAACTACATTTTCCAAAAATACTGACCATCGAGGTCAAAGGTCAAACTCGAAAACGAAGCAACATATTGAGGGGCGGTTTCCACATTTTAGTGACAGGTCATCAACTACTACATGTCCTAAAGGTACTTACCACGGAGGTCAAAAATCAGCCTAGTAAACGAAGCAACATATTGAGGTGCTGTTTCCACATTTAGTAATTGGTCACCAGCAACTACATGCCCCAAAAAGGTCAAATATTTAAACCAGAATAACTCGTAGATTGAGCGTCGGAAAATTTTTGTACCAAGGAGAAAAAGTGAAGGAGGAATAAATTTGAGTGCCCTATTGAATTTTGTACCAACGAGAAATCTCATTTGCAACTAGCTTAGAATTTCTGTACCTGTTTGGGTTATTCAAAATTTGGATAGACTAAGAAAGCAAGATATGCCATTTTAGCTAGCTGAGAATTTAAAGAAACAAAGGGAACCTACTCAATTTTCTATCAACGAGAAATGCCATTTCATCTACCTCAGAATTTATGTGCCTTTTTGTGCTAAGGTCTGTTTTAACTCTTCTTGACTAATTAAATAAACGAAGGAATATTGTACCAATGAGAAATGCCATTTTTTCTAGACCGTGTTCTAATATTTAAACGAACGAAAGGGTGAATTTGATTGACCTATTCAATTTTGCACCAATGAGAAATAACGTCGTATTTTAAATCACTTTGTACTATTTAAATAAACAAACAATCGGATAAATTTAACCGGCTCAGAAGTGTACTATTTAAACAAACGAAGGTCTCTTGAGTGAGATTTCCAATTTTGTAGCAAGAAGGACTATTTTCTAACTAACTCAGAATTTCATTTCATTTTGTAATACTCAAATTTGGATGGAGTGTTTAGTTTTGTTCGAACCAGAGAAATTTGATTGGATTATTTCCTTATGTACCAACTGGAAAAAGTGAAGGGCCATTAATCAAATAAACGAAGGAATAAATTTGGGTGTTCTACAGAAGAAAACGGGGAAGGGCCATTTTATTTAATTTTGTAATACTCAAAATATACAAAGATATAAATTTGTGTGACCCATTCAGTTTTGTACTAAGCAGAAAATTTGTTGGCTTTTTTAGAAAGACCATTTTATCTTTTGTATTCAGATTATCCGGCTACTTTTTGTGCTCTACAAATAAACAGAGGAAAAGCAAAGAGAGACCATTTTTAACTAGCTTAGAATTTATGTGCCTTTTGTAACGAAGAAACAAATTTGAAAGAGGTTCATTTTAACTAATCCTGCTGCGAGTAGTTCAATTAGTACATAGTAAAAAAATAAAACAATATGGCATTATTGCGACTTTCATTTTCGAATACATACGGATTAGGCTACTATGGCAAAAATACTACTGTCTCCTTATGCTTATTTGGAGCAGCCTTAAGAGGACCAAGCATTAGAAACCCGCTAGTAGGGCGTCGATTCAGTAAACTCTACATCTAGTAAAAGAAAACGAATAGATAATTTTGAGACAGTTCCATATGGGTAAATACAGTATTAGTAGAAACGATAGTTTTTAATTAAGTAGAGATAAGGAGAGAGTGAAAAAACGGAAAATTAAATTTTAAATCGTTATTATTATTATTTTAGAGGTCAAAAGGAAGAATAAATGAATTTGAGTAGCATATGTACGGAATTTAGTTTTGTACTGGGCAAAAAAATTTGAATGGAATATTTTATTCTGTACCAGCTGGGAATTTAGTGTTGTACCATTGTATCAATTTAAGTATTTTGTACTATTTAGTATCACCGAGAAGGTGTAGAATATTTAGTTTTGTTGGCTTCTTTATTTTGTATTAACGACTAAAACCTTTAACCCATACTTGGTTGTGTGCATTACAATGGTCGAAGTTTTTCATTTCCCTGTGGTACAACGTAATGGTCGCCCCGCTTATTCTAGGTCTACAGTTAGATATTCTCGATTGGATAATGGTATAAAGCCACGTTTTGTTGAGCACAATGCCCACTATAACGATGTGGTAGACAATTATTTGATGGATAGATATTTGTTTAATAGTCGCTATAACAAATGGTTTATGATAGAATTTGTTAAGCATTTATCGCAGGTAGATATTAAGATAGACTTTTTGTCGTTGGTTACTCGTTTAACTGCACACAGTTCTCTTTTCCAATCAGCTACCTTTTTTGCCATGAAAACTAAGGATAATAGTTATACTGTGACAGCTTTCTTTCGCTATGGGGGAACGCAGGACACTTTGGATGAGTTATTAAAGTTTTGGAATCATGTGTGCGAGTTCAGGCCAAGTATCCAGATTGCAGATTTACTTGGTTGCTTTACACGATGTGGTAAAACAGGCCTTTTTGCGGTATCTCCTGATACCTATCTGTTGGACCTCGCGGTATTTGGAAACTTGGTGAAAAAGAATAACAAATGGTTTTTCTCACAATAAAGCTATACATACAGAATAATCCATTATGGCAAAAAAATACTACTTTCTCCTTATGCTTAGTTGGAGTAGACTTCGATACATTGTGTAAGAATTTCCAAATAATAGCGGTATTGCACTGTACTTATAATAGTCTGTAATAGTGCAGTTTATTTTTCGAGTGAGAGTAGGTTTTAAAGGTGTATTGTAGTCTACCAGCAATAATGATCTCTAAGAGAGTTATTAGGTAAAGATAACAATTACACCGCCATTCTGCGAACACATTTATACGATCCAATTTCTCAGATTTAAACAAAGAAAGACCATATTCTGCCACTCAAACAAACGAAGGAATAAGCTCAGAATTTCTATACCTTTTTGTGCTATTCGAATTTGTGCTATGCAAATAATAATAGTGTGCTATTATAACAAGCTCACTATTTTATACCATTTTGTATTACTCTAATCAATTTGGGTGGTCTATTTCATTTTTCTAACAACCAGAAGAAAAGTGAAGATGATTCATTTTATACCTTTGTGACTGGTTAAAAAAAAAAACGAGTGGTTCATTTAGTTGTGGTGCTACATTTTGTATATTTTTGGGTCATCCAGAGAACAATTTAAATTGCCTCTCCCGTCACTATATGGGTATTGACGTGTGTTTAGCGAATTAGGTTTACAAAATACTAACGGCGACGCTAAAGTCCAAAGTTTCCCGGTCACTAACTAAATTGCGTCATAATTCAATTATAACTTAATCCATAGCAATTAGCGTACTAAAGAAAACTGATGAAGGACGACGAATCATAACAGCATGCATGACCATTTTTGATCAGAGTGGTGATAAAGGAAAAAAGCAGAAGGAATCATATCAAAGTAAGAATCAGCTCATCAAGGAAAACAAAAGTTTCATGTTCCACACCATCTATAAAGAGTGCGAAATTATTCATTCTGTTGCTGCAGATATTTAAGCAGCGTTACGAATGCGTTACCTAACACTTGTATTGCAAAGGTACTGCCTATTGCTCAACAGTTCAATTATTTTTTAAACTTTCTTTCCTCGTCTAAGTCCAAAAAGACAAATATATATTTTTGCATTTATGTATTTTATTATAATGGAATATAAGATTATGGAGTATATTTGGAAATAATAGAACATACATCATGACGTTATATTAACGAATTATTTTGCATTGCCTTGAAACATATTATAAAACACGGAGAATGCATAGAATGCTTTTATTGTAGGTATATAAGTGTCACTTGATTTGTTTTTGCGGAAGAGTAGAAAAATGACTAGCATGGAAATTGCTTATGTTTCACCTAGAGAAAAAGAAATTCAGCGTGAAAACGAGAAACCAATACTGTTAATCCAGCCGTCTGACCCCGATTTGCCAGATGAATTACGTGATAAAGTGAGAATCATATATCCAACACAAGAAATAGAAGAAGTGTATTATTTTAGACGCTATAATAGATATAATGATGAAATACTCCCGGAAAGTGATGATGACAGTGTTTCAAATATTACCTGTCTTGAACTGGAAGCTAATGAGTGCTGGTGTACTAGTGAAAGTATTAGTCATACATGTGTTATACAATTATTTAATGAGTATACACCAAATTCAGTATTATTATGTGAAGCATGTTCTAAACATAATGAAAATGAAAAAGATCACAACTGTTTGTTGCAGTATGATTACGAATTATTGCAAAAGGTGTGGACGCTCTTAATTAGACGTGAAATGAGAGAGAAAATCTATAAACTTTATATAAAGAAGCATTTTAAAAGTTGTAATATTAAGAACACTTATACTTTGGAGAAAAAATTTAATCTGGTATATGAATACATTACAGAGTGTGATTATTATATCAACAAAATAGTAGAAATGTTTTTAGAAAAAGATAAACAATTATTTAATTCTGTAAATGAACACTGAGCCCGCTGTAGCATATGTATTTGATTGTGTAAGAATAGAAGAACATTTCTGAGAATTGAACGGTTAAATGGATCAATTTGTACTATTGTAATATTAAGAATTTAACAGATTACCAACTGAGCTTGTTATAATGGCACACTATTATTATTTGCATAGCACAAATTCGAATAGCACAAAAAGGTATAGAAATTCTGAGCTTATTCCTTCGTTTGTTTGAGTGGCAGAATATGGTCTTTCTTTGTTTAAATCTGAGAAATTGGATCGTATAAATGTGTTCGCAGAATGGCGGTGTAATTGTTATCTTTACCTAATAACTCTCTTAGATATCATTATTGCTGGTAGACTACAATACACCTTTAAAACCTACTCTCAGTCGAAAAATATACTGCATTATTTGGAAATTCTTACACAATGTATCGAAGTCTACTCCAACTAAGCATAAGGAGAAAGTAGTATTTTTTTTTGCCATAACGGATTATTCTGTATGTATAGCTTTATTGTGAGAAAAACCATTTGTTATTCTTTTTCACCAAGTTTCCAAATACCGCGAGGTCCAACAGATAGGTATCAGGAGATACCGCAAAAAGGCCTGTTTTACCACATCGTGTAAAGCAACCAAGTAAATCTTTAATGATTCCAAAACTTTAATAACTCATCCAAAGTGTCCTGCGTTCCCCCATAGCGAAAGAAAGCTGTCACAGTATAACTATTACCCTTAGTTTTCATGGCAAAAAAGGTAGCTGATTGGAAAAGAGAACTGTGTGCAGTTAAACGAGTAACCAACGACAAAAAGTCTATCTTAATATCTACCTGCGATAAATGCTTAACAAATTCTATCATAAACCATTTGTTATAGCGACTATTAAACAAATATCTATCCATCAAATAATTGTCTACCACATCGTTATAGTGGGCATTGTGCTCAACAAAACGTGGCTTTATACCATTATCCAATCGAAAATATCTAACTGTAGACCTAGAATAAGCGGGGCGACCATTACGTTGTACCACAGGGAAATGAAAAACTTCGACCATTGTAATGCACACAACCAAGTATGGGTTAAAGGTTTTAGTCGTTAATACAAAATAAAGAAGCCAACAAAACTAAATATTCTACACCTTCTCGGTGATACTAAATAGTACAAAATACTTAAATTGATACAATGGTACAACACTAAATTCCCAGCTGGTACAAAATAAAATATTCCATTCAAATTTTTTTGCCCAGTACAAAACTAAATTCCGTACATATGCCACTCAAATTCATTTATTCTTCCTTTTGACCTCTAAAATAATAATAATAACGATTTAAAATTTAATTTTCCGTTTTTTCACTCTCTCCTTATCTCTACTTAATTAAAAACTATCGTTTCTACTAATACTGTATTTACCCATATGGAACTGTCTCAAAATTATCTATTCGTTTTCTTTTACTAGATGTAGAGTTTACTGAATCGACGCCCTACTAGCGGGTTTCTAATGCTTGGTCCTCTTAAGGCTGCTCCAAATAAGCATAAGGAGAGAGTAGTATTTTTGCCATAGTGGCCTAATCCGTATGTATTCGAAAATGAAAGTCGCAATAATGCCATATTGTTTTATTTTTTTACTATGTACTAATTGAACTACTCGCAGCAGGATTAGTTAAAATGAACCTCTTTCAAATTTGTTTCTTCGTTACAAAAGGCACATAAATTCTAAGCTAGTTAAAAATGGTCTCTCTTTGCTTTTCCTCTGTTTATTTGTAGAGCACAAAAAGTAGCCGGATAATCTGAATACAAAAGATAAAATGGTCTTTCTAAAAAAGCCAACAAATTTTCTGCTTAGTACAAAACTGAATGGGTCACACAAATTTATATCTTTGTATATTTTGAGTATTACAAAATTAAATAAAATGGCCCTTCCCCGTTTTCTTCTGTAGAACACCCAAATTTATTCCTTCGTTTATTTGATTAATGGCCCTTCACTTTTTCCAGTTGGTACATAAGGAAATAATCCAATCAAATTTCTCTGGTTCGAACAAAACTAAACACTCCATCCAAATTTGAGTATTACAAAATGAAATGAAATTCTGAGTTAGTTAGAAAATAGTCCTTCTTGCTACAAAATTGGAAATCTCACTCAAGAGACCTTCGTTTGTTTAAATAGTACACTTCTGAGCCGGTTAAATTTATCCGATTGTTTGTTTATTTAAATAGTACAAAGTGATTTAAAATACGACGTTATTTCTCATTGGTGCAAAATTGAATAGGTCAATCAAATTCACCCTTTCGTTTGTTTAAATATTAGAACACGGTCTAGAAAAAATGGCATTTCTCATTAATACAATATTCCTTCGTTTATTTAATTAGTCAAGAAGAGTTAAAACAGACCTTAGCACAAAAAGGCACATAAATTCTGAGGTAGATGAAATGGCATTTCTCGTTGATAGAAAATTGAGTAGGTTCCCTTTGTTTCTTTAAATTCTCAGCTGGCTAAAATGGCATATCTTGCTTTCTTAGTCTATCCAAATTTTGAATAACTCAAACAGGTACAGAAATTCTAAGCTAGTTGCAAATGAGATTTCTCGTTGGTACAAAATTCAATAGGGCACTCAAATTTATTCCTCCTTCACTTTTTCTCCTTGGTACAAAAATTTTCCGACGCTCAATCTACGAGTTATTCTGGTTTAAATATTTGACCTTTTTGGGGCATGTAGTTGCTGGTGACCAATTACTAAATGTGGAAACAGCACCTCAATATGTTGCTTCGTTTACTAGGCTGATTTTTGACCTCCGTGGTAACTACCTTTAGGGGATGTAGTAGTTGATGACCTGTCACTAAAATGTGGAAACCGCCCCTCAATATGTTGCTTCGTTTTCGAGTTTGACCTTTGACCTCGATGGTCAGTATTTTTGGAAAATGTAGTTACTGGTGACCAATTACTAAATGTGGAAACACCATCTCAATATGTGGATCCGTTTTCGAGTTATTAGGTTTTAAGTATGTTGACCTTTGACCTCGATGGTCATTATTTTGGAACTTGTAGTACCTGATGACCAATTACAAGATTTGGAAACACCATCTCAATATACGGATCCGTTTTCGAGTTATTAGGTTTTAAGTATGTTGACCTTTGACATCGATGGTCAGTTTTGGATCTTGTAGTACCTGATGACCAATTACCAGACTTGGAAACACCATCTCAATATATGGATCCGTTTTCGTGTTATTAGGTTTTAAGTATGTTGACCTTTGACATCGATGGTCATTATTTTGGAACTTGTGGTTGCTGGTGACCCGTTACTAAATGTGGAAACACGACCTCAATATGTGGATCCGTTTTTGAGTTATTAGGTTTTAAGTGTCATACAAACGACGTATCCCTCATAAACTATAAGACCCAGGTAAAAGTAGGTGTGGTATTGGTAATCGGCATGTCCGAAAACCCCCATATGCCGAGTTTCATCCAAATTGGATAAAATTGTCATAGAAAGGGCGTATGCCCCAAAAACTATAGGACCCAGTTAAAAAATAAGTATGATATTCGTACTCAGCATGGTCGAAAACCCCATATGCCGAGTTTCATCCAAATCGGTTAAAATTATCATAGAAAGGGCGTATCCCACATGAACCATAAAACCCAGGTAAAAATAAGTATGATATTCGTAATCAGCATGTTCGAAAACCCTCATATATCGAGTTTCATCCAAATCGGTTAAAATTGTCATAGAAAGGGCGTATCCCACATAAACTATAAGACCCAGGTAGAAATAAGTGTGGTATTCTTTACCAGCATGGTCGAATCGGAAATGTAAATGTTTCTGCGCATGCGAGTTATTTGTACTAAATCGGATTTGGCATACGCAACCAAGTGTGTGTGTATACTATGTTATTTAGGGGATGAGAAATAGGTCATAGTCTTTTATGACCTGCTCATTGCACGTAGTCTTCTCTATTGAACCGGAACCAGCACTGCAACTGGAACAGTCTGTAGTCTAGTGTATTTTTTCTTCGCATGCGTGCAATGTGTAATTAATTGGAAATTTAATTTTGCTGCGCATAAGCAATCAAGTGTGTGTGTGTGTGTGTTTGTGTTGTTATTTTTTATTCTCTGCTCTATTATGTTGCTATAAAGCGCTCGTAAGAGAAAACGGGGGTGTTATGTCTTATTTTATGTTTCTTCGCATAGCCGTAGTCTGCTCCTAAACTGGAACAATCTGCGGTCTGCTGTGTGTATGTGTGTGTGTTGTTATCTTTTTTTATTCTCTGCTCTATTATGTTGCTATAAAGTGCTCGTAAAAGAGAACGGTGGTGTTATGTCTTATTTTATGTTTCTGCGCATAGCCGTAATCTGTCCCTGAACCGGAACAGTCTGCGGTCTGCTGTGTGTGTGTGTGTGTGTGTGTGTGTGTGTGTGTTCTGGTACCATTGATATAGAGAACGGCAGTTCTGCTCCGGTGGAATCGGAACAGTTTTGCACATATGCGCAGTAGGTCAAAAATTGATCTCCATTCTCTGCTATGTTGAAAAAAAGTGCTCATAAATGGGAACGAGTGCACTCCTGCTATGTTGTATGTGCTATGTTATGTGTTCGTAGTCTCTGTGTAATATGTGCTATGTTAAATAGGTGGATGAAGAATGTGATATCTGCTCTGCTATGTGTTCGTAAAGTGCTCATAAAAGGGAACGATCTTCTGTGGCATGTGCGTGGGCGGGGCCCGGCGCCGGCAGATCAGCGCGGTACTCCTAAAAGACCGTGCGCGTGGCCGACCAATCAGCGTCAAGGGGGACGGGTCCGGTGCCAGCCAATCGGTGGGTGTCCGCTGCCAGCCAGTCTAGCGCAGTAGATAGGAGGTCATAAAAGAGCATGACCAATCGGCGTGAAGGGGCGTGACCGACGCCAGCCAATCAGCATCAAGGGGCGTGGCTGGGGGCGTGGCCTGCACCGACCAATCAGCGTGAGGGGGCGTGGCCAAGGGGGTGGGGTCACGTGACCTCCGCCAGCCTATCAGCGTCAAGGGTTTGCGCATGCGCAGTAGGAAAAAACAGCGCCAAAAGACCCCTCTCTACTTATGTGATCTTTTGCATGATTTGTCATTGACGAAATATTCTCTGAACTACATACATACAGACACACAGACGTCAATACGGAAATGGTAGGTTTTCACACAAATCTGCTCGTACCTGGATTTATATTAAGAACTTTGAGCGTAATACAATACTTCGTATAACATGGAAGTAATGACACTCAGTCACAGAAATGTAATAAGATTATGACACCAATGTTCTAAAGAGTTTGTTTATTTCCACTATATTTCCAGGTGGAAATTGTTTTCATTTGTCAACATCGAAAACTTAAGTGTAACTTATATTACCCTGCAATGTCCATTCGCGAAGTGCCAAGAGGGATTTAACATGCAATACCTTCCAAACAGTACAAGCTACGGTAAAATACACTACACCAGTGAATTTCTCAGAAAATTGTACGTGAATTTCATGTATCACATGCACCTTTTCCCATGTGAAAAAAAAAACGAAAGTTGAATCCCATATGGCGGATCCAAGATGGCAGCCGGGGTGGGTAACATGTGTCAGAGAAGCAATACTTGATCCAATGTGTTTTGCATATGCTCATATTCATGTACAGTTACATCTAAAGAAACTAAAATCAATTTTGTGTTCGAGCGTTATAGTAGTGTATGATTGAATTCCGGATATATGAAGGCCCATATATATGCAAACTACCAGTATGGACCACTAATATTAGTACAATACACATTAGGTCGCGGAGTACTTTGCAGTTGAATCAATTTTACACGAATCCCGTGGGAACATTTCGCGAATGTATCTTGTTAGAGAAAGAACCACGCGATAGATAGGCTGAAATTCCGTTAACCTTAACGTTGTAAGTGATCCTGAACTACCAATCATTTTTGCTCCAAATGAAGGAATATCCTGGCATGCCATGTTATCAGGCATGATTGTACTGTCACGTTGATTGTCCAACTATCGGGAGTACACAGAAACAATTCTGTAATAATCCTAGTTAAGGAAAGAGCTACTGTTTTTTTAAACTTCAACTTCCATTTAAGTTCTTAACTATACATAAAGTACACAAATTTCACCAACTGCATACAGTTTCCTGTGCCTTTAGTTACACTATTTTCACAGACTGCTTACAAAGTTTTCCCTGTTCTTAGAATATTTTTACAGACAGCACGCCAAGTTCTCTTCCTTTTAGTTAGACTATTTTTACAGATTGCTTACAAAGTTTCCTCTGCTTGTAGTCAGACTATTTCCACAGACTGCTTCCCTGATTTCAGTTAGATTATTTTTACAAACTACATGCCAAGTTCTCTTCCTTTTAGTTAGACTATTTTCACAGATTGCTTAAAATGTTTCCGTGCTTTTAGTTTGACTTTTTTTCACAGACTGCATACACAGTTTCCCCTGTTTTAGTTAGATTATTTTCATAAACTGCACGCCTAGTTCTCTTCCTTTTAGTTAGACTATTTTTACAGACTTCCTTACAAAGTTTCCTCTGCTTTCAGTTAGACTATTTTCACAAACTGCATGCCAAGTTCTCTTCCTTTTAGTTATGCTAGTTTCACAGATTGCTTACAATGTTTGCCTGCTTTCAGTTAGACTATTTTCACGAACTGCAAGCCAAGTTCTTCTCCTTTTAGTTAGAATATTTTCACAAACTGCATACAAAGTTTTCCCTGCTTTTAGTTAGGCTACACAGCCCACCATGATGTTTACCTCCGGAAAAATAATAAGTGATTCTGAACGAGTTTTGTGCGTAAAAAACGAAAATGATAATTTTTCCACATCACGTCACAGTTCTGATGTGAGATATTGTGTGAGATATTTCGCTCATACATGTAATTTATTTAAAGGACGAACGTAAAGTAAGCCTAGTTAACCGTCAAGAATTGAAGAAGAATGGAAATTTAAATACTTTGCCATAAGAACATTATTTCTCTCAAAGCCCTCTTATCTCTCTTTTCAAATAGATAACAATTATAAACAGTGTTGCCAACAACATTAACAGTAATGTCACTCAACGTACTGCGAAAAATGGCTAGAAACCTTAATCGTAATGGAAATAATGTTAGTTTATACGCTGTATGACATTTCGAAAGTCGCTAGATCCCTAGTCGCTAGATCCCTAATGATAAACGAAACAAATCTTGCCTTTAAAACATATAATAAAATCGCTAGATTTAACAACAAAATCCATAAATTGGCAACACTAATTGTATGCCTTTTATGTTATAAAAAATTCATTTATTATAAGCATATCGCTATGCATTTTCGTCCTTATAGCCCACCGATGGTTTAAAGTGAGAAAACCTATACCACATTGTCTTATTGCGTTCTCCTTCCCTTAGAAAAGAAAGAAAAGTAGATTACTGTGTGAGGGGTCGGAATTCAGAGTTGTTGACAAGATCTCTCTAACGCGTGACACGTGTATCGTTTAAGTGTGTTTGAAGCATATTGTTGTGTTGTGCTGTGTATCAAGTGAGTTATTGTTACAAGGTGATACGAATTTGTTCAAGCAGAATTTGTATTAATCATCAGGGTAATTTTTTATGTACACCCAAAGCACAAAGGAAGAAAATAAATAACATTATAAAGCTTGCTTATTCTCTGTACTTCGGTTGTCGAATTGGTGATCAGGACAAGCCATGGGCTTCTCATCAGTGTTGCATAACTTGTAGAATAAATCTTAGGTTTTGATTACATGGGAAACTAAAGGCTCTACCGATGGTATGGAGGACACCAACAAACCACCTTAATGACTGTTATTTCTGCATGACTAAGATCTCCAGCATGTTTTAAAAAATTAAACACCCCTTCCAGTATCCTGATATTCCTTCGGCCATACGACCTGTGCCTCACAGTGACAATTTGCCAATATCTGTACCCCCTGACACATGGACAGTGGAAGAAGGTGATTGGAGTAAATCTGATGTTTCACTGGAACGAGTGGTTTCTACGTCAAAAAGCCGAACTGTATACCAATACATGCTGACAGTGATAGACATTTAATGGAGGAGGAAGACTTAGATGATTTAGAAGGGGATTTAAATTTGTCGAAAGTAGCATCCAAATTTCTAGTTTCTAGATTTAAGCAATGGAATTACTTGCCCCTTGTGCAAAAATATCTGAATTTCGACATAGACACCAACCCTTTTCATAATATTCTGTTCAGACGTTACTGTTTTGATGAACAAAATATTTGTTTTAAACAATTCAGATGAGTGGTGATTGTTTATCGGTTCCTCAAAATTTAGTTTGAAAGCCGTATTGCTTCATAATTGTAATACTTTGCCATCAGGTCCGGGGTTTTATGCTGTTGGATTAAATGACACAAACGCAAGCGTTTGTAAGGAAGATAAGAGGCATATTTCGTTACAATATAAGGTATCAATGTTGTAGATGTAGCCTGAGAAAGGGGGACACTAAATAATGAAATCATCACCAAAATTTTGAATAGATATTTCTAAGACTCTTTATAAATATTTTATCTCCATCAAACCCATTTTTTTTTAATCTGCTCTACGCCATTGTTACGTATGAGTGCATGCACATCAATTAACATCAGTAAGCTTATTTAAAAGGAGAGTTGCACGATTTTATAAGCGTGTTAAAAGTTTGTAAGCATGACGATGTAACAATCTGTATCGAAACGTTTTAATGTACGTATAATACAGTAAGACCACGATTATCCGACACATTTTCAGGGCTATTTCTCAGCCTCTATTCAACCGATCTATCTCAAATTTTGGAGGACATAACTAGATAGCACTAGAAGTTTACCCCCCAAATGTGCTGTAAATCTGTTGAATAGGGGCTGGGAAATATCCAGAAAACTTCGACAGATAGTCGAGGTTATACTGTATATAATGCAAATAATAAATCTGTTCATATCTTTTGATTTTGACTTGACAGGACATTTTCAAAATCAGCGTGACCATTTCCTTAGAAATGAAATATTTTGATTGCGGAGGTATAAAAAACGTTTTTATTTGTTGGGAATTTTCACAAACTGGATGTCAAGTTCTCTTCCTTTTAGTTAGACAATTGTCACTGACTGCTTACAAAGTTTCTCCTCCTTTTAGCCAGATTATTTTTAGAAACTGCAAACCAAGTTATTTTCCTTTTAGTTAGATTATTTTCACAGATTGCTTACAAAATTTCACCTGCTTTTAGTTAGACTATTTTCACAGACTGCTTACAAAGTTTCCCCTGTTTTTAGTTAGACTATTTTCACAAACTGCGTGCCAAGTTCTCTTCCATTTAGTTAGACTATTTTCACAGACTGCATACAAAGTTTCTCCTGCTTCTAGTAAGACAATGTGAGGGATTTTGCCTTCGATCGCGTGGGTCTTGGGAGATGCCTGCACTCTCTGATTACTGTTGTTATTATTGTATATAAGTATTTTTTTATTTAATGTTTTGGCCTGTTTTGCGGAGCCTGGTTCAACTGCACCATCTTCAGTATTGCACCAGATGACTCATTGTAAATTGGACTATCGAAAATTTATAAGGTGTTCCCTTCCTTTGATGCCTTGAACATGTCGTTATTAGCTTAATGGTTAATCCAGCCTTGACGGAAACAAACATTTATTAAAACTGCTTCCAACCAACAGAACTTCATTACAGGACAAGTTTTTCGCAGCACGTAAGTCTTTACATTTGTAAATAAGTCATCAAATAGTTATTTAAAAATTACCTGAAAAGTTTCCCATTGAAAAATAATTGTCGCTATGCTCCAAGTCGAATCCCAAAAATTTAGTGAATTTTCCCCAAGCTGTTGAAAAGTATAATAAAGGAAAAATTATACTACGCAAAATAAAGCTTACTTAAATAATAACTACAACTTTAGTTGTTAGTTTAATTACATTGCAACCAAGAATAAAATGTATTAAATTTCATTTCAAGTGGAAAAAACCCAAACATTTTATATATGTGTATTTTAAACTTTAAGAGGCCCCTTCATGGCGAAATTAAACTACTGCCAATTTTACAGTAATTATTTGATATCTTGAATTAGATAATCGAAAAGTGGAAAAAGAGCTCGCTAGGCAACTATATTTTACGTTAGATACCATTATCAGTACTCATTTTTAAGCTTTCGATTTCCGGTCATTTAGAAAATAGGCATTTATTTTCGCGTTTCTAAATGGTTGCAAACGGAAAGCTACTAGGTGACTTGTGATAATGGTACCTCATTCAAAATAATATTTATCTGGGCGCTCTTGTTCCACACTTCGATTTTCTTTTATCTATTTAAAAATATCATATAATTACTGTAAAATTAGCAGTATTTTAATCTGACCTGATTAAGCCTCTTAAAAATTGTTTCTTTATATATCTATACCGTAAAGTCATGAGAGATCAAGCAGATGGGAGATTTGAGGAGGCTAGGTGGAAGAAGGAGTAGTTGTGGAGAACGGAGAATTAGTAACTTTGCAAATAGAGTTGTTAGTTAAGTTTGTATCGATAGAATCCGTTCGCTGAAAAAAATGATCCACATTTTGCGTGAATGGTGAAAGGTAAGTAACTACAAACAATACAGTTAATGGCAATTAGAACACCTAATTTTCGAAAAAATTTACAAATTATGCTTACTTTTCATATTAGTATACTTCATTGATCTGAGGCCGCGGTGGCTCAGTGGTAGAGCGTTCACCTCTGGTACTTGGGGTCCCGGGTTCGATCCCAGCCCCCGCCAAGTGAACTTTGTGGTGGACAAACCCCGTGTGCGTGGGTTTTCTCGGGGTTCTCCCGTTTCCTCCCACTTTCTTCATTCCACCATCTCATTCATTACTCATCATCACCGTCTCCTTTAGCCTAACCTGCATAATAGTGGGACGTAAAACTCAAAGATTTCATTTCATTTCACTTCATTGATCTTTCCAATTACTTTCTTTGGCACCTTTAGATATACAAAACCATTTTGAGAGTACAAATATAGTCTAAAGTGTTGTTATACATTTAATCTTTCAGTGCTTTCAAATTGTTCTAATAATTAAGTTACAATTTAGTACATGTTTAAATTGAGATACTTATACCTTAGATTGGATCCTTTAGAGCAGTGATGGCCAACTTCTTTAAACCAAGAGGACGTACCTTAGAAATTTCTACCTGGCGAAGGCCGCAAGTTCATATGATACCTTAAGTTTATAGTATACACTCATGACACCATATCCCAGAAATTGTCAAATTTGCGGGTGTCTATTAAAACATTGACAATCAAACCAGTAGCATTCGAAACACAGACAACGAAACAACTACTATCGAAAATCATATTTCTAAAAGAGTCCAACCTAATTTAACCTAATTTAACTTTATATAACCTCAACTAACCTAACCTAAACAACATTTTAAACGTGTCGGTGTTTTGAAAGCTAATCTTAAATTTACACAATTCAAAATTTTTCTCGGAGAATATTAGTTGAAGAAAGATACAATTTACTTCAAACAATAACACGATATCCAAATTTTGTAGTAGTTGCATTTCAACTATAGATGTACATACTTCTGTTTCAATGAGAACACTGTGGACGTTCATGAGAGTTGGCCGGTTTTCCCAAGTCAATTTCAATAGGAGAAGAACAGTCGTAACAGCTCACAGAGGGTAATATAACCCAGTCGATTTCTTTGAGTAGATTTTATTACTTTCATAGAGGAAAATGTAATTGTTCACACATTAAACCCCTTCAGTGTGGGTGGCGAGTTAACTCGTGTCTTCAAAACGCACCTGCTGTGCGGATGGCGTATATATACGCTTTCATTTTGCTTTGACTATTTTGTATTGCGTATGGCGAATATACTTGCCCATAGTATGAGTAATGTTATTCCCGACAATATTTAGCGAGTTTGCGCTCACCTAGGAACCCCAAGAGACCACACAGAAAAATTGGGCTTGATCTGTTGAGGCATTCCCAGATTTTGTGTAACCTAACCATATTGTTAACCTCCCTGGTTCGCGTGTAAATTTGGGGATGTTGGTATGAACCAAAGAAGTTACCTTCCACTCACTATCTGAAATGAGTGGGTACGTAGTTTACTAATATCCGAGAGGTAAATGTTTGACTCATGATTTTATGGGGATTTTAATAATGGAATAACAACTCAAAACTTCGATAGTTAAATGACATGCGTATTTTCATAATTAGGTGTAAGTAAGTGTGAGTGTCGTGTTTAAAATCGGGTAATTATAAGTTTGCCAGATCGAACAGCGCATACCAAACATTGAGCTGTCGATCAATGATTAGAAAGCAGCACATACCTCTTTGCTTCTGGTCTGCTACTCCTGCTGGTGCTGGTCCAATGATTCCTCTCTCAAGACGGGCTACAGGCTGAGCGGCGTCTCACTGATGGTCTCTCCACTATACGGGACGATGGTTCGAATCACGAACAAGATGCAGTCTAAGCTGTATTCATTGAAGTCCTGCCAACGGCTAGCATAATGACTATTCTTCAAGATGTATTATAAACTTTTAGAGTTCATCGATTTAAATGTTAAAATCGCGTACTTAATACAAGCCGTACTAGACATGCTGTTTAATGAAATCTTTCAACTTCAATTTTCGAATCTCGACTATCGCGTTCTTACGTAGAACTCTCTTCGATGAACGCTCTATGGAAACTCTCCATCGACTCTCTATCCACTCTCCATCGACTCTCCCTGAGACCTCTGGTCCTCCTGGTTTTGTCGAACTTCCTCTCAGCTGGAATCCGCCGTTTCTGCATGACGTCAGAGGCGTGTGCTCTTTCTTGTCTAGGAAACGTGGTTGTTTCCTCATTGTGGTCGACGACTGGCAATCCTTGGAATGCTTCGTCTCACGATTCCTGGCAATTCTGACATACCCGTGAAAGTGTCTGGTGTTCACAAACATCTTACAAATTTACTTACAGTGAATTTTGTTAATTCTTTCCATTCAGACATTAATTAGATTTTATCTTTAATTTCCAGACATAAAACAATTTGCTAAAGACGGCGTTCTAAATACCGTTGTTACATAAGATTTTAAAAAGTAATGACTACTACATTTTATGTAATGTGTTTTGCCATTGATAATTGTTTCCGTGTTATTTTGTTATTTTACAATTCTTAAACTCAAAATATAAATCTTTAATAAAATGAAATCAACTAAAATATACTTGAAAATAAATAAGATATATGGGCTCTGCCACAATATGATGATGGTGATGGTGATGTTGATGATAACCATAAATGACAACGACAATGACAAGTTATATTAGCTAATTAGAAGCAACAAATGCCGAAAATTTCATTGTGATTGCTTGAGATGTTCAAAAGTTATTTAAAAGGTAACAAATTCCAAAGTTCTAAAAAAAAAAAAGAAAGAAACTACACTTTTTACAGCGGCTCGCATCTGAAAATTACGCACTGAAGGGGTTAAGTACTTCCAAATATGAAAGCAATACTTGTAAAGTAGCTCAACTTACGGAATGTATCACTTTGCACCAGCTTCCAGAACTATAGACCATCTCTTGCCTTGATGGCCGAAATGGATAACTTTGCAGATCACACAAATCTAATTGAACATTTTCATCTTGTTCTGAAATATCACACTTCATATGAGATTGTTTAATAAAGTTCCTGAGACCTCATATTACCGAAATCAATAAATCAGTTTTTAAACTCTAAGGAAAGCTTGTCAAGGAGTTCACTGCATAAAAATATGTTAAGATTGGCAAATTCTTCTATCACTTCTTTGCACGATGGGAAATACATGAAATTTCTTCTAAGCTTCAAAAAGACTAATGAACTTGTCTTGATGTGCAACTAAGTCTGAAATGTTTTTGTTTATTTCTTATACCCTGAAATCAGTTCATTGAGGTGTTGCGTAATGTCTGTTAGGAATGTAAGACTGAAATTGAGCTGCGGATTCTGCAACTTGACTAATACAGTCTCGAAACTTTTGTTATTGATTTCAATCAGGAATTCGACAACTTTCTTTCTTAAGGAAACAAAAAAAATCGTTTGAGACAATTTCTCTTACTGAACCAGCGAACTTCGATGCATGGAACCAAGTCACCATATTCCAATTTAAGACCTTCTAGGAAGGAAACTTCCAATGGGTCAAAGATCCTTTTTTTCCCTCTTATGAAATTAACACTCTTTGTCACTATTTTCATAACATTTTCCATTTCAAAATACTTGGCAGACAGAGCTTCTTGGTGAATAATACAATCTAGAGCAGGACAGACAATACCACCTTGACGCAGTAACACAATTAAGACGTAATGAGATTCGTGCATTGATTTAGCGCCATCACTAACTATTGTAAGAAGTTTATTTGCACTACTAATTACATTCAACATATCCTTTACTGCTCCATATATATCCTTGCCTTTATTAGTGCCATGAATGGAGTAACAGTAAGGAGATCTTCATGAACCTCAAAATTCTTAGAAATAGTTCTTATGCAAATTAAAAGCTGAGCTTTGTCCATTACATTGGTCGATTCATTATAGGCCAATGAAGAATACTCAGGCTGACTAATGATGGTTCTTAATTTATTGTGAACATGAGCACCTAATTCTTCAACAGAATTTTAAAACAATATTCACAACTACTCATATCCACTTTGCAGCGTGACCAGAAATGTTAAGGTTAAAGTTTTAGGTACCTAACGTGCCCAAAACATTAGCCTAACTACTCTAAACCTTAAATTTATTTTTGGTTTCTACGTTTAAAACATACATCCACGTTGTGTATTAGTCCAAATCATTACACTTTCTAAAATGTTTATGTACCCAATAAAATATCTTTAAAAATTTAACACTTATCTTCTCGCGGTCCGCATGCTGTCCGACAGCCCGTACTTGGCCTTCCTGCTTTCGAGATCCGACAGTTACCGACATTGCCGCGTCAGCGTCAGAGCACTGTCAGTCGTTAGGGGCTCGCTCCCCTGTGTAAATAGATACCAAAAAAGATCACCAAATTTGGTGATCATCCAAGGGTGCGGTAAGGGCTAACACCTCCTCTGGACTCTCTCTCTCCCTGCTGCAGGGATGAGCAAAGCGAAAACAAGAAATAAATGGTGAAGAAACGAAGTCTAAAAATTTGCAAGTATTTCCCCCTTCCAGGAAATATGACAATCCAAAAAGCGGCAGAGAAGAGCAGTATCCAATCTTACTCTCTTTTCTAATTTTTCAAATAAATTATGAGGCAAAGCTGTTAAGGCAAACCTACTGATAATGGCATATAGCATTAATTGTGCAAATAGAACATTGAAATTCTTTTTTAACGAAATATTTTAGTTAAAATAACAAATAATTAATGAATAAATTTGTTAGCTGTAGTACAAGGAGCAGTAAATTTCAAAAACTTCTAGAGAAACTTTTTTCTTTGTTTCCCTGTGGTACAATTTGTTGAAGGTATCTAAATTACATTAGTATTTTCAACCGCATTTAACATAGAGTCTACGCCAAACAAATAATATACCCAATGTTTGAAAAACTTAGAATTGAAATATGTTGAATTTCTATGCTGTTGACTTTCAATACTAAACCCCAAAGTGGAAGACTATTTCAATGTTGTTCTTGTCAAGCAAGTACAAAACTTCCTATACAATGGTGATATATTTCTATCAATGCAAATAGCCCACTAAAAACAAATTCGATTTCCCCATAGTTTCCAAATGAGAGATGATGAATTTTGAATAGACAAATTTTGAAATATCTAACTTAATCTAATCTAGATTAATGTGTATCTATGCACACTTCATCAATTTACCACTGAAGAATTCAAAATTTACGAACAGCAGGTGAACATACGTCTTGCTAATATTGCATAATTCTAAATTACTTACCAAACAATAAACTTATTTTATAATTATAACAAACTTAAATTTATTACATCTATTTAATTGCCTTTCCGTAATAGTCTTCATAGCATTTTCCCAAATTTTCTTATTAATTTCATTATTGCTAACTGCACATATTCAAATTAGCTATTAGTTCCAATTTTACTTAAAATCCATTCGACTCAACAATAGGCTTCTAGTATAAGGAGAAATCCTCGTTCGTCAACCTTCGTAACTTATGAAAATAAACTATTTTAAGCAGTGGTGCTACAAGAGACAAACTTGAAGCTCGAAGTGGCCACGGGGGCTAGAACCCCGCTAGACATTTTAGTCACTTGAAACGTTCAGTTGTTTGTTTGGATTAATATTTATCAAAAACAATAAAAACAAAAAAATCTTGCACTTATTTGTTGCAAACAAAGACAAAGGACAAAACAATGAAGTTAAATTAAAATTGTAATTGTACCTCCAGTTAATGGCAAGAAAATGCGAATTCGATTTTTTCACCACTCTGTTATTATGGATGATTTTATCACGATTGTTTTGATTATCTCTTGCATTACCAAAGGAAATACACATTTAGTTATTCGTTATTTCCAGAAATTCAAACATTTTCTTGGAAATTGCATTTAATTTATTGTCCCAATTTGAATGTAATCGTAATTTCTTTCTTCTTTTTTTAAATATTCAGAAAAGTTCCTTCTGGTGTTTTCTTTTATTCTTTATATTCACTTGATCGAATTACGTATTCATTTTGTAATCAATTTTTAACATAAAGGTCTTTCACATGTTTGTGTTAATTCGTAATTCATTTAGGGAAATTACATTTCATAATAAAGCAACATCTACATATATACTAAAAAACTAAGAATGTAAGATCAATTTCAAGTGATATCTCAATCAATCATGCCACCCACTCTGCTTTAGTTTCAGGCTCTGCCTAGCCTATATAATTATATATATATATATATATATATATATATATATATATATATATATATATATATATATATATATATAGTGTTTCAAAAATGATCGACAACATCTGGGAGATGATTAATGACATCAAGATAAGACGAAAAATATATACCAACCTGGGTGCACAAATGCTTCCTTTCGGAGTTATAGGCTTCCGAAAACATGAAAAAATGAACTTTAAAGGTCCATAGCTCCAAAACTGTGGGACTTACCGCAGTCGGGTGAAGACTCCACTTAGGAACTAATGTGTGCGCTATCCAAAAACCCATGTTTCAGAATCCTAAGGTATACACGCGACAATTTTTATAAAGGCAGTTTGGCTACGGTCATATAACTTGAAGTAGGGGAGACTGTTGTGTCTAGGAACATTTCTCCGGAAATATCTTAAAAGTGGTAATTAAATATGTTGGAGAGAAAAGGGTTTATTTGGAATTGAAAGGTAGGTGCTTTATCCTTTATACTAATATTACATTATGAATGTAGAGTATTTATAAATACAGTTATTAATTAATTAACGCAATTACTCAAAGTGTTTCAAGGTACAACATCCTCTTGTACCTTGCAACAGCCATCGTGTACCTTGGAACATAGTAAATTCTGGGGTATTTTGGAATAAAATAAGCCTAGTTTGTGCAATTGTGTATTACATGATGAATCTATCAAGTAGATATTAATGTTTAAACAAAAAGAAATGAAAGAATGAAACATAGAGAATAAAACTACAACGCATAAATTTATTATGAGCCAAATGTAGGCCTACTGTAAAAAAACGGTGTTACTAACTAACAAGATAAATTGCAATAAATGAAGAGTTGCTAGTTGTTTGATTTTATAAGTATTCAAACGATGCCATATTGGTATGTTTGCCATTCATCTTTCTACTGCATTTTATATGCTATCTTTCTTACGTTTTGCTTCGTTAAATCGTATTGCATTCTGGATATATTTCGTATATAGTTCACCAAATCTTGTTCACCAAATCTTCAGACTCATTGAATAATTGTTTCATGACGTAGTTCACCATATATTGATAGTTTTTTTTTTTTTTTTTTTACCCCATGGGTTTTATAATTCTTTGCTTCTCTTGATAAGGTAGCCAAGTTTATATTATACATTTTCGTAGCTTCTCTATATGACATTCTCTTGTTCTGATCTTTTGTGTGAACTGCATCCAAGGCCTCCTTCATCGCTGTAGAGTCGATTTTATTTCTTTTGTGCTCACCTTTGCTCCTAGCCATGGTGTTGGGTTCCTGTAAATCAAGAAAAAGGAAATCATTGATGTAACTTATAAGCCTAATGTATGTTCCAAGGTACATGATGCTTTTCGTTTCAACGTACACAAGGTGTGCCACATCACTAAAAATAATCATCTCCCTACTCTAACATAAATTGCAATTAAAAACAAGATTTGCATATACTTACCGAACAACACAGCTTCGATTGTGAATTAATCAATTGTCATTAACACACGGACTTTTTCACCTTTTTCTTGGAACGCAAAAATAATGTTCGGGAGTATGTAACTACACTTTCACGTATAACAAGAGTCCACCTCACTCAAGCACACTGTTGTTCAAACTGGCGACTTTGCTAATAATGATCTTGCACGCGACTGAACGCAGGGTTACTAATTTGAAACATTTGGGAGAAAAAGGAAATGTTCCAAGGTACACTATGCTCAAGGTACAACAGTCTCCCCTACTCACCAACTACCACGTTAAAAATTGTTGCGGAAGTACCACAGGATTCTGAAACATCGATATTTGGATAGAAAACATGCTAGTTCCTATATAAAGTCTTGACCCTACTCCGCTAGTTCCCGTAGTTTTGGAGGTATAGACTTTTAAAATTCATTTTTCATGTTTTAGGCAGCCTATAACTCCGCAAGGAAGCACTTGTGCACCCCGGTTGGTCTATACTTTTTGTCTTATCTTGGTGTCAGGAATCAGGAATCAGCTCGCAAACGTTATTGGTAATATGAAACATCCGATATATATATCTTAATGAAACAGTTTAAGAGAATTTACGTACCTGTTAACGATTGATCCTGGTAACTCAGATCGAGTGCAGAAATTGCAGTCTCTCCATGTGCTATGCAGGCGTAATGATCAAATGCATTCTGATTGTACTGTACCATTAAAGTCAAATTAGATCCATTGGCACCTGTAATACAGACGCGTAATTAACTATATAACTTTGTTATGTATTAAACCTAAAAAAATATAACTAAACTCTCTTTGATTATAGGCCAAGGCTACCTGACCATGAATAGGCTATTGTATAGTTTTGGAAAAATGTATACGAAGCTTCAGGTTCAAGACTTACACTTAAACAACAACGAAAGAAAATATTATAATGATTGAAGGTCTTAGGATTACTATATTATCAATAAATAAAAAAAATCTAGTGCCTTTAGAGGTTGTATTATATCGGAACTTTCAGAAAGTTATCACCTTGCGTCCTCACTTCAAGATTACCATTAGTGGCTCTTAGAAATATGGTCCGTCAGTACCGGAAGATACTCTCTTGTGTGTACGATAAATTCCCAGTGATTAAAGAAACTCTCATTGTATTGACAGCTTCCCATCTAATATAGGAAACTTAAGCCAAAAATGGCTCGAAACAGAAAAGAATATTAGAAAGCAAATTTTTATTTCAACACATTCTAGGACTTCATAGGTACTCCGCAGACAAAGCCCCTAAAATCCCATGTGTACAACCACCTGAAATGACGTCATCAATAAGGCGCCCACGACTACTTATACTTATGCGCTAATATCTCATCACAGAACTGAGATAAAAACTTCGTTCTGATGCCAAACTAAAGATAAAGCATTCTTTAAGTGATTTCGACTAATATCGTTCATACGTGTTGCCTCCATTTTTAAATATGGCGGTTATTATTTTTAAAATTAATTTTTTCTGTTGCATTTTATTTTGTTATAGTAGATTATTATGAAACTATCAGAGTACGGAAAACCAACTCGAAATTAACGTTATAGAGTAGAGTCTCACCTTCCTAAAGATAAAAACACTATTTTTGTGTTTTAACTATTAAGCGAACTAGTCTGTTTTCTGTAGCACAAGGTGTTGAATTTTCAGCACTTAGATTACACTAAACATGTGAAAATATTTTTACAACTCAAGTCGGAGAAACGTTTGGAAAATAAACGTTTATTAAAACCGCTGAGACTCATGAGAAAATCGTCAAAAATATCACATGGGCAACCACCTGAAATGACGTCATCAATATGGCGGCCATGCGAATACATTCATTTATACTTATTCGATAATATCTTACCACAGAACTGAGATACGAACGTCAGTTCTGGTGCCAAGGTAAAGGTACATAATTCAAATGATTTCAGTTAATACCGTTCTATGTGTTACCACCAATTTTAAATATGCCAGTTAATATCTTAAAAATTAATTTAGCCCGTTTCATTTCATTTGTTTCAAATCAAACTACTATGAAATTACCAAATACATACATACCAAATATTTTTTGTATTTTAAAGTAATATTATTATCGCTAATTTACTTGGCTTTGTAATGGCAAAAAGTCTGCATTTTACATTATTATATTATCAAACAAAATTATTATTTAAAATAGCATATAATTAACATTTTACTGTTGTAAAATAACACATTTAAAATTTTGTTTAACAACATAACACATATATTTAATCAAAATTTAGAAACCATTTACTGCATTACAAATTTCATAAACTAACTCTCTACAATTGCCCGTTAACTTTTTTTTTATTAATGTTTCTAAATCGTTTAGAAGATGGTTTTGAAGTTTCTTCAATATCATCACAAATATAATCATGGCCTTGTAATGAGTTTAATACTAGTTTATTTGTGCACGATTCTCCCGCATATTCCCCACACATTCATGTGCAGTAGAGTCCTTCTTTTCGGAACTCCAAGTTTCTGGAACAGTCATTTTTGCATCCACACTGTATGAGATGCAGCAAGATGCAGTAAGACCAGAGGTTTATGATGTAATTCGGTGTTTTTTTAGCAACAGTTTGGATATTTCTTAAATCTTGTCTTGTAGAGTACATCTTTTATTTTTCCGCCGTACAATTGCACAATAAATGCTTTTCCTACAAAAATAAAGCTACGTTCAAATTAATACAACGGAAATTTACCCTTTCCTACAAATAAAAGAAATTAGTAAGAGAAAATTTTCTGAGAATGTTATTGGGAAATATTTTAAAATGTGGCTTTCAAAGGCAAAACCAAAGTATTCATATTAGATATTAAAAGGTAATACACTATTTCTTGACCAGGATCCGGTAATAGTTAACCCAAACCAATTGGATCACCATATTGCCTGCGTTGTAAGGGGTGAGCAAGAACTTGGCTTGAGGTACGAATTATCTCAATTTTCCCAAACTCTATATAATAATGTTGGACTGCGTAAAGGGACGCAGTCGAAGATAACATATACCATTTAGGAGATGTATAGACTAAGCAATACCTTGCCCAAGAACCTGGGATTTTTTCTCAATGGTGGTAATCTTTTACATCCAGCATATTTGCCCGTCCTGCTACCTATGGTGAAATTTGTAGTAGGTACCTCGAATACGAATACATAAATAGTCATTAAGGAACCAATGTCGTCGTTGTTTTCGACAGGTATGATGAACCAAGTACAAAATATGTTTTGCATGTACGAAAATCTCTTGGGAGGTCAGGAAGTACGAAGCTGAAAGTAACAGAATTGAACGTCGTGCCCGTTCCACAAGAGCAGTTCTTTTCAAACGCGGCCAATAAATTAAATTTGACTATCAGCGGATCCTGGCCAAGAAATAATGTATTCCACTTTGACTCCTAATATGAATACTTTGGTTTTGCGTTTGAGTGTCACGTTTTGAAATGTTTTCCCAGTAACACTTAGAAAATTTCCTCTTACTTATTTCTTTCATTTTTAGGAAAGGGTAAATTTCCGTTGAATTAATTTGAACGTAGTTTTATTTTTGTAGGGAAAGCATTTATTGTGAAATTGTACGGCGTAAAAATAAAAGATGGACTCAACAGGACAAGCTTTAAGAAATATATTCAAACTGTTATGAAGAAACACTGAATTACATCATGAACCTCGCAAGCCTCCTTCCAAGTTCAGCTGCAGCGCACCAGCATAGTTTTCGAGTGTACCATCAGATACAAGAGTGGAAGGAAAATCACCTTTCGACTGAAGAATGGTTATGGAAAATAGAGGCGGGGTAGTACGTACCCGTGGCATCGACTTTGCCACCAGCGCCAGATAAGCTACTGCATTTCGTACGGTGTGGAAGCAAAAGTGACTGTTCCAGAAACTGAGAGTTCCCAAAAGGAGGACTCTGCTGCATATTAATATGTGGGGAATGTGCAGAAGAATCATGCAGAAAATTTAATACTATTTAATAACCTAATATTAAATTCACTACGAGGTAGCACTTATACTTGCGATAATATTGAAGAAACTTCAGAATCATCTTCTAAACCATTCAGGAACATAAATGAATGAAAAAGTTAACGGGCAATTGTAGAGAGCTAGTTTATGTAATTCGTAATGCTGTAAGTGGTTTCTAAATCTTGATTTAATATATGTGTTATGTTAAACAAAATTTTAAATATGTGTTATTTTACAACAGTAAAATGTTAAATATTTGTTATT
Source organism: Thermobia domestica (assembly GCF_964235325.1). NCBI lineage: Eukaryota > Metazoa > Arthropoda > Insecta > Zygentoma > Lepismatidae > Thermobia > Thermobia domestica. Next base: position 257,888,753 of record NC_137460.1, on the reverse strand, counting down.
TAAATAATAATTTTGTTTGATAATATCATAATGTAAAATGCAGACTTTTTGTCATTACAAAGCCAAGTAAATTAGAGATAACAATATACTTCAAAACACTAAAAATATTTTGTATGTATGTATTATTTAGTTTCATAGTAATCTGATTTGAAACAAATAAAATGAAACGGAGTAAAGTAATTTTTAAAATAATATCTGGTATATTTAAAAATGGTGGTAACACATAAAACGACATTAACTGAAATTATTTGCATCACACGATTAACTTGGCACCAGAACGACGTTCGTATCTCAGTTCGGTGATGAGTTATTATCGAATAAGCATAAATGAATGTATTCACATGGCTGCCATGTTGATGTCATTTCAGGTGGTTGCCCATGTACTATTTTTGACGATTTTCTTAAGAGTCTCAGTGCTTTTTAAAAATATATTAAAAGTTTATTTTCCAAACGTTTCCCCGACTTTAATTGTAAAAATATTCTCATATGTTTAGTGTAATCTTAGTGCTGAAAATTTAACACCTTGCGCTACAGAAAATGAACTAGTTCGCTTAGTTGTTAAAATATAAAAATAATATTGGTATATTCAGAAAAGTGAGACTCTATAAAGTTTACTTCGAGGTGTTCTTTTCCGTATATCTGATAATTTTATAGTAAGCTACTATAAAATAAATAAAATGGAACTGAAAAAAATAATTTTTAAGATAATAACCGCCATATTTAAAAATAGTGGCAAAGCGTATGAACGACATTAGTCGAAATCAGTTAAAGAATGCTTTATCTTTAGTTTAGCACCAGAACGAAGTTTGTATCTCAGTTCTGTGATGAGATATTACCGCACAAGCATAAGTAGTCGTAGTTGTATGCGACTTATTGAAGACGTCATTTCAGGTGGTTGCCCATGTGAGATTTTTGGGGATTTTTCTGTTGAATATCAGGAGAGTCCGTAGAATGTGTTGAAATGAAAATTTGCTTTCTAGTATTTTTTCCGTCTCCAACCCTAATTTGCCTATACTAATCATTGATCAAAAGATCAAATATATATTTCAATCAAAAAAAATGTAGGATTTATATCTGGAGAACTACATATAACGTTAGTGTAGCCAAACCCAAACTACCAGTTAACTCAGTATGATGTGCTTATTCCGTAGAAAATACGAAAGTTTGATTTAGGAGCCGTTCAAAAATTTTGTGGCCCCTGATCCAATTGACTCCAATATATTTCAATCAAAAAGTTTGTTATAGGCCTTATACCTGGAAAACTCCATATAGTGTAAGAAAACCCAAACTATCATTTAGGGCCGCGGTGGCTCAGCGCTGGAGCGTTCACCTTTGGTGCTTGGGCTCCCGGGTTCGATCCCAGCCCCCGCCAAGTAAACTTTGTGGTGGACAAACACCGTGTGCGTGAGTTTTCTCGGGGTTCTCCCGTTTCCTCTCACTTTCTTCATTCCACCATTTCATTCATTTCTCAACTTTACCTCCTTCTTTACCCTAACCGGCATAACCGTGGGCGTAAAACTCAAAAATTTCATTTCATTTCATTTGTCCAAACTATCACTTAATTCAGTATGATGTGCTTATTCAGTAAAAGTATGAAAACTTGATTTAGGGACAATTCAAAAATGTTGTGGCCCTAGATCCAATTTTGCATAAAAATATCCATTATATTTCAATGAAAAATTTTCTTGTAGGTCTGATATCTGGAGACCTACATATAGCGTAGCCAAACCCAAACTATCACTTAACTCGTTCGGTAACACTTGACGCCATATGACGCCATTCGTACCTATTGTTGTGTACCGTTGACGCGATTTCGCGTCAAGAGGTAATTCTCATTGTAGACATTCTCTGTAAAGGGGGACGCATATAGAGCTTTTATACTCTGGTGCAGAGGTCTGCATGGGCTCGAGACGGGTCCGAGCTGTAAAGTTTTAAATATACAACCATATTTCTCAGGTTTTATCGGACCTAACTTTGTAAATATATTGTAAAAGATATTTATGGGACCATTCTTCCTGGAGAACTTTTAAAGCATATCTAAATTCTTAACTTGAAACGCCAATACTAAAACTCTCATGATCATTCCTTAATTGAGAGTAAAGCTAACTGTGTAGTGCTGGAGAGAAAAACTAAAACATATTTAGCTTTAGAAAAACTAAAACATATTTAGTAGTGGTGGAGAGAAATAAACATATTTAGCTTATCTGTGAGTGAAAGTTTGAGCAGCCACAGTGTAGATTCCATTCTTTTACGTCACAGTAATCAACAATGACTGTTTTGAGGACTATCAGAGTGAGTTTAGTACACATAAATTTGCGTAAGAATTTGCACACATTGACACTTTGTTTTAAATATTTTGAGTATTCAATTCAAGTTGGGCATTTCATGAGAATGTGTATAAATGAATTGAAATGAAATATTTAGTTTGACGTCTCACGTTTATTCACCGAGGCTAAGGGAGACGGAATTTATATAAATGACAATCTTCTTCAGAGAACTCATATAGTTAGTAAGTGAAAATGATAAGCTTTATTTCGTTATTCTCTTTGAATCATATAAGCTTTTAAACTGCAAAATTAAACATCTAATGTTGTAAATAAAAATAAAATTTTCAGTTAATTATTAAGTTTCTGTAACTAGGGCTTATTGCGGGCTCATTTGATTATCAGATGAGCTCGGGCCGGGCTCGGGCTTAAAAGATTAAGCATATTTCAGACTCGGATCGGGCCTTACATTATAAATTAACGGGCCGGAGAGGACCCGGGCTAAAAATTCCCACCCATGCAGACCTCTACTCTGGTGGCACACAGTGTTGGCCTGTCATTTTCTGTAGTGTGCTTGATTTCCGCTAGATGAAGCTAGTTTGTTGCAAAAGACTGAATGTTGCAAAAGTGTAAATGGCACATTGGGTTGGGGTACTGAAATCAAGGTGGCAGCGAAATAGTTAACTCAGTATGATGTCCTTATTCCGTAAAAAGTACGAAAACTCGATTTAGAGTCTGTTCAAAGATTCTGTGGCCCCTGATCTAAAAACTGACTATTGGCCATGATCGCAATCTTTTGATGCATTTTTTTGAGATCATTCCTAAAATATTGGCCAAGATTGCAATCTTTTGATCCATTTCTTTTTTGATCATTCCTAAAATTCCTGTTTTTAGATATGTTCGTACGAAGGGATTTATTTCTTGATAGATATGAAAGTTAGGTAACCTAAGGAGTGAACTCAAGCAAGTAACATAAGGGAATGGGGTTAGTATGAATACTTTTTAAGTTCCGTATGTCTTCAAAAGAGCTAGGAAGTGCAAATAAGATGTTAGACAGTTTATACAGTATACTGGACAGTTCCTCTTATTGGAAGTTGTATATTAATGACGCTTGCATCACTGATAAAATTTATTCGTTATCACCTAAGTTTTAGGTATGGTAGCAAAATTAGTAATTCCTTCTGTTTATTCATCCTTTGTTAATAAGCAAGCTTTTATCGCAAAATTTTCTCAAGGATGCGGAGAACAGAGCGAAAACGATTACGGGAGAACGAAGCGAATATATCTTTTGAGTTATAATAAAGAATATATTTTCTTTATTATCATGTGTGTCTTATTCTCTTAATATTTGATACGTAAGATATCATATGAAGTACGGAGTTTGCATTCTTTTACTTGCTTATTTATCCTTTCTAATTATAGACTGAATATAAATTCAAAATACCATAAGATACAGCTATTTATTCTATAGATACACGCGAACAAAAATTGTTCTTGTTTTTTATATGATAATCTCTTTTAGTTGATTTTAAAGTTAATTTTTCACTTCTTCTTTTAATACAAATTTATTTCAATTGTCTAGTGCTATAGAATTTGAGCATAGCAATCTGTTTGTTAGTAAGGCTATGTGAAACTTGAATCTAAAACTTGGTAGTTTGAATGGCCGTCGGTAAGTGACACGTGGACATATACCTTGGTGTATCTTTTCACCGTAGAAGCTAAATGAGACGTGAACTTGCAGTTTGAAGTTGAATTCGAACTCTCACAATATGGACCCAAACTTTAATATTTTCTACCAAGGCACATAAGACTTAAAATACCTTTTTAATACCGTGGATATGCAAAATGCAGACTCACAATATAAGATAGAATTTGAACTACAAAACCTTCTATTTGGAATTGAATAGGGGAATATTACCTTAAAACCTAGTTCTTTTGACAATTTCAAGAACGATGTAAATAATAATACATTTATTAAGCTATTACCGTATGTAATTTGATTAACACTTCCAGTTAGCTTACACGAGTTTTAGACTAGGAAGCATTTTATGAAGTGTTGCAGATTAAATTACATGTATTATTGGATTTGAGGTGCGTGTCGTGAGATGTACATATAAATATCTAGGTATATTTATCATATTATTATAGACACAAATATTAAAATATTTTATCATGAGCGTAGATTTATATTTAAGCTTCCAAGGTCAGAAGTTTAAGATTTATTATGTGTTTTCTTTGGTGAGCACTTTGAAAGTAATTATGTGATTTTAGCATATTGGCATCGTTTCAGGAAAGCTTTATTTTGAGATTGAAGGTAAAGAGTTTGATATATTACTGATTTGCAAATGCATTGTGATATTGACATTGTAGCGGAAAACAAGGAATAAATTACAGAGATCGTGAACAGTGATGCTAGAGCTAAATGGTTCAACCTCTATTATACCTTCCATAGTAAGAAATTGTAATATTATAAGACTTTATATCTTGCATTTACTTTTTAATTGCAGCTACATTGTAATGGCAACTTGAAATTAGCTGAATATTCTTTGGGCGTTTACTTATTTAGTATTGGAACTTAGGGGGCAATCATAACGTTTGATATTATATTGAACGTAATTCTAGTAATCTGTTCTTGCAATATATTGAAATAGATCGAGAAAGCGGATGTATCATTGAATTTTGAACCGATTTATTGAATACTGATTGGATTTGCGAGCTTTTTTTCACTATCACGTCGCCAACCACATGAAACATAACGGATCATCTGCTTGAAGGAAACATCAGAACTTTAGTTAATTTAACAACAACAGTCCCTTATCATAGTCAAGCTGTGGAACGCACAGTGAAGATAGTGCCCGAGGCAGCGTCGAATAGGTGCTGCCGCGACGTAGGAGATATCTACGTTAGAACCAAATTGAACTAGAACAAGAATGCCCGCTTCGAGATTAAGATACTATATGACCTAATATGAAAGGTCAACGTAGACATACCGGCTGGATGGGTGGGCAGAACTCGATGTGCAACCACCTCCTTGTGAGGTGAGTTCTGGGTTATTTTGCGTACAGAGCAAATTGAGCGAAGAGTTGCACAAAACAAATACTGTTGTAACAAAGATTATGCCTACAGTCATCTTTAACGTCGCATTTCGAAATAAACCGGACATTTATTCCGACTACTGTGCTAATATGAATGTAATTTGTCTCATAAAAATTAAAAAAATATTGACTGGCATTCTTACAAGTTTCTTTTAATAAAACAGTTGTATTATAACTATAAGGCAAGTCTAAAAATGACACCAAGTAATCTTTTTATTTATTTATTTATTTATTTATTTTTTGGTCATTGGTGTTGTGTCTGTTGACTGACCATGCAAGGTAAAAATTTAGGTCCGTTGGGGCAGGGTAAGGGGTTAACCTAAAAAAAATCCCCAAAAAATCAGTAAGGTCGGTGCTACTAATGGTACCACTTCCGCACTAAACATCATCAAATTTCCAACAAAAGAGCAAAACGCTTCATTCTACTACATAACTACCACTTCCGACATGAACTACAGTTATAGTGCCATTATCAAACTCTCCAAGGAACATGGATTTACTGTGTTCAAAATTAGCATGTCAGGGGTGTTGAAAGAGACAGGAAAGGCGAGTCGTGGGATGATTCCTGTGGGGCAGAACTAGGCCAATTCCTGGAATGCCACTAACCGCATACGAGCTAGAATTCGGGAATTCGGGACTCGGGTCCCCATGGGGAATTCACCACACAGAGGAGTATCGCGAACCGGGCACAGACATCACCGAAGACAGCACAACATTGTTCGTCCCAATTTGGCATTGGTAAAGCGACGGATAGGGCGTGTTCATAATCTCTTACCAAAACACATCAAATGACGTCACACCAACTGTCGAAAGCTGGAGTGGTACCTAGCGGGTGAAAGGTGGAAGTTTGTTGTAACACTGGATGAGACATATGTTTATTTGAATGACTGTCACAAGCGATGTGCAATTTTTACACACGTGCTGACCATTCATCGTGTAGCCAAAAACATGAAGGTGAATTCGGAACATTATCAGGCTAACTTCCTGATACCCGTTTATCGCCATGACATTTCCCATTTCTACGGAAAAGAATCGTGTGTGGGTGTATCAAGACAAGGCGTCAAGTCACACATCTCGCTCACCCCTCCTCTTCCTCCAATAAATGGCAGCAGAAACTGGAATTTGTGCCATTCCATTCACAGACATTCCAGTGAAGGCCCATGATGCGTCAACAATTGACTTTTGCGCCTTCGGACTTCTGAAACAACCCTTGTCACTTAGGATACCCGCACCGTTGAAGGGTTATGTAAAGTCTATCGGAAGGAGTGGTTAACACTTGACATGTTTACACCGTGTACCAGTCTCCTGTAGTAGAAACTTCGCTGTCGGGCAATTGCCCAGATGCAGGGCCACCGAATAGAGCACTCTCGATGGTGACGACATGCTTTCTCTTAAGGTAAGTGCAGGTTGAAATTATCACCACAGATCGGAAACAACCTGTGTAATAGAAAACATTAAACATGGACGTCTTAAGATATTTGAGTTGAAGCGCAAAGTAAGACGGAAGAATACTCTTAATATTGATAGAACAGAATTGAGATTATTTAGGTTGAATATTACTATGAAAGGAACATCGCTTCATTTCTGTCAGACTATTTAGTAAACTGACTTCATAATTGAGAAAATATTGAAATTTTTGTAATGTTAACGAATTGATAATTATAATATGTACATTATTAGCGTTGTAAAATTACAATAGTATTTACTTTATAGAACTTACAACATCTTGGAGACTTACAACAAAGACATCTCTTTAGTGAATGCGTTACATAAAGTTAATAGATATGTAAAGGCCAGATTCTGGATAACTAAGCGTATAATTACAGAATATAAATTAGAATATGCAGCTACGATAATTCGAAACAGAGGATAGTTACTTCGAATAAAGACTTGTATTTGATTATAAAGAAAACACATAAAGCATTTCAAGGATACACAGGAAAATTTTAACTTACAGAGAGACAAAAATAATTGTTTACAAGAATGGCATTATAATTGCTTTATGGGAAAAATTAAATACGTTATTTTGTTTATACAAACTAGTTAAACATATTAAATGTACAATTGTTTTAGAAATATTTTCAAATTTGTAGATATTTAAGAATATTTTTTTTTAAAAAAAACATATATTACTATTGATAAAAGAAAATTGTCAATATTTCAGAAATAACAAGTTATAAAGGCAACCAAGAAAGTTCTGTCGCTTGTTATGGAGGTATGTGTTCAACTGGTTCTCACACCGTGAGTTAAATGCGAATGAAGATAAGGCGGTTAGTTGTTGGTATGGGTATATCCAACATACTATCTGGTTGTGGCAATTTAGTTACACTGTGAACTTCCGAAAGGACAGACAGAACAGGGACTTCCACTGAGCGTCATAAGGGCGTGTATGCTGTACGAGTTAAAATTGGGGTCAAACACTGCTCCAGCGGGGCAGAAGATATGAAAGATCTTTGGTGAGGGTGTCGTGACTACGCGGATAGTGCAGCGGTGGTTTAACAGGTTTAAGGACGGTGACGAAACATTCGAACATGCACCATGTGCAGGAAGACCAACACATGTTCAAATGAAGATCTTCAGGCGACAATTGAGGCGAACAGTGGCCAGACATGTGAGGAGTTGGGACAGCAATTCAGTGTGAGTTGAGAAACCATTCAGCAGCACCTCCATCAACTTGGGAAGCACTACAAGTTAGGTCGATGGATCCCACATGATTTGACTCCTGGTTAGAAGGCAACGCTAGCATACATCTGTGTTTCTTTGCTGTATCGTCTGAGGAAGGAGTCATTTCTGGACAGGGTGTTGACATGTGGTGAGAAGTGGGTCTTGTACTAAGCTCCATGATGCCGTCATCATTGGTTAGCATCCAATGAACCAGTCCCAAAACAGCACTACATCAGGAGAAGGTAATCCTGTGTGTTTGGCAGACTGCTCGCGGAATCGTGCATCGGGAACTACTACCAGCTGGGCAGAACATCAATGCAACTGTGTACTGTCAGCAGTTCAGCAATGCTCAAGAAAAACTCAATAATCTGGAGCCAGCACATCTGAATCGCTAAGAAGTTCTCCTGTTTTAGGAGAATGCTAAGCCTCACTTGGCTAGGATGACCGGGACACCATTCTACGCCTTGGATGGGAAACACTATTGCATCCGCCATACACTCTGGACATTGCACCGTCCGATTATCACCTGTTCTATTCCTTGGACAATTACCTTAGAAGACGCCAGTTCAAATCCCTAGTAGAGGTGCAAAATGCGCTTAATAACTTCTTCGTTTCACAACCCACCAAGTTCTACCGCGATGGAATCAATGGCCTTCGAGAACGTTGCAGAAGGTCGTCGAAGCTGCAGGGGCTATTTTTGATTTCCAGGCACGTATTATGTGACATATCGATGTTCGAAAGTGGTGGGTGAAAATGCGACAGAACTTTCTTGGTTTCCTTTATATTTACATTATTTCATACAGTATGGAATGTGAATGGAAGTTAGTATTGTTTGAAATTATGATTTTTAGCGATATGGATGCGAGACAGGTGGGCTTTAATATAAGAAAAGGGAAACCAGTAGGCACGCTACAGTAATAGGAAATTTCAAAATGTCATGAGGAAACAAATTCCGGAAAACAGGGCATTCTTGCAGCACATTATTTGCCTATAGCAAACCAAGATTTATCAAATAATATTAGAATAAGCAATTTAAAGAATTACTGATGGATAGTATATTGCTTACAGGACCATATAGTTGAGACATGGAGTATGTTGGTTTTACATTATTAAAGCAAAATGTTAATCAGCTCTCACTTATGACAGCCGAACAGGCCAAGGGTGTCCGCGATTGGCTTATCTAAATCTACGAGAACCAGTTCTCGCGTGAATTAACGGCTGATTTAAACCATTTTAGGTGTGAATACCCTTATAGTACAGTACAAGGAATGTTGGTAAATTATGTGAGGACTTGTGAAGCATGAAGAAAGAAGAAATCAGGTCGCTCAATTTTACGCTGTACGCAAAAAGTGAAAAGTGCTATTAGACGTGAACTCTTGAAGAACCCTAAATTGTCAAACCGATTTTTAGGACGAAAATATCGAATTTCTGAATTTAGTATAAGTAAAATCAAGAAAGAACACGAATTCAAGGTTGAAACATGAAAAAGTGGACCACTTTATAGAGACGAACAGAAGAAGTGCGCTAAGATCATCTGTCGCAAGCTCTCCGACAAGAAATTCGCGAACAAGATTGTGATGTAAGATGATGTAACTTACTGTTACCAAAACTTAACGTTGGTGCCTATTTGCAAGTATGTATCGTACATTAGTAAACGTCAAGTTAGTCCTACCAAGTTTGTAAAGCCTAAATACAGGTATGCGAAAAAGTTTTTGATCTTGAAAGCGATCGCAGCAAACAGCAAAATTTCGCCTGCTGCTGTTCGAAGTAAGACGACCAACTGTGACTGCTATTTAGAGTGCATTGAAAAGCTTTTGATTACATGGATACGAAAAGAATTCGTCGGACATGATCTTGTGTTTTGGCCCGGTATAGCATCCTCGCACTATGCACTTACTGACACTAGTATTGAGTTTGTCGGCATAAACGAGAATGCGTCAAAAGTTCCTCAGGCTAAACTCACTAAGCGTTTTTGGGCTCTAGTTAAACGCGAAATGACTAAAAAGCATACTTTCATCAAGGATGTGCAAACATCAGTGGTCGGAAATATCAAAAGCAGTTGGAGAAAGTAATGGACAACCGCTCTGCAGGAACTTCCGGTCCAAACTTCGAGAAATCGGCCGCAAGGGTGTCTACAGCGTCAAATAGTAAACAATTACTTTCCTTCAGTTACCATTTGTTTATTATATTAAAATGTATTGGGATTCGAGCGGTTCCGGGTTCGATTTCCGGTAGGGCACTCGGTCGAAAAAGTGTAAAAATCTTTTTCAGACCAGCCATCCTAAATGACGTTTTCCTGGGTTTTCCTCATTCACGCCAGACAAATGCAGGGTGGTACCTAACTTATAGATCCTTTCTTCCCTCCCTTTCTCCGGACAGTGTGCTCGCCGGGGGACGTTATCCGTCATGTACGTAACGAGTTAAATGGCAAATGCCGAAATCCCATAAATCGAAATTCTTTGTGTTGCGATTTCTCAAGAAATAGAAAAAAAGTTATTACAAAAATTCAAAGTTCCCTTAACTTAAATCGCACTCCTTAGTAGGGGAGAGATTTGCTTTCTCGTATATAACAAAGGGAAAGAAAATTCAAATATGTACTATTATTCTTTTTATCTATATTGTATATTTCGTTAATGACATCTAATGGAGAAAAGTACGATTTTATATTATCTGACTATGATTTTGAATAAGGATAGTAAATTGCCATAATTTAAAAAAATCAACTAAATAGCAGATGTAGGAGCAATAGTGGTCTACCAGCATCCAAATTTTTAGGTTTACAATATAAATAAATGAAAACTATGAGCCACCGCAGTAAACCTTCTCTCTCTCGCACTTTCTAAATTGAATCAACCATATTGAAGTTATTAGCGAATCATTTATTAATGAAATATGAACATAATAACTATAATACACACTTTCACACTTTGTATTTAAGGAAACTTACCGAGGAGCAAACTATCCCCTATGATGTTTTTAAGAATGAAACGTAGCTCAAACCGTATTTTAGTTTTGTTAGCGACATTTATTTACGAAATACTAGCTGAAATGCCCATTCTTCGCATGGGTTAGATAAACTATCTATGTAAACAAACTGAACAATGAAAGGAAAAATATAACGGTCATTTTCTACTACTTTTACATATCCCGGTAAAACTTCCCTGAGATCCCCTGAATTTTGAAAAAAAAAAAACAGCCTCTGGCCCCCAGCCAATAGATCTGTATTTCGAAGTCAATGCCTCTGGGAGTATCGCCATTCATCTCAGCGACCGCGAAAACTATGGATTTACACTAATATCGCTCATTTTGGATTATTTCTACATGTGTCGGTAAACCTCTCCTTCGCTCCTTCGCAGGTGATCTCCGGCCTGCATACAATGGTAGCTGAATTTGAAAGTAATCGTTAATGGAAGTGTCACCATTGATCTCAGTAACTGCGAAAACTATGAATTTGACACAAATATCGATTATTTTCTGCTACTTTTACATGCACCGGTAAACTCCCCCACTCTGAACCTCCACTGCTTCGATTTTTTTAAACGCTTCATCATGGTCTGGGGCCTGGACCAAGGTACCAGCCACAAAAACTTGGTAACTCTCGGTCCACTCTACTGGAACTCAGGCCACACACAGGCACACAAACAAATTGTTTATTTTATTTTATTTATATTAGATTAGCAGAATTGACTAACAAGGAAACCTATCCAACTCCTCGAAGAGTATCACATTGAAACTTGCCCAAGTGAAAGGACATATTGAAACATGGAAATATGCTTATTCTTACGATTCGCAGCGTCGTCGAACCGGAAGTAGAATGATCTTTCGACACTAGCCCCTGAAAGTTATGCACTATGGTCATACACGCCACAATGTGATACACTGGAATCTGTTTTCTTACGAATCCAAAAATTACAAACTCAAGATGATAACAGTCGATTGTGATTGGGATCTCTAGTACGTATTGATGCGAACTTATGTCAAATGGAACACGATACGATACACCAATTGTAAGTTCCAAACGAAGACATTTACCCGGTAGAGAAAAGGGACACGTTGAAAGCCAAAAATGGTTTTCTATTATTATTATTATTATTTTATTATTATTATTATTATTATTATTATTATTATTATTATTATTATTATTATTATTATTATTATTATTATTATTATATTTGTAGTAGTAGTACTAGCATGATTAGTATTATTAATATGAGCAGTAAGATTAGTAACAATAATAATAATGAGAAGAAGCAGACAACAAATATATTGTTGGGCCCGTTAAGTAACCAAGGTGTTCAGTCCGTCTTGAGCGTCCTCTAACACTGTTATAAGGGTTTTAGAATCCACAATTAAGCATGCCCCAGTCGGGATTCGAATTCGGAACCCTTGAGTCGCTGGCTTGACACCTCAACTCACAGGAACACGAGGTCTGTAAGAAGAAGAAATAGTATAGGACAAGGTTTCTCAACCTGGGGTTCGCGAAGATAAGCGAAAGAAAGAAATATAATTTGAATCTAATACCGGAAAATATTTTTAAATAATTATTATTTTGAATTTTGTTCTAATAGACAATTTTTACCTATTTGTATACATACTGTCAAGAAAAAAATGGTCTACTAAACATTTTCAACAAGTGCACAGTTGGTTAAAAATCAACTTAAATGAAAGAGATACGATATGAAACTAACGGGAACTGCATATTGAAATATCAGAAGAATGCAAATGAACTTTATTTTTTTTATCATATGACCGAAAATTAAGGGAGTTATGAAGTTTTAAAATTTTCAAACGGCCTCCATTTTGAAACAGTATAACGGATCAGATTCCATATTTGTAAAATGAATGAAATGACTAAATTCGGTTTTAATCTATTCGCTTGTAGGGAAGTTACTGTATCCACTATGCACAAGAAATGGATTCTATTATTATAGAAATAATAGTGAGATCTCCGCAATAGGTATATTAAAAATCAGACACAAGCTTATTACACATCACAAATTATAAGAGGGTCGCTGGGAAGAGGATGTGATAATATGGGGTTCGTGATCGAAATTAGGTTGAGAACCACTAGTATAGGATTATTATTATTATTCCTTTCCCGTCTTCTTCGTCTTATTGCCGACCTCATATTCGGGTTGGTTGAGGAGTAAAGCCAGCGACTCAAGGGTCCCGACTTCGAATCCCGGCTGGGGTATGGTTGTTTGTGGTTTTAAACATTTATAGCAGTGCTACAGGACACTCAAGACGGGCCAAAGTTTTTCTTTACTTAACGAGCCCAACAATATAGCCTATTTTTTGTCTTCTTCTCATTATTATTTTTACTCATCATACTGCTGATATTAATAATGCTAATCATGTTACTACCACATCTCCTCCTCCTCCTCCTCCTACTACTACTACACTAATAATAATAATAATAATAATAATAATAATAATAATAATAATAATAATAATAATAATAATAATAATAATAATAATAATAATAATAATAATGGAAACCGTTTTTGCATTGGGGTTACAGCGTGTCCCTTTTCTCTACCTGGTAAACGCCTTCGTTTGGAATTTAGGATCGTGTGTCGTATTCCATTTGACATGGATTTGCATCAAACACCATCGACTGTTATCACCTTGAGTTTGCAATATTTGGATTCGTGAGAAATCAGGTTCCAGTGTATCACATTGTGGCGTGTATGACCAGAGTACATAACTTTCAGGGGCTATGGGAGAACGATCATTCTACTTCCGGTTTGACGACGTTGCGAATCGTAAGAGTAAGCACATTTCCATCTTTCAATGTGTACTTGCACTTGTGCAAGTTTCAATGTGATACTCGCCGAGGATTTGGATAGCTTTCCTTGTAAGTTCTTTTGAGGAATTTGTGCGAGAAAAAATTGACGCCCAAGGGTAAAGTACCCATTGTACATTTCACAATGAAAATGATTTATACTATATTTTAGAGTTTCCCATGGAACATTAACTTGTGAAATATGAACAAGGTGTCTGATTTTTTTATTTTTCATTTTATTATTATTATTATTATTATTATTATTATTATTATTATTATTATTATTATTATTATTATTATTATTATTATTGAAAATCGTCCGAGAAAAACTGACAACAATAATAACAAACTCTTCGTAGGGTTGTACTATATTACAATGATATAAGTGAAATATTCATTTATAAAAGCCAAAATCCAAACATTTTATCGTAACGCTCCATTTGTAAGCATGAGCTTGCTCCAGCACCATCCGTTCCAATCTAGTGGGGAACACGTGCACAGAGTGGTACGACACTCTGTCTCTAATATACGGACCGGGAGCTTTCTAGACGTTGTGTCCGTCACGTCTTCTTTCCATGTGACTCTCCACTTTGCATCATGACCCTGGTATGGAAAATAAAAAAAAAAAAAAAACACGGGTGAAACCCCTTCTGAGAAAATTACAACTTCTGTTTTCTTGTCTTTAGTAAAAACCTTTACTTTTCAGCGTAGGATAAAGTCGTCACGAAAATCTCATAAAAATCTTAATTTTAAAATTTAGATCATCTACGTTGAGTTGTATGGTCCCTAGGTAAGTGTACACCAGGATGAACAAATGGACAGACATCGAAAGATCACTTTATTCGATAGTGAAATTTGTAAATCCGTGGAACATTTGAATTCCATTGTTTATGCACTACCACACTTTCTACACTTCTATCCCCAAACGAGAGTGAAAACAAGTTGGAAAATAGATGTAAAATTGTAGCACATATCAGGCCCGCAAGCAGAGGGGGGACTAGGGAGCCTGGCCCCCTAAAATTTTCGTGGCGCCTCCAGGCTTCAGTAGAAAATGCTATTATTAATACAAAAAAAAAAAATTAGATATTTGTAAGAGAATTTTTAATGACTTGTCCCCCTAACATATTCGTGGCTCCCCAAACCTCTGTGGCTGGTTTCGTACCTGGTACATATTTACAGTGCAGCATTCGAGTTGAGAGATTCAACGTTTTAATTGCCAAATACAAGCTCTGTAGAATAGAATTGAAAAGAAAAGGGACAATCTTATGCATGTGTTTCTTAATTTTAAATTATTATTAGACTAGTAATGCACCAAATTCAAGAATTATTTAGCAGATAATGAAATCATTTGTTCATCTTTTATATAAAGTGATATAGGGCCTAATTGGTCTAACGTTTCGTGTACAGAATTATGTTAGTAATAATTCGTAATAAAATTCCACGTTACCTTCGTTTATTGCGAAAACAATCCATAACATTTGGAGTAAGGCCAGCATGTTTCTGGAATAAAGACATAGAACAAAATCAGTAAATTTGTATTAAATTTGTATACATTTTCATTTATTCAAATCGTCGGCAATTCAAAACCTGCTATGTGCATTTTGCAGGAGAAGCGAAAAACAGTATCCTGGTTAGATTTTTCGCTTTATAAAAGTGATGTTATAAGTAATATTTGATCCTGCACGTAACTTGATACCTTCTCAAGTAACTTGATACCTTCTCAAGTAACTTGAGAAGGCATCAAGTTACTTGCAGCATCAAATATTACTTATAACATCACTTTTATAAAGCGAAAAATCTAACCAGGATACTGTTTTTCGCTTCTCCTGCAAAATGCACATAGCAGGTTTTGAATTGCCGACGACGATTTGTATTATTACATCACCAAAAACAATAAAAAGGATCACGTGGTAAAAGCTTCAACTTTGTTTCGTAGATGAGAACTGCTTATGTTTGGTGCTATATAACGCCGAGCGGTATAATTAGTATCCGTGCTATAGAGAAATACTGTTGAAGTCACCATTACTCTTAAGATGATAACGGATCAGGTGCATTAACGAACTCGGAGGAGACAATTGCTATAGTTATCTATTGCAAAGTACACAATTTAGAAATTCACTCCTGTTCAAGAGTTATCATGTGGAGTAACGGAGGGACATAACTCATCGTTACCATCTTAACGGATCAACTGCATTAACGAACTTGGGGAAGACAATTGCTATAGTTACCTATTTCAAAGTACACAATTTAGAAACTTACTCCTGTTCAAGAGTTATCATGTGGAGTAACAGAGGGACTTAACTCATCGATACCATTTTAACGTATTAACTGCATTGACGAACTTGGAGAAGATTATTGCTATAGTTATCTACTGCAAAGTACACAATTTAGAAACTCACTCCTGTTCAAGAGTTATCATGTGGAGTAACGGAAGCACATGAGTTATAGTTACCATGTTAATGGAATAACTACATTATCGAACATTATGAAGATAGTTGCAAAAAATCTAAATATTCCCTTTCATTCATGAGTATTTGTATGGAGTAAGGACGGAATTATCCATTAAAGTGATACTGAATTGACTCCATTAACGATCTAAACCAAAATAATCGCCCTGGCTCTCTATTACAGACAATACAATTTGAAAATTCCCTTTTTTTTCATGAGTTATCGTGTGGAGTAACGAATGTATCTTCTAATATTACAATCTTGTAACGCTCACTAGCATGATCATAATAATCAATACATGGTATCTTGATTTAAAATGGTCACATCAGGAATCAAATATGTGAATATTTGGGTTCGAGTAGCGGACCTAATTAATTCACTGGGATGATATTTTGAGTGCCTCTGAGTCATCGAGTGTCTGAATTGTCGGTTTGAGTCTCGAGTTACTGGGCTAAATCGGTTCTGAGAAGTGAGATACAAACCCATATGAGCTGGACAAAAGTATTAATTCAAGTGACCCGTGTTATTACTGGCATACAGGCAAATAAGTAGTACTTTCTAAGTATTAGAAAGGTTACTAATTAGGACATACACATTGTATTAAAGTAGTCTAATTAGTAAATAAATTTAGTAAGTATCATGGAACTTGCTTTTCGGGTTGGTAGATTTTTAACCTCTAAATTGCAACTAATCATCACTAATCAACCCTAGTACAATAAAGTAGGTGCTTGGGGTCCCGGCTTCGATCCCAGCCCCCGCCAAGTGAACTTTGTGGTGGACAAACACAGTGTGCGTGGGTTTTCTCGGGGTTCTTCCGTTTCCTCCCACTTTCTTCATTCCACCATTTCCATTCATCACTCATCATCACCGTCTCCTTTAGTCTAACCGGCATAATCGTGGGACGTAAAACTTAAAAAAAAAAGTAAGTGAACCTAAAGCTAATTTAAGATTCAGAAGCCTAAACAACACTACTATTAGAACTTGGTTGCCAACTTCAAAGCAGCTATATACTGTAAACCAAACTTGTTTTTTTCACACTGACAGCAAACACGTAAGTGATCCTAGAGTCCAGCGTACGTGCACTAGGAAAACACATTACACTCTTTTTTTTTTTTTTGCAATCGAACAGACTTTCAAATGCTGCTACCTGTTGATCAATGTCACCTACTACTCACTAAAAATACAAAGTAATTCTCGACAAAAAAAAAAAGCATCGGAGCAGTCAAGTTGGCCACGCGCTATGTAAGCAATTTACAAACTAATATAAGCTTCAATGTGAATTCAATACTAAAATCCGAAGTAACGTATGTGTTTGGTTTGGATCAGGAAATTACCCTGTATTTCGACACTCAATCAATTAAGTATCTATCTATCTAGATACATAGATAAATAAGGGAGAGAGAGGGGGGAAATTGAGCGTCTGTCTTTCCTTTTTTCCCTTACTATTATTAAGGATCAATATTGGAAGCGAAAATGGTAGTAAAATTCTACCATCTCCGGTTGCAATAGGCTAATGCGGTAAGAATGTGGTGGAACCTACTGCTCTCATACTGAATCCGTATGAAATAAAATTAACGTTGTCTACTACTTTCTTTTATCTCTTATTGTCTGTGATTTATTGAGATCAATATTAATACAAAAGTTTTGGTGAATTTCTATCACTTCTGGATTCAGTAGAAACTTAAGAGAGGAAATGAAAGTAATGGTGAATTTCTATCACTTCTGGATTCAGTAGAAACTTAAGAGAGGAAATGAAAGTAATGGTGAATTTCTATCACTTCTGGATTGAGTAGAAACTTAAGAGAGGAAATGAAAGTAATGGTGAATTTCTATCACTTCTGGATTCAGTAGAAACTTAAGAGAGGAAATGAAAGTAATGATGAATTTCTATCACTTCTGGCTTCACAAGGAAAGTTCGATAGAAAGCACTCGCCTGCAGAGAACCTAAGCATACCATTTGAAGTACCAATTCATTCTGGTTTCAACAAGCTAATAACATTCCTGTACTGTTGAGAACTGTTCGAGGGATTCAACTTGGAAGTTTATATGAAAAATTGAGTATATGCGCACTTAAACGCGTTCAGTACAACTTTTTTAGCAACGAACATTCACATACGAATTGAAGTCTAACAGAATAAAAGACTGTTTTGCAATCAGTAACAGATTTTTTAGTTAAAATTAGTAATTATATTGTTCACAATAATGATATGTTAGATATGAAAATTTATCACTGTTGCTCTTCTGTTCTATGAAGAAATGATGCAGGCAAAAAGACTTCCTTGCACCGTGAATATTTTATATATGCAGTTGCGTTGCATCCGTCGATTGAAGATTTTGCATAACCAAAGCGAAAACCCAATTTGACAGGTGATTCAAAAGTATATAATTTATTCGGTAACCTGCCTTGAGGAACACAGACTGAAACAATCTAATGTATTGCAGTGATCGGATCTGATTCATTAGCATGGACATGAAACTTTATTTGATTGTTTCATTGGTCCATCATTACTTCCGGATGAACAAGTTTCATACTATGTGCAAATCTCCTGCCATAATCTTTGATTGGTAGGAATTCAAACTCATCAAATGGTTGTACAAATAGTGTGCAGTTCTTTGGTATATTCCCAACCATTACGTCTTGCCATCCGTCATCCAACTTGCAATGGACAGTTTGTCTGTGAATGAACCCCAGTAGCAAGTTAAAACCATCACGTCTCTAGGAGGCACAATCGTGTATTTAACGTTTAATCTCTCGAAAAGTTCTCAACCGTACAAATTTTATTATTTCGTTGAAATAAGCATGAATTGGTACTTCAAATGGCATGCTTAGTTTCTCTGCAGGCAAGTGCTTTCTCCTGAACTTCCCTTGTCAGTAGTGAGGAAATGAACTATATTCTTAGAAGGTGGAATCAATCGCAGGTAAATGCTTCTCGCTATCTATTACTCCTTTTCTCTCTATTGCGATCAACGCTGAAACCAGTGATTGTTGATTCCTATCACTTCCAATTCGAAAATGAAATGAAATGAAATCTTTAAGTTTTACGTCCCACAGTTATGTTGGCTAGGATAAAGGAGACAATGATGATGAGAAATGAACGAAATAGTGAAATGAAGAAAGTGGGAGGATACAGAAGAGCCCACGTGCACGGCTTTTGTCTACCGCAAAGTTCATTTGGCGCGTCCTGGAATCGAACCAAGGACCCATGCACCACAGGTGAACGCTCTGCCACTGAGCGACCGAGGACTCCACTTCCAGCTCGAATGGAGTGTTAACGTAGAATGTGAAGCCTATTATTAAGACATTAAATTGATTCAAATAAAAGCTTCTTGGTACATCTTGCCTTTTTCCTATGATGCTTGTCAACAGACGGACAAACAGACTGACATAACCGTGCTATAAGGCTTTCCATACTCGTCCAAAGCATATCTTGGAAGTCTTATAAATAATGCACTGAACTAAAGACACTAAAGAGGATCACGCGAAGATATAATTTCGTGCGCTAGACTTTAAGGTCTAACTGAAGTTTCTGCCATCTAATGGCGGAATGTGTACTTTTAAAATGGTACAAATCTAGAACAGTTCTAATAGGATTGAAAATGAAATAAAATATTTCAGTTTTACGTCCCACGATTGAGCAGTTAGGCTAAGGGAGACCGATGGTTAAGGCAAGTGAATGATGAAGGAAGAATTGGTGAAATGACAATGTGAGAGGAAATGAGGGTACCCCGACCAAACCCATGGACATACCTAGTAGCAGAGACAACTTGCAAACTGCTTGCTGTAACTTTGAATTGGAAGTCGGCAACCTTGTATCCGGCTTGATTGGAAAGCGAACATGCATGCCGCAAGCTGGATTACAGTAACGAAGTTACATGGGGGCAACCTAGCATTGAGTGTTTTATTCAAGCTTGGCCTAAGCGTTTTACGCTGGCGCAAGTCAATAGCCAATCAACGGCCAGTAATGTTATGACGCTCTGCGAGGTATCTAAAGTATCGCTTACAAGTACAACAAAATTCAGATTGTATGGAAGCACGCGTTGAAAGGGCAAGTGTAGAAAGCCGAAAGCCATGCGCCAACTGACCGAAAGCTTTCTTTCTACTTGGGTAACGACATAGCCAACAAACTCTGCTGGCGCAAGTCAATAGCCAATCAACGGCCAGTAATGTTATGACGCTCTGCGAGGTATCTAAAGTATCGCTTGCAAGTACAACAAAAGGCAGATTGTATGGAAGCATGCGTTGAAAGGGCAAGTGTAGAAAGACGAAAGCCACGCGGCAACTGGCCGAAAGCTTTCTTTCTACTTGGGTAACAACAGAGCCAACAAACTCTGCTGGCGCAAGTCAATAGCCAATCAACGGCCAGTAATGTTATGACGCTCTGCGAGGTATCTAAAGTATCGCTTGCAAGTACAACAAAAGGCAGATTGTATGGAAGCATGCGTTGAAAGGGCAAGTGTAGAAAGACAAAAGCCACGTGCCAACTGGCCGAAAGCTTTCTTTATACTTGGGTAACGACATAGCCAACAAACTCTGCTGGCGCAAGTCAATAGCCAATCAACGGCCAGTAATGTTATGACGCTCTGCGAGGTGTCTAAAGTATCGCTTGCAAGTACAACAAAAGGCAGATTGTATGGAAGCATGCGTTGAAAGGGAATGTGTAGAAAGACGAAAGCCACGCGGCAACTGGCCGAAAGCTTTCTTTCTACTTGGGTAACGACATAGCCAACAAACTCTGCTGGCGCAAGTAAATAGCCAATCAACGGCCAGTAATGTTATGACGCTCTGCGAGGTATCTAAAGTATCGCTTGCAAGTACAACAAAAGGCAGATTGTATGGAAGCATGCGTTGAAAGGGCAAGTGTAGAAAGACGAAAGCCACGCGGCAACTGGCCGAAAGCTTTCTTTATACTTGGGTAACGACATAGCCAACAAACTCTGCTGGCGCAAGTCAATAGCCAATCAACGGCCAGTAATGTTATGACGCTCTGCGAGGTATCTAAAGTATCGCTTGCAAGTACAACAAAATTCAGATTGTATGGAAGCACGCGTTGAAAGGGCAAGTGTAGAAAGCCGAAAGCCACGTGCCAACTGGCCGAAAGCTTTCTTTCTACTTGGGTAACGACATAGCCAACAAACTCTGCTGGCGCAAGTCAATAGCCAATCAACGGCCAGTAATGTTATGACGCTCTGCGAGGTATCTAAAGTATCGCTTGCAAGTACAACAAAATTCAGATTGTATGGAAACATGCGTTGAAAGGGCAAGTGTAGAAAGCCGAAAGCCACGTGCCAACTGGCCGAAAGCTTTCTTTCTACTTGGGTAACGACAGAGCCAACAAACTCTGCTGGCGCAAGTAAATAGCCAATCAACGGCCAGTAATGTTATGACGCTCTGCGAGGTATCTAAAGTATCGCTTGCAAGTACAACAAAAGGCAGATTGTATGGAAGCATGCGTTGAAAGGGCAAGTGTAGAAAGACGAAAGCCACGCGGCAACTGGCCGAAAGCTTTCTTTATACTTGGGTAACGACATAGCCAACAAACTCTGCTGGCGCAAGTCAATAGCCAATCAACGGCCAGTAATGTTATGACGCTCTGCGAGGTATCTAAAGTATCGCTTGCAAGTACAACAAAATTCAGATTGTATGGAAGCACGCGTTGAAAGGGCAAGTGTAGAAAGCCGAAAGCCACGTGCCAACTGGCCGAAAGCTTTCTTTCTACTTGGGTAACGACATAGCCAACAAACTCTGCTGGCGCAAGTCAATAGCCAATCAACGGCCAGTAATGTTATGACGCTCTGCGAGGTATCTAAAGTATCGCTTGCTAGTACAACAAAAGGCAGATTGTATGGAAGCACGCGTTGAAAGGGCAAGTGTAGAAAGCCGAAAGCCACGTGCCAACTGGCCGAAAGCTTTCTTTCTACTTGGGTAACGACATAGCCAACAAACTCTGCTGGCGCAAGTCAATAGCCAATCAACGGCCAGTAATGCTATGACGCTCTGCGAGGTATCTAAAGTATCGCTTGCAAGTACAACAAAAGGCAGATTGTATGGAAGCACGCGTTGAAAGGGCAAGTGTAGAAAGCCGAAAGCCACGCGGCAACTGGCCGAAAGCTTTCTTTCTACTTGGGTAACGACATAGCCAACTAACTCTGCTGGCGCAAGTCAATAGCCAATCAACGGCCAGTAATGCTATGACGCTCTGCGAGGTATCTAAAGTATCGCTTGCAAGTACAACAAAATTCAGATTGTATGGAAGCACGCGTTGAAAGGGCAAGTGTAGAAAGCCGAAAGCCACGCGGCAACTGGCCGAAAGCTTTCTTTGTACTTGGGTAACGACATAGCCAACAAACTCTGCTGGCGCAAGTCAATAGCCAATCAACGGCCAGTAATGCTATGACGCTCTGCGAGGTATCTAAAGTATCGCTTGCAAGTACAACAAAATTCAGATTGTATGGAAACATGCGTTGAAAGGGCAAGTGTAGAAAGCCGAAAGCCACGTGCCAACTGGCCGAAAGCTTTCTTTCTACTTGGGTAACGACATAGCCAACAAACTCTGCTGGCGCAAGTCAATAGCCAATCAACGGCCAGTAATGCTATGACGCTCTGCGAGGTATCTAAAGTATCGCTTGCAAGTACAACAAAATTCAGATTGTATGGAAGCACGCGTTGAAAGGGCAAGTGTAGAAAGACGAAAGCCACGCGCCAACTGACCGAAAGCTTTCTTGCTACTAGAGAAGATTCCACCATAAACTTACTTGACAGAAATCCAACCGGTTACTCCACGCACCAGAAGTAAGCGCTTTACCACTGAGCCACTGTACCCCAGTATTGAAAATCAGATAACGATTGCATAGCCGCCGTTAAAGTTACTGTTACCCATTACAATATTAAGATATTGACTCTATTAACGAGCTCAGCCAAGATAATAGCTCTGGACTGCAAGAAACAGAATTCAACAAATTGCTTTCGTTCAACAGTTCTCATGCAGAATAACGGACGTAGCATATACTTACTAGATCTAATATTAGAGAATCTAATAAGGCACACTTTGTCCTAGTAAATAAATAGTTAAAAAGACTATTTGCCATTATCTATAGCTTTGGGAGATAAAATTATAAATAAATATTACGATATCAAGAAAACACTTACATGAAGGTGTTTTCAAGCCTAGCGTTTCAACATTATAGCTCCTTGGTTATTGCGATATGCCATCAACGGTTTTAAAACACAAAATCGATGACAGATAAAGAAACTAAACATTTTTATTCGTGAAATATAAGCTGTTTCCGTACGAAATATACTTTTTCTGCTTACTGACATGTGTTTAAATACAGTGTTTACAAGTTATACCTGCCATTTTGCTTGATGAAACTCCGGATAATAACTGTGAAAGTCACTATGAACTTCCAGTTTCAAGTTTCGGTTTTGAGGTCTTCCAATTGAAGAGCGAGTTTCTTAATTTCTTTCTGCTTCTGTTTAACGTTCCAATAACAAACTGAGCAGAGAGTGTAGATCAGAAAAATCTGGTGATAGCTCTCAAAATTTACCGATTTCAAGAGTGGAAATCAACCACGTTAATCTTTAACTTCTGAGTTGGGAGGAATTTTTGCATTTCTTTTTGCTCCTGATAAATTATCTCTTGCTTAGAGAGTAGAGAAAAGAAAGAAGGAAAAGGAAATGGTTCTATTTAAACACACATGCGTCATCACAGGAAATTATTACACTTCATAGATTATCACCACAACACGCAACGGTACATTTGAAAGAAACAAACAGAAAAACGATTCTAAAACTCTTATAAGTAGTCTGAAAAGAAACAAACAGTAGGGGCTTTAGCTGGTAGGCACGGGGCTACCCAAAAATTTTCAAAAATATTAAACTCTATAAGATACAACAAAGAGTAAATATATTTGCCACTATTTCTATTAATGGTAGATAATTATTTAACAAATAGCATCAACCACTACTGTAAAAGTAATTTCCTGCTGTCATTAATCAATCAAATGTGTATATGTATTCATAGCGACATAGCGAGAGAGCGGACTTACCCAAAATTAAAATCATAAAGCCGCCCTTGAGAGCAAACCAAACAATTCCAAAATTCTTACAAGTAATCTGTATGTCACTGGTAGCAATGTGTTTTCAATCGTTAAAAGAAGCGAAATACTACATAGATGGTGCTACTTAACAGTACTTTGTAGTCATCTACAGTACATTGAGGAATAAACGATTTGTTCCAGTCCAGCAACAACCACCAGCTATCATGGCCAACGAACAGCTGAGGTCCTCTTCGCTAAGCGGCTAGCGTACATGGCTTTGCGGGATATACCGGGGTTCGATTCCCAGCGGGAGCTCATGTGATTCGAATTCCACGTTAACCTGCATGTCTACGTCTTCAGAAATTGCGTGGATCAATAAAAGCTTGACCCATGACCCACTGACCCACCACCCACCGTGACTCACGCCCTGCTGGATGCACATTCCATCATGACCCACCACCCAGCGTGACCCATTCTGACGCACGATGACCCATCACTTACTATGACTCATCACCCACCATGACCCACCACCCACCGAAACAGATCGCCATCAACTCTGACCTATGACCCACACTCTCCTCTCAACTGACTAAAAAGTTTAAACTTGAAATAAAACAAGGCTGTGAAATTATCACTAATCGGAGTTTGAATTTGTACACACAGACCCTCGCCTGCAGGGTCTGTGTGTACCTGTTGACATCCTGTTGACCCACTGCCCACTGATCCACTCCATCTCTATACGTCCCATGTAGTCTCGCTGCAGAAAGGGACTCTAAATTGAAAATCAAATCAACTATCGACAAGTAACATGACACCATAACTATCGGCAAGTAACATGACGCCATAAAAATGGACTTTTCTCGATGTCGTTAAGAGCTACACATCTGAATTCATTCGGAACCATCCCACCTGGGTCAATTCGATTTCGTCTATTGATTGATATATATTTTATCTTTATAAGATGTTACAGTTGAACGATAATCATAGTTGAAGAGTTAATGATAGCTATGAGCTATTATCTCATTAACAATACCCAGCCCTGTGATATTCCTAATGCCATAATGGAAAACTTGATAATAGTATATTTTTGTACAGTAAAGTCTGGTAAACTCGACCTAACGAGCACCAAGAGGGTGGCGAGTTAGCGAAAATATCAAATTTTATGGAATAAAGAATGGTATATATATATATATATAACGTATAATATTTTACTGCATGTTACTCTAATGGAAGTTCCAGCACAACAGAAACCACACACACACACACATACTCAAAAAATATATACCCTAAACGTTAAAAAGCATACTTAGAGAACTGAAGAAATCACTAGATTTTTTTTGTAGACAATTAATTCCGTGATGCAAGACTTTCTCCCACTCTTTTCGTTTTCGTACAGCTTTATTACGTAGACAACAGAGCGACACTTCCTCACCGAGGGAAAGGAATGAGGTAGATTAGATTTTTCCACGAAAACAATAAAACCAGTCACTAAATTTGTCAGACATTTACAAGAATTAGTATCACAAAGAGGAATGGACAAATGTTGCTAAAATTGAATTTCATAAGAAATCTTTGAACAGAACGGGAAAACATACGAACATTTATACTCGTAAATATGTTCAGTTATTGCAATACTACAGTTATTGTATTATTACAATAGTACGATCATTAAAAGGAACCTGTACAGTCAGCGACAGAAGTTTTTTTTTTCCCTTTGGTAAATTTGCGGTAATTTTGGGAATAACGGTGGTAGGGCTGGAACGTACAGAAAATTAGATTCTTTTAATCATACTGAAAACTGTTCTCAAATTGTCCTTCCATTTTGAAGTTATTTAAGAAACTAATTTCATCAAATGGAAAGAACATTTGTCGGTGACTGTACTATTTGCACTATATAGGCTATATTAGAAACCATAACCGTTTAATCCCTAACAGATTACCATGTTACTTCAAAGATAATGTTCTGCTGGAGCAGCAGACATCATGAACCTTTTGCTTTTTAATGTAAAAGTTTGGGAATCGAGTTAGCAGTATTCTGCTGTATCAGTATCAACTATTATATTTACCAAGAAAAAGAAGAGGAAAGTCATTCTTCTTGAGAACTATGCATGAAGATTTACTCACTCATATCAGGATAATGGACCATAACCTGATAACGGAATCACTATCCAAGCAATGGACTTATATATATCCTGTTATCAGTGGTATATCTAAATATGAAAATGACAGTGTCCATTTAAAATTGAAAGCAAATCCGGCTGATTTCCTCTGAAAATAATTTCTAGTAAATTCCTATTTAATTTAAATCGCTAATAGTATTTTCTTAGATCTACTCAGGAAATATCCTAGCAAAGAGGAGGGGAAAAGCCACCAACGGAACAGTTTCCTCACAACTAGAAGTTTCTCTCAATTTTCTTTCTTTTCTATTTGTTATTATTATCATTTATTCATTCTATTGTATGGCTCAGAGACTTGGACATTACAATAGTTAAAAAGAAATATTTAGAGAGCTTCGAAATATGGTGTTGGAGAAAGATGGAGAAGATAAAATGGACAGAGAAGTAAGAAACGAATGTTTTAAAACGGATAGGAGAGAAGAGGACACTTTAGCCAGCATCCTTCATACGAAGGTCAATTACATTGGTCACATCTTGCAAAAAAAAAAAAAATGCCTTCTTTATACCAAAAATGCCAAAGAAGGAAAGATTGAAGCAAAGCGAAAAATAGAAAAAAATAATACAGCTGATCGATGACTTGACGAAGAGAAGAACATAATTCGTCTGATTTTCTACAGCGCTGGGAGAAGATGAAGTTTTCACACTATTAATGTAAAATTTGGCATTCGTATTGAGAAATATCTCAATTTTTAAAATTTCTAAAGTAAATAACAGAAAATTACAGTTTAGCCCCCGTTTTGGAGGCGTTAACACGAAAGTTCATTTTCATTATGGGAGATTCAATGTTAAATTTTGGAAGCAGTTTTCTACAATAATTATTCGTAAAGATTTTGGGATAAATGAGTTATATTTGCTACAAAATGGAAAAACACTTATTCAGAAAGGTAGTGTAGTCGTCTCGAACATTATTTTGGTAGACCTCCCTCTCAGGGAACAAGGGCCGTAAGTCTCACCCTTTCAAGAATTTAAAAAAAAAAATCTCCATAAATATCCTTAGTAGGGACATATGAGAAGATGTTATTTTTGTCAATTAATGTGAAATATGGTGTCACTGTAGCGAAAAGGTATGCGTTTATCAAATCTTGAATGTTATTTTGGTAACATGCCGCCTTAGAGGGACACAGGGGGCGAAGTATATGTTGGTGGATCTTTGTAAAAGTTCCAAATTTTATTTTAGAAAATCCTGTGAGCGTCAGATTGATCACAAATGATACAAAATTAATACTCCGATGCTCCTTGCATGTAGCAGTGAGTAATATTGGGCTAGAGCCCCCTTTTAAAATTAACATTAAAAACTCACGATAAATATTCTTAACTGGGACATACGGAAGAAGCTATTTTTTGTCAATTAATTTGAAATTTGGCGTTATTTGAATAAAATTCTTGAATGTTATTTTAGTAACAGAGGGCACAAGGCACCGAGGGTAATTTGATATCTTTGGAGATCACAGGGGGAAAAGCAATAAAATTCCAAATTTTTATTTATTTAACGATCACCAGATACAGCTCAGAGGCCATTTTGCACTGGATATCTAACAACAACAACAACAATAACAATGGAAAGGATTTGGGAAGGTATCGGCCAGGGACTGTTTAGGGGTTACCATCCCGACATTTGCCTGGTAGGACTGAGGAAAACCCTGGAATACAACAGATAGGAGGGTCGGCAGCGGAAATCGAACCCACGACCTCCCGAATGCGAAGCCAACGCTCTACCACTTGAGCTACTTCGAGAAATTTTACATTAATTGACAGAAAATAGCTTCTTCCGTATGTTCCTGTTAACAATGTTTATCATGAATTTTTAATGTGAGAAATTTTATTTTGAGTGTGCTCATCAGTGCCAAATTAGTTGCAAGATGCACAGAGTTAATGCTCCAGACTACTTTTGTATTAGTCCCAATGACTAATATGGAACTAGAGCCCTTTTTGAAAAGAATCATAAATTAAACATAACTATTCTTACGCAAGGACCTACTGACAGAAACTAAATATTTTTATAGTTAATATGAAATTTGGTATTATTTTAGAAAAAAGTCTGAAGTGACAATAGGATAATACCCATGTGTGGATTTCTTTTAGGGGTGTGGACTCAGAATTTCTTTTGCCTAATGGGAGTACCAAAGTGAAATGTTGGAAGCAGTTTTCTCTAATTATTTGTAAGAATTTTGCTGTAAATTAGCATTTTTAGTTAGAAAATACAATAACATTCTTTCGCTTGTAGGCCTACCAATGATGGTGCATGCGTCTGTAATTTTATTACACGCATTCCTCTCTATTGGGCAACAATAGCGACAAGAAAAATTCAAACTTTTCGTTATTTGCGTTATTGGCGTGAGCGTAAAAATAATTGCAAGTATCACAGAATTAATGCTCAGAAGCTACTTCCATGTGTCAGTGATCATTGACCCCTTCTCAGTCTCAAAATCACTTTAAAAACCACAATAATATCCACACCACGTTCTTACATTTTCTTTCATGCACCTTTTGGCCCATTCGGAATGCAGGCTAAGAGACGTGTTTTTAAGGAGGATTGGAACACTCGACTTCCATGTCCGAACTATACAGTACGTTGGCATTCCATTGTAAATTGATTCGAAGCAATGTCAGCAATCCTTTGTTCCGTAGACCACCTTATAATTGTTGACTCGACTTAGTGTTTATTTGCACTGACAACAAACAGTTTCAGACCTTTTCTTATCGCAATACACCAATGATTTACGACCTACGTTGACAGTTCAATAGGAGTTCGTGTCTGTAATCAACACCCGATCGACTTCTTCGGGAATGCACATTATATAGCACGTAAATCTGGTGAGTGGACTGGCTTTTTCGTTTGTGGAATGCTTGTCGTTTCCACTACATTTTTAGAGTGCCTTCATCTGTTCCTTGTTAAAGAGGACAATCTGCTACTGGAATTCACTGCAGACTGCCTGTGGAGATGTGTTCATTAATGCCAGCAGTGTTAGAAAGTGGGTGAACCATTTTAAGGATGGAAACATGACTATCGAAGATGAGCCTCAGAGCAAGCGCCCTCGAACTGCCTCCACGACAAGCAACAAGGTAAGAGGTGATGAGCTGATTAGGGGAGATAGGCGTATCGCTTTGAATGAAATCGCTACACAATTGGAGTTGGACATAGTGCGGTACAAGAAATGATTCACAGCTTAGGTTATCGGGAGGTTTGTGCCCGTTGGGTCCATCGTTTATTAACTGAGGGCCACAAACGTCAGAGTCTAACCATTGCCCAAACCCTTCTTCAGAGATTTCGACAGGAAGGTGATGACTTTTTGACGAGTATTGTGACTGGAGATGAAAGCTAGTTCCATCATTATGAACCTGAATCAAAACGACTGACAAGGTAAGCTATCCAACTCCTCGACGAGGATTGCATGAAAACTTGCACAAGTGGAAGAACATGTTGAAAGATGGAAATATGCTTACTCTTACGGTTCGCAACGTCGTCGAGCCGGAAGTAGAATGATCGTTCCCCATAGCCCCTGAAAGTTATGTACTTTGGTCATACATGCCAGAATGTGATACACTGAAACTTGTTTTCTCACGAAGACAAATATTGAATACTCAAGATGATAACAGTCGGTGGTGATTTGTATCTCTAATACGTCATTGATGCTAATCGATGTGAAATGGAATATGATACGATACACCGATGGTAAGTTCCAAACGAAGACCTTTACCCGGTGAAGAAAAGGAACACGCTAAAACCTCAACGCAAAAGTAGCTTTCTATGATTACTGTTATTGTTATTAGTATGACTATTATTATTATTATTATTATTATTATTATTATTATTATTATTAGTAGTAGTAGTAGTAGTAGTAGTAGTAGTAGTAGTAGTATTAGTAGTAGTAGTAATAGTAGTAGTAGTAGTAGTAGTAGTAGTAGTAGTAGTAGTAGTAGTAGTATGGCCAGTATTATTAATATGAGCAGTATGATTAGTAAAAATAATAATAATAAGAAGAAGACATCAAATATATTGTTGGGCTCGTTCAGTAACGAAGGACTTCGGCCCGTTTTGATTGTCCACTAGCACTAATACAAAGGTTTTAAAATCCACAAACAACCATACCCTAGCAGGAATTCGAAGTCGGCACCTTTCAGTCGCTGGCTTGACGCTCAACCGACACAAACATGAGGTCGGCAATAAGATAAAAATACTAATAATACTATTACTACTACTACTAACTACTACTAGTACTACTACTACTACTACTACTACTAATAATAATAATAATAATAATAATAATAATAATAATAATAATAATAATAATAATAATAATAATCATCATCATCATCATCATCATCATCATAGAAAACCATTTTTGCGTTGTGGTTTTAGCGTGTCCCTTTTCTACACCGGGTAAACGAGTTCTTTTGGAACTTACGATCGGTGTATCGTATCATATTTCATTTCATATCGGTTCGCATCGATGACGTACTAGAAATCCCAATCACCACCGACTGTTATCATCTTGAGTTTTCAATATTTGTCTTCGTTAGAAAACAAGTTTCAGTGTATCACATTCTGGCATATGTGACCAGAGTACATAACTTTCAGGAGCTATGGGGGAACTATCACTCTACTTCCGGTTCGACGAGTAAGCGTATTTCCAACTTTTAATATGTCCATCTACTTGTACAAGTTTCAATGCGATACTCGTCGAGGAGTTGGATAGCTTTCCTTGTGAGTATGGAATGGCACCACTTGAATTCGCCACCAAAGGAGAAAGCGAAGACAGTGCAATCGGTAGGGAAAGTTATGCGGAGCGTCTTCTGGAATACACAGGGTTGCATTCTGTTTGACTTTCTTGAGTCTGGACAAACCATAAATTCTGCTAGCTAATCCAGACACTTTTGAAGCTCTATCGTGCCTTACGTGATAAACGTCCTTGAAAGTAGATGATCTTTCAACAGTATAACGCGCTTTCGCATACTGCACGTGCAACTATGGAACAGAGCAGGAGATTTTGGGAGGGAAACACTTCCATATCCTTCCTACAGCCTCGACCGACATGGCACCCTCCGACTACCATCTTTTCGGTTTTGTGAAGGAAGAGATGCGAGGCCATCGCTATGAGACACTGGAGGATATTCGGCAAGCAGTGCGTCAGTGTCTACGGGCAGCTGGAGCGGAATTCTGTATCAAGAGTATTTTCAAACTTGTAGAACGATGGGGAAAATGTGTGAAAAAAAAGAAAGAAAAAAAAAAGCGGAGACTGTGGAAAAGTGAAATAAAGGTCCGTACATTGTTAGATGATACATTTGGTTGCACTTACAAATAAAGATCACGGTTGTGAAAAAATGTTGCTCACAACTTTCAGTATGTTCCTCGTATATTCTTTAATGTAAGTAAATTTCTCAGAATGGAGGAATGGAGCGTGAACTATGTCAGTGACTGGCAGTGAGTCACTGATACACAGAGAAAAAGATAAGATATTGGTGCCACTTGCTGTTTCTGGAAGATGCGTATAAGCTTGGAGAAAGCACGTGTACTGATTGCAAGCACCTGGAAGATTTTGTTATATATTTTGACAGCTCCAAATCAATACATTCAGTGAGTGAAATGCAAATGCAATAGTAGTTTAGTTTAGTTAGGTTGATGTTTTCAAAAAGATGGAGAACGAAAATATTTTACCATTCAAACATTTGAAAATACGCTTTTTGTTAAAAGCTAAGAATGATGGTGGACAGAATTTAAAAGTAAATTGTCTGAAGTCCTCAGCAGAAAACATTTATCAACAGCCAGGAGTTCGTCCGCGAATTTGAGGAAGCATCTTTTTTATTATTATTATTTTATTTAATAGTTACATTTCTACAGTAGACAGAAGCAGCACACACATGAACATTTGGGATCAAGCTATTGTCAAAATGTTAATAACTAGTTTACGCGTGCTCTTACGATTATTATATTAATGTTTTCTTCAATACTTCGGCATATATTCCGAAGTTGGGCGTCCGCTTTTGCCACTTTTTTTCGCTGTTATCTCTTTTCCACACTTTCTGCAATTTGTTATTAGGTTCATTAATCCGTGTTCTTCACAAACTTTTAAAAGATTTTGCTCGTTATCAACATATTGCTTCACAAATGTTAAAACTGTTAGTTAATTCCCCTTGTACATTCGCCATGTTGATAACATAAATGCTCGTTTCTTTCCCACAATGCAACTGTTCGGTTACCTTGCGCCAAGTAGTTCCCTCCGCTCACTGTATAGTCCCATGTTTATAACCGCTTATATATAAGAAATAAACAGATTTTTCGAGACTCTTATATATTATCAAACACACAAATGATCAAAGTATCCATATCTTTCCTGTAAATTTTAAAAATTTTGC
>NC_137460.1:257603429-257853429 GCF_964235325.1 Thermobia domestica | reverse complement strand
TAGAAAACTGCTTCCAAAATTTAACATTGAATTTCCAATAAGGAAAATGTACTTTCGTGTTTACGCCGCAAAAGCGGGGTTAAACAGCAATATTCTCTTATTTGCATCGGAAAGTTTAAAAATGTAGGTATTTCTCAATAAGAATGCCAAATGTATATCTTAGTAGCGGTGTCTGTGAACAAAAAACTTCAAATCCAAATTGAAAGTGACTGTGTTTGTGATCCTTAATCTGTTGAACCACCTGACCGATCTCGATCAAATTTTTACGTAGATGCTGTTCTGACCTGGGAGTGTTTTAGCTATTCACGTCGACGGTAGAACTTATGGGCGGGAGAGGAGGGGAAATTATAAAAATAAATAAAACTTAATAAATCTTGAATCAAACTACGAATCTCGCTCAAATTTTCCGCATAGATGACCCTTGGGATGGATTTTACCATTTCACTTTGACGGAACAACGTAGGGGGGAGAAGGTTGACATATATGTAAAAAAAAAAAAAAAAAAGAAAGAAAATAATAATAATAATAATAATAAAAGTGACTGTCTTTGTGATTTTATCACGCTTAAACAACTGAACCGATCTTAATCAAATTATCAACATATATGAGGTTTGGACCTGGGGTGGTTTTTATCATATCCCCTTGACGGCAGAACTTAGTATAGGAGGAGGGGAGGGGACAGATATATAAAAATAAATAAAACTTAATAATTCTTGAACCACCCAACCGATCTCGATCAAATTTTCAACATAGGTGACGTTCGAGCCTGGATTTGTTTTCTAGTATTTTTACTTTGGCGGTAGAACCTAGGGGAAGGGGAGATTAATACGTAAAAATAAATAGAACTTAACTCTTGAACCACCCAATTGTTCTCGATCAAATTTTCAACATACATGACAGCCATAAATATTTTTAATTTTGTCTCATATTCAATCATTTAGGCAACAAGTGTCCTGCGCAAGCTTGTTAATTTTACATTAATAGTGTGAAATAAGGAAAATGATTCATATGGAACCGTGGTCAAAAGTGCATAGTTTCATACTGTTCAAAACCAGGGGAAAATGAACTTTGGGGAGAATGTCTCCAAAACTATTAGAAATTGAGATGAGGCGGCACATTATTGTCTTAGACTTGTAATATATTCTATTTAAAAAAAAAAAAATGAAAGATTCTGAATCGTTCAGTGCCGGCGCAGGGAAGTCTCCCAGAGGAAGTGTGTGATATCTGATATTTCATTAGGACAGATGGGTCGGATTCATGACAGATCAAAGGATTCGGATGCATTACAGACAGAACAAAGTAACACAATGTAATAAATAGTGGTTGAAAGACCATCAATATTTTGAACAAAATCAAACTACAGTTGGGGCTTAATGTAGCGGATGAAAGGAAATTAAGTAAAATCATTATATCTGCAGGTTCATGACCCACAATCATGATCTGTGTGCTAGAAGAAATAAATATTAATAATACGTAATGATTTTGGAAGAATTGATCCAATGAGGATTTCCGATTAAATGGGAATATCCCCCGCAAAGTAATAATAATACACATAATAATAATAACAATATATACAATGTTGTTCATCGCAAACTCACTTGGTTGTAGATCTAAAGTGGAACCATTGCCATATAGGTGACCACTCACTCTGAATTACATGTACCCCTTTTTCCCCTCCCAATTAGCGAACAACAGATTGTTTACAACGTATAGGAGCTAATGACACATAAAAGCAACAATACTGGTTATGTAACGAAAAGAGGGAAGAGTCGTGTTAAGAAGGTAGATATCTCGAGAAGAGTTAATAACTTATCCTTGCAGATTTGTTGGAAAGAAATTAACATTCCACAATGTTACGTCTTATCCTAAAGGAAGAAGATATTCAAAGAAATATGAAAAGAGTTGAGGGGATGAAAATATGCTATACAATGGGAGAACCGCGAGGAAATTCATGGACACTTCTGGAAAGACACCTGCTCATTGCAATTACAACATGGAAAGTTTCTTGGCCATGTGAATCACGTCAGGGGCGGATCCAGGGAGTGGCGATCGGTGCGATCACCCCTCTGAATTGGAAACTTTCTTATTTTATATATAAATAAAACCCATCCCAGCGTTTGGAGCTCTTAAAATAGCTCTAAGTAGCAGTATTACAAACAAACGCCCCCCCTCGAGAAGTCTGTTCTAGATCCGCCCCTGGGTCACGCTGTAGTTAGTAATAGGAAATATGACATGATATTGACAGGTAGTAACAATGGTGAGTGTGTCGTTAGCGGACCAGGAGCACACGGACTTGTCTGAAAACAATTTACACTGAAAGTATTCCCTCTCCCCTCCCCCTTCCCTCTTTAGTGTATGAAGATAAGAGATTATCTTAGAGACAGTGGATACAAATTGCAGGTTAATTGAAAACCCGTTCTTTTTTTATTTTTCTAATAAGTCTTCTCGGGTTTTGAGCCAGGTGAAGATATTGACATCCGACGTAACGCGTAACATTACAATACCTGAAAATGAATGCTATGTCTGCACTTCAAACGTCGAATGTATCGTAAAACTACGTAATATCTGATTGGTCGGAACCCAAACACATCAAATTGTTGTAGAAATCGTGTCGTCCATTTATCGTTGAATCTCTTGCAAAGTTCTCAACTGTACAGGAATTTTATTAGCTTGTTGTAATCAACGTGGTCTTTCAAATGGCATTCTTAGTACTTCCCTTGTTACACGCCATTGTCTATGGAAGATTAATATCTCTTCATTTTTAATTAAAAGAATGGAAGGTCGACAGGATGTGCAAAATGTTACCCGCTGTAATACTTGGATATATCAGCTACTTTGTACTAACAATAGATCGACAGCAGATGATTGGTTAAAATACTGGCAAAAGCAGCTTTTGATATCTTGTCTAGTTGAAAAATGAAACGGAATCTTTCTGTTTTACGTCCACGATTATGCTGGGTAAGCTAAAGGAGACGGTGATGATGAGAAACGAATAAAATGGTGGAATGAATAAAGTGGAAGGAAACATGTGCACACGGTTTTTGTTCGGCACAAAGTTCACTTGGCGTGAGCTGCAGACGAATAAGGATCCCCATGCACCAAAGGTGAATGCTCTACCATTGAGCCACCTCGACTCATCTCGTTGAAGAAACACAAAAAGAATTATGTATATCTTCCCTTTAGGGGACGCGCTGCCGGCTTCCCGTTCTGTTTCCGCCACTGTTTGCGGCAGAGAGTAAGAATGGAAGTATGGCTGCTATTTCTTGTCCTTTCTTATCTGCACATTTCTTCTGTAGGTTGTTATCGGAGGAAATTACATCATCTACTGGCTGGCTATTACAAACGTCGATATTTTGCTCTTGCTATTAAGACAATGTCTAGTCTATTACAAGCTATAGTTTAATTTC
Source organism: Thermobia domestica (assembly GCF_964235325.1). NCBI lineage: Eukaryota > Metazoa > Arthropoda > Insecta > Zygentoma > Lepismatidae > Thermobia > Thermobia domestica. The sequence goes on along the minus strand of NC_137460.1, from coordinate 257,850,022 downwards.
TGATTAATGGTATATGTCACTATAGTATGAAGCATTTGTTTTCCATAACGGAGTGCGGCTTATTTTATAATATGGTACTTTTTCATGATATCAGTTCGCTATACAAGTAGTTTGGTGTAGATTTTTTGTTACGTTCTTACATATGTCTTTCTGTATATTCAGTTGGTGCTTGTTTTTTTTTTTTTTTTTCTATTCTGCCAAGATATGTTCTATGGCTTCATTTTTGCCTTAGCATGTTCTGCACTTCTCTGTTTTTGTTATTGCATCTTGTAGGATATATTCCCTGTAGTACAGTGTTCGTACGACTATTAGACTTCCAAACTATGCTATGCATAAGTGTCGGTAGTCTATAGAACGACTTTTTCTGTTCGTCTGTCTGTCGACAGGCATCAAAGCAAAAACGATAGGAAAAATCGAGATTTTGTTTCTTGTAATCGTTTAAGCGACCCAACAATAGTTTCCATGTTCTACGTTAACTCTCTATTCAGACCAGAAATGGTTTTAATTAATCATTTCCGGTTTCAACATTTATCAGCAGAACGAAATCAGTAACAGATAGCGAGAAGCATTTTCTGGAGACGATTCTGCGTCTTGAGGCTAATGCAGCATTAATATTCCGAACACTCTACCAACACCAAAAGTAGCTCAAATTTAATATTACTTCCGGTTTCGATACTAATATCTATAAAAAGGGCCGCGGTGGCTGAGTGGTAAAGTTCTTCTCAGGTCGTGGAGACCCTCGTTCGATCCCCGCTCAAGCCAAGTGAACTTTGTGGTGGACAAACACTGTGTGCGGGGGTTTTCTCGTTTCCTACCACTTTCTTCATTATCCATTTCATTCATTTCTCATTGTCACCGTCTCCTTTAGCCTACATGGCATAACCACAGGACGTAACAATGAAAGATTTCATTTCATAATTTCCGTAGAGCAGAAACGAAAAGAGATATTGAGATGCGGTTCTTTGTAGTTTATGAAACGTCTCAAGAATAGGTTCCATCTCCTACATTAGTCTTCTATTCGATCGGGAAGTGGTTCAAATTAATTATTTCCAGTTTTAACATTTATCGCCATACAAGAAAACGGTACTAAATAGCAATGTGTGCTTTCTAAAATCCAAACATTCCAAAACGGTCTCAAGAGAATATACCATCGCAACCCATAACACTCTACCAAAACTGAAAGTGATTCAAATTTACTACTACTTCCGGTCTCAATACTAATTTCCAGAGAGCAAAAACGGTAAAATATATATCGAGATGTGGTTTCTTTCAATTGATTCAACTTTCCATGATTAGGTTCTGCCTTGTTCATCAACTCGATATTCAAACTGGAATTGGATAATTAACAATTTCCGGTTTCAATATTTATCGATAGAGAACAAAAATGCTAATATATAGCGATAAGAGGATTTCTGCAATCAATTCAGGGGGTCGAGAGAATACGACATTACAACCTACAACTGTACCAAACCAGAAAGTCACTGAAATTTAATAGTACTTTCGGTTTCAGTACAGATTTTCATTGAGCAGAAACTTTAAGAGGTGTCGGGATGAGTTTTCATTCTTTTACAGCATCCTACAAATAGGTTCCATCTCCTCCGTTAACTATCTATACAAACTGGAAATGGTTCAAATTAATCTTTTCCGGTTTCAACGTTTATTACCATACAACAAAAATGGTTACAAATAACAAGAAACGGTTTCGTGGAGACGAATTTGCATCTTGAGGTAACATACTGTTAATATTGCGAATCTTCTACCAACTCGGACAGTGGTTCGAATTTAATATTACTTCCGCTGGCAATACTGATTTCCACAGAGCAAAAATGGTAAGAGATATCAAGATGTGAGTTTTTGCAGTTGATTTATCGTCTCAAAAATAGGTTCAATCTGCGTCATAGCCCTATATTCAATGAGCAAGTGATTCAAATTATTCATTTCCGGTTTTAATATTTGTCGCCACAACAGAAAATGATATTAGACAGGGACAAGCGCCTTTCGCAAACGTTCAGGGTCTCAAGGCCATATAGCATCAAAACCCACACATCACTCTACCAAAATTGAAAGTGGTTCAAATTAACTAATACTTCCAGTTTTGGTACTTATTTTCATAGAGCAAAACCGGCCAGATATATCAAGATGCGGCGTTTTTTGCAGTCAATTCAGCTTCCCGATCGTATGTTTTATCTCCTTCCTTAAGTATTTATTCAATTAGAAATTGGTTCAAATTAAGAATTTTCGGTTTCAGCATTTATCGGTAAAACAAAAGCAGTTAAGGCATAACAGTAATGGGTTTTTGTTATGGATTTAGGGTCCAAGGAACAGATTTTATCCTGGATTTATCCCTCGATTGCAACCAGTAGTTATAGATGCACATTTAAGTTTCAGTACTGAGTTCGCTTAGTATGGAGGTCTGACGTAGTTTCAAACTATAAAACAAACGTCACTTAAATAATAATAATAATAATAATAATAATAATAATAATAATAATAATAATAATAATAATAATAATAATAATAATAATAATAATAATAATAATATACATTTTAATTAATTGGGTTTGATATAACGGTAATACAGAATTATAAATCGATAAATATATGAAGACGAGGAGATAAGAGAAGGGCCGTGATAGATGGAAGCTTTTTAGTTTTCCGCTAATGATACGTCAGTAGCAACATAATGCTTGTGATGGTTCTGTCTCTGCTTTTAATGCAGAAAACCATGTGGAAACAAGCTACATTTGTGTAACGACATTAGATACTAAGGTTAATGACATCTTGAATGAAAATTAAGATTAACTCGTAAACCAAAGGTTTTAGTTAATTATAATACAGTCGGAATCTGAAGCATAGATTATACAATGGATTACAGCAAGATTAAAAGAAATTATATTGTTGTTAGTAAATTCTTATGTGCAGTTTCTGAGAAAATCGGGACAAGCAAATTACGTGAAATAGCATGTCATTCTTTGCCAAATAAAACTTTACCTTAAATTAAATTCATCACGGCGAAATTATAATATCACCAGAAACTATGTGATATCTTCAAATAGATAAAGATAATCAAAATATGGAACAAGAGCGCGCTAGATAATATCACTCTGCATGAAGTACCGTTATCACGAGTCACCAAGTAGTTTTCTGTTTGCAGCCATTTATAAACGCGAATATAAATGCCGATTTTCTAAATGAATGGAAATCGAAAGCAGATAAGTGAGTTATGATAAAGAGATTTCAGGTAAAATAATATTGTCTAGCGAGCTCTTATTCCACTTTCCTATTACCTTTATTTATTTGAAGATATCACATAATTACTGTAAAATTAGAGCTATTTTAATTTCGCCGTGATGGGGGCCTCTTAATAAGTTATAATAACTTTCGTCCCATTAAAACTATCATATCTTCCTGAATCCGAGAGGTCTCCGAATCCAAGACGATTCTCTCTATTCTTTTAGATGAATCATTACAAAATAGACAGATCTCCAGCACATATTGAGTATATTTTCAGACCTTATTCTAAAACTATATTAAAAATCAAATCATGTACAAGAACTAGCTTCAATTATCCGCTTTGCTGAATTAAAATAAGAAAAATTAGTAACATGCTTAGTTAGTCAATCACTTTTTACTATTACAGAAGCGCTCTTTGATATCGCTCACTTCCGATCATTTTTATAGAAATATAACTCCCTCCTTTCCGTCCCTGAAGTCGTGGAACTTAGTTTTTATTTAAACGGCACCAGAAGTGTCACTGTTCATATCAACAAACTTGAAAACAATGGGTTGGCATAATATCGGTTATTTTCGATGGTTATATACAGTATATATATATATATATATATATATATATATATATATATATATATATATATATATATATATACAGGGGCGGATCCAGGATATGATCAAGGGAGGGGCTAAACCATATTTTGCCGTTTTATCCAGTGTAAAGCAGAATTGAAGCCCATTTTATCCCGTGTATAAATGAGCGTCAAGGTGGGGGGCTATAGCCCTATAGCCCTCCCCTTGGATCCGCCACTGTATATATAGAGGAAGGTTACCAAAGAGCACGCACTTAATATTCATTTTGAAATAGCTCCGAAAGTAATGAAGCAAAAATTATATAAATTGTACAAAATTTTAATTGAAGTTTAGGCTACATTGTAAGAAATAGAAAAGTTTACTACTAAATGTAGAAATGGAGATATACGTTAAAAAGTTAAAAACCTCAAATGCGTACTCTTAAGGACCAGTGTCCCAAAGAGTACGTTTTGCGGTCCCTAAGAGGGCGCACTCAACACCTATCATACTTGAAACCTAAACCCCTTCGTAAAATTTAATTTACCCTAAGGTTTGCTTCCAATTGTTCGTATACAGGCAATTCTAAACTATTTTGCTTCCAACAATTTCTTCATTACACGTCCATGTGGTTTTAAAGAATTTATTATGAACGTACATGAAATTTAAAACATAAGAGAAAGTCTTCGTTTAGTTTCACCCACAAGTTATGATTTTTATGAGTAAAATTAACGATGATTTTTTAAATTCTTAGTTCGTGGTTTCATTACATTATTCCACCAACTGGAAAAAAAATCCTGAACAACACCTTTAGTGTATGGCTTTTTTAATTCTTAGTTTGTGGTTTCACTACAATCGTAATCGAAGCCATATTTCACTCAGCATCTTCCTCCAGAACACTTCCAGAATCTTTATTTTGATCCTTTCCTCACTACTTAGGACGACATCATCATACCATGAAAGGCAATGGCAAACTACCATGGACCAAAGGCCTACCTTCGGGCAGAACACCACCTCATCATTGTAATTTAAGAAATTTTGTGAATTTAAAATACTTCTTATATATGATTTACAGTTGGTGCTTGAATCGAAGACAAACAATTACAAATAATTCTACAATCCATTCAAACATCATATTACACTCCGAGAGTAACTGATGAGAATAACCATAGTCTGTAATATGAATGCCGCTACCCACACACGCTATCAAAGAAATTCTCCCAAAGAGTACGTGCGCGTTCTTTGGTAACTCACTAACGCGCACTCTTTGGGAAACAGCAGTCAACTCGAGTAAAATTCATCCATGTGGCTGCATATGCATGACCCCCGAAACAAAGCCATGGTAAACAATTCTATCTGCATTCATGTTTCCTACCATGCAACAAGAGTACTGTAGTTAGCTGCTATATCAGAATAATTTCTTAACTAAGACTACTAAAATATTACATCAAGAATTCAAAAAAGTTATTTTTAGCTGTATTTTCTGTTTGCAGCGATCCGTTATCTTCCCTTTTCTTAGTATCAACTCTCACACAAAGACGCATCAAACAGCGTAGCAATAACAATTCTGTGTGTTACCACTTCAGCGTAATTGGCACTGCGCGCTCTTAGGGCGTGCGTACTCTTTGGTAACCCTCCTCTATATCGGGTGTTGCAAAATAAGTGTTACAATTCTTGGGGGGTGACTCCTGATACTGAGACAAGAAAAAAAGTCCTGTTGAACTTTCGGCTTTCGGGCATAGTTTCGGATCTACAAGGTGCCGAAAGCGTGAGAAAATGACTTTCCGACGCCAATAGTTCGGAAACTATCCAACGTAAAGAGGGCGGGTAAAAAATTAACTGAAGAAGTCATACCTGCTCTATTGAATTGTGCATGTTTCACAATCCTACCATGTACGCGCAAGGGATTCCCCAAAGGAACGTAGGGAGTCCCGGATAATCTGCCAAATGAAAATTGGTCTAAATGGATATGAACTGATAGGGTTTCTACCAGGTAACAATAATTCGTTTGTATTAAGTCGATATCTGGAACAAATACAAAATTTGGAACACCTTCATGTCCGTTGTGTGTAGTTGCATAATCGCCAGGTACAAGTGCTGGCCAACAGTGACTTTCTGAGTATTAAGTGTAGCAAATTTGTACTCAAATGCTCTAGAAAGACATCTGGAGTATCAGTAGAGCACAACAGATGAAGCAGGGTGATTCACATGTGTGGAAACAATAACGAAAAATGCCCAGAAATGCACTCATACTCAGTAATCGAGTTCAAAGCGTCAAAAATGTAAGGAATAGCATCAAGAACATGAAAGCCATTTCCGATTCACCAATAATATTCCTTCAAACCGAAGCAATAGGGTGTGCACAGTTGCATATCAATAAGGATGCAACAACTGATGTCAAGTTGAAATTGTGCAAGGGGTCTCACAAAGACACTGAGGAAACTAAAGGAATGTCACTAGTGGGATCGCATGATCGATATTGAAATATGGCCAATGTGTGTGTTGATATCGACATGTAGCTAATGGACAAATGCCAACCTGTCCCACTACTGCTAGGACACCGTCCCACGTGCGAAAAATAGGAAAATAACGTTGTACATTCTGCTATTATATCTGGTGCACTTTTTGGTACAACGTAACTAGAACACGATTATATCAATGTCCCTCTTTGTCTGGGACATTGTCCCACAGTACACACATATGAAAAGAAATCTGTTCATCCATGGTTCAAATCTGATAGAGCGTAAAATAACAAACTTGTGTCATGTCTCACGTCTTCTGGGACATATGACGTACTCGAAATATAGAAAAATATCTCAAGAACTTCGTATCTTGCACACATTGCACATCCCAAGACAAAGACGAAAATGAACCAATTTGGCACATGTAATACTACTGCTGGAACACCATACGTATGGAAAATAAAACGACATGAGAAAAAGGAAAAAAACGTCTTAAGGCTCTGATTGTTTACAGCTGTGCAGTAGGAATAACAAAATGAAACAACAAGCATGTCGGGAGGCTGTACAAGAGCGCTTACCAAAGAAAGTGGGTACTCCTCCAAGAAATGAATACAAAGAAAGTGAGTCTCCCTCGTCGCCTCAGGGATAAAGCGCTCGCTTTCGCGCGCGTGGTCCCAGTTTTGAATCCCGCTGGGTGACCACGGCCTCAGATTCAAGACCTGAGTAGTTATTTTCCTATTTTTCGCACGTGGGACGGTGTCCCAGTAGTAGTGGAACATGTTGACATTTGTGCATTAGCTACATGTCGATATCAACACACTCCTTGGCCACATTTCAATATCGATCATGCGATCCCACTAGTGACATTCCTTTAGTTTCCTCAGTCTCTTTGTGAGACCCCTTGCACAATTTCAACTTGGCGTCAGTTGTTGTATCCTTATTGATATGCAACCGTGCACATCATATTGTATCGGTTTGAAGAAATATTATTGGTGAATCGACAATGGCTTTTATGTTCTTGGTGCTATTCCTTAAATTTCCGACGCTTTGAACTCACGATTACTGAGTATGAGTGCATTTGTGGGTGTTTTTCGTTAGGTGTTGAAACGCTAAGACAATTCAACATTGGATCACTGTTGCCAACACCAACAGTTGAGCGGTAGAACAAAAGCGATATCTCGGTTGTTACAAGTGCACATCGGGGGTCAAAATTTACAAATATCACCACGAATTAGTGTCGCGTATTTTCTAAATGATTTCAATAATTTGTTGTCGCGCAATATAATGTGTTCTCCTTAGGCTCAATTAGAGACGCTGAAAATTTTCTTGAAATTCAGGATATCCCGTCTAATTCGGTAAAGCGGAAAACCCTAACTGTGATCACCATTAGTATTCTTCACTGGAAAGAGCCACTGATATTTCAAGGCCAAGGCGATAAGCGAAGAAAAACATAAAGTTAGTGGTTAATGAAAGCTCAAGATTGTGTTCAGTAAAGAGAAACTGCACTACATATGTTCTGAAAGTAAGACGATCTCATATTTTTGGGGCACAACATTTCGTAAAATATCCTTGTCATTCGGGCACATTCCGTAACGGTTTGCGTCAACACATCGCAAACTCTACGTTTATATTTTAGGGTGGTCGAGATAACAGTTATAGCGACTTTATATAATTTTTGCGTTGCGTTGCATAATTCCTACTTTGTGAAGGCGGGTGCGGAATGGCCACCTTGGATTGAGAAGTATACGGCATTTATTTATGTCCTATTTATGTTGTAAAATAATCTAATGCAAAGTAGAAGATTATTCACCTAACATTGACATATTTCTAACAATAACACAGAGACTACTTGGAACAAGTTCTAACGTAAATATAATATAAGTAATATTGATGTTTAGAAACTTACCTTGCATGCTACGAGAAATCTTTGCGGGACAGACACTTTAAACAGATCTATTTTGTATTCCAGTAATCAACACTTTAACTAAACTTAACCGATACACATCGCAAAAGAACGCACAGTGAGTAAAAATCCTTCAGAGCATGTGGACAGAGAATCAGCTTAAAGCTAAATTGAGATAAGAAGCAGGAACTTCCTCATGTAAGAACGGAACTTGCAAAGGGACGACCCCGCACCCCGCAGCTAATCTCTCACTCTGTCTCTCTCTTTTCAACATTACTGGATGTGTAATTTCCTACAAGATTACTTCTAAATTGACTTTTATCATGCTACAAAACAAACTCAAGTATGTGACTCAGCTTAGTTGGAAAATCATATAGTATATTGAGATACAAGCATATGTGTTATATTGTTTCGTCTGCTTTCAATGAGAGTATTATCAACCAACAACAATAAATTATTTGGCGCCTCTTTCGGGTCCTTTGAATTAAACAAGGTCATTACCCCTTAGAGTCAGGGTCACTATTTCTAGGTTGAGCTACTTCAAACATCTTTAATCAGTCGCAATTTTGCAATTTTATTAGCGCTCAAAGATTTTTTTTTTTTTCAGAAGACACGTGTAAGTGAATCATCAATCGATTAGTGATATCTCTCTCTCTGTATATATATATATATATATATATATATATATATATATATATATATATAGGCGCGTATCCAATTGGAGAGCTATACTCCCCTCACGCTCAGGCATACACTGAATAAAATTTACTTCAATCCTTCTTTGTTTACACTGGATAAAGTGGCAAAGTATGTTTTAGTCCCTCTTTTAATCATATCCTGGATCCGGGGCTATATATATATATATATATATATATATATATATATATATATATATATATATATATATATAATTTTTTTTTACTTTAATCTCCGAGTTATTAAGCCCCGAGGCTAAGGGAGGGAGTGATGATCAAATAGATGACACCAGTGGAATAACGAACGTGGGAGAACCTTCAGAAAACTCATACACACGGTGTTTGTCCACCACAATGCCCACTCCAACCGGGGACCTTAGAAGCTGGAGTTGAGCGCTCTTCTGTGAACCACCACGTCCCCACAAAATGAAGTGCTTAAGAGTAAATTTTGATGCGTAGGTTTCGAGAAAAATGATTTTTACGGTGTTAAAAACATGTTATTCGTTAGTAATATGACGCAATTGATAGGTGCTTAGACTTGTAAATGGTGCTGTGCATAAATAACGGAAATCTTAAAATATAAAACAGTTATGTCTGCCTGTTCGTCTGTCTGTTGGCAGGTATTAGAGCAAAAAAGAAAGTAAGTGATAACGGAAATCAAATGAAATGAAATTTTTCAGTTTAGCGTCCGACGATTATGTTCTTTAGGCTAATGGAGATAAATGATTAAGGAAACTGCATGATGATAGAATGAAAATGTGGGAGATAACGAGAGTACCCCGACAAAACCCATGGTACGATGTTGTCCACCACAAACTTACTTTGCCGGTAATCGAAACAGGAACCTCAAACACGAGAAGTAAGCACTCTATCACTGAGCCATCCTGCCATAAAGATAACAGGTAATGCTTGTATTTGAATCGATTCAATGTCCGAAGAATAGATTGCATTATTTCTCTCTAACCGTCTATTCGAATTGGTAATCGTAGAAATGGAACGTTTTGTGGTTGCAGCGTTGCTCGTCAGGCCCGTATCCACGGGGGGGGCTAGGGGCCAGGCCCCCCCTAAACTTTGGCTGGCCCCAATACAAGTTTCACAATAAGCTTGCAAATGAACTCTAATATGGTGATGAAGTATAATATGATTGGGTCGGGCCCTCCTAACTTCTACCGGCCCCCCTCTAATTTTTTGGACTGGCTACGGGCCTGTTGCTCGTCATGAAGAAAGGCAGTAATACGTAGCGCAAACACGTTTACTTCAATTAATTCATCATTTACAGTAGTATTATCTATTAAAAAATGCATGTTTTTCGCGTAATATTGCCACTTACTATGAGAACGAAGTCCGTACGCTTATCTTTCTACCATGTAAAGATTTCATTACGTGTTTTAAAGATTTTAAATGCCCAATCCTTAATAAAATCGTAGTTCACACAAGATACTATAGAAATGTGGCAAAATGTAATAGATTGAAGAAAATATACACTACAGTCATTCACAACTTGAAACCTACGTCTGTTAGCTAAATATATGAAGAGTATTATACATAATAAAACATCTGAATTGAATGCCCCATGATTATGCTTTTTAAGCTAACGGAGGCGGATGGTTAAGAGAAGTAAATGATGATGGAAGCATTGGTGGAATGAGAATGAGAGAGGAAACGAGAGTATGCTAAGAAAACCAAGGGACACGGCGTTGTCCACCACAAACTTGCCTGGATGGGAATCAAACCAAGGACCCCATACACCACAGGTAAGAGCTCTACCACTGAGCCACCGTACTCCCAATTTACAGACTAGGGTATACATGAATCTGACACATGTTAATTGTCTAATTGATTCCGTGGATGAATCATAATCATACGACTAATGTTGTATTCTTCCTTGCGCTTTGATTTCTTCTTTTCTCAGTAAATAAGTAGGACAACAGCAAAAACAATAATAAAGATTACAATTTTAGATGTGATTTGACTTTTTAAAGTTTTTCTATACCATTTTAGAAGCTCAGATATCGTTCCAGACTTTTCTATTAATAAAAAATGGGAATACATTTATAGGAGAAAACTAAATTATCTTCTGTAATGGCCCATAAACTAGTTCCCAAGATGAATTTCAGTTATTTGATGTGTGGTCAGTATATTGACTTTTATTATCTTTACTTCTCGAACTAAATGCAATTTTAAAATTATTTTGTTTTTAGAAATAAAATATTCATCTTCAGTTGTAAACAAAACAGAGAGCATAGTTCAAAATGTCACTACGCCATTAACTTTAACTACATAAATAAGTGAAAAAAGTAATACATTTATACCTTGAAATGTCGAAGATAATGTGACAAACATTATGAACAATTCAGTGATAAATTAAACAATGGCGTATACTTAAATAAATTACAATGAAGTGCAAGATATCAGAAGTTAACAAAAATATTCTTCCTAATATGCTGATAAACAGACAGTGGATTTTAAGGTGCAACACCATTTCTAGAAATGTAATTGTTATAACAACCAAAGTTTAAAATACAGTATGTGTTTCCGGGCATAAAACGAATTGAAATGAACGCCCTTTGTTGTACCTTTGTCGTAAATGTTGTACCTTTTTTGGTAGATTAATACAATTTGCTTTTTTTTTTTTTTTTTTTTTACTTCTTTTAACCTTCAGCACCTTTATTGTCCCTTTTTCTTTCTTTTTTAAAAACTTGAACAGAAAAATAGGTTTTATTTTCAATCTGTATTCTATAAATATTTTATAAATTTAGACGCAATCTTTGGCAACACAATGGCAACAATGACGGCGCAAATGATTAATAAATGTTCTGCATGTACGACAAAGAGCGGCAATTTCAAAACTCCGCGAATAAAAGAAAAAAGGCTGTTTTCCCTAGCACCATTGTTGAGCATGCCACTGAGGTTTGGTGTAGAAAGAAGGATCAGAAAAAAGTCGAGGGGTTCATTCGCACTTAGGAGTTTGAAGCCTACGCAATCAGTTCTATAACAATCTGAACCAGAACTTATTGTTCTCAATAAAAGCATAACATGTCAAAGATCAAGAAGGGAAAGTTGCATGCACTTGCAGCAGAATTTAAGAAGAAAAGCATTGAAAACGATGGTATAATTCTTCGATCTGGAGTTTGAGATGTAAATATTTCCATCAATAAGAAACATCAAAGAGACAGAATAAAACAGCATATCAACTACAGCAAACACGTTAACAACATGGAACTTCGCAGGTCACAACCAAAGCAAACTACCCTGATAAATGCTTTCGCTTCCGGATCTGAACAACAGTGATCATCTAATGTGTTTTACCCAGATCTTACAACAGCGTTAATTCAATCAGGAATTCCAGTCCACAAAGTACAGAATCCTGCATTCAAATCATTTCTGGAAAAGTATATACAAAGATCAGTACCAGACGAGAACGCCCTAAGAAGAAACTACGTAAAGCCGATTTATGAGGATGTTTTCGTAAAGATCAAAGAAATGGTCAGCAAACATGAAGTGGGTTTCATGTTAGACGAAACAACTGACGAGCTGCAAAGATATGTACTGAATGTAATGGTATTTAAATTATCTGGTGAGTGGGTAGAACCGATGATGTTCAAGATGTACTAACTCGAGAAGACAAATGCTTGCATAGTAATGCATGAAACTTTGGCCAGAAGGTATAGAATACGATAAAGTCAGACCGGTTGTGACCGATCAAGCACGTTACATGCTTTCAGCTTTTCAACAACGAAAAGGCATGTACTCAAAGAAGGGCATGTACCCTTAATCTTGTCACATGTATTGCACATGGTCTGCACCGTGCTTGTGAAAGTATAAGGGAAGAATATAGTAAGGTAAATGACTTCATTGTTGCTCTAAAGAAGATTCTTGTAAAGGCGCCTAGTCTTCAAGCTTTGTACCGAGAAATCACTGACCTCCCTCTGCCACAATTTCCTGTCATAACCAGGTGGGGTACATGGATAAGATGTGCAGTTTTGTTGTGTGAAAACTTCGACAAGTTCAAATAGTTTATACCTGCCCTATATGCAACAGAGCAACAGCCTTCAAACATGTATAGCAATTGCTCAACGACAGTGCTGCCACAGTTCTAGCTCTGAAGTGGGCTGAAAAATAGTACGAAATTGAAAAAAAAAGGGTTGAATTCATTATTTTATACCAGTGCAGTGGCGTAGAGAAGGGAGGCAGAGGGGCCGCCTCCCAAAGAGGTCCGCCAATGTACTTTGGTACTTTGATGTTTGTATTTTTTTAAATATATTTTTATGTTTATATATTTTTATGTTTGTAATTTTTCTGTATGTGCCTATAACAGGACTTGCCCCCCCCCCCACACACACACACATCCTGGCTACGCTACTGTACCAGAGTAGGCCCTATAGCACGAAACTAAAAGAGGTGAAGTTCTAGAACACTCCCCTCCCCCTCTTCCAAGAGACCAAATCTTTCTAAAAAATACTTTTTAAAACCATTCAAATAGGAGGACCCTGTTTAAGTAGGTGAAACTTTTCTCCCACATAAGAAGTATAACAGAAGCCGTAAATTAAAAGGAAAAATAATTATCATCTTCGGTATGTATTGTAAGGAAACCAAACATGCCTCTATTTTAGAGTGACCAATAAACCAAAACGGTATTATGACCATATATGAAAAAATATATAAAACGAGAACAAATCAATCATCTCCGAGTTCGTGTGTAAACAGTACGTTATAATAAAATATTAAAATATAAATTATTGCACCTTATTCTCGCTTATTTCACGATCGAAGGAGACTATAAGAAGAATATTAGGTAAGTAAACTCACATTTATAAAAAAAAGACATAAAACCGGTCCAGGGTCTTAGAACCTTTCCTGAAAGACATCACAACACACTATTAATAAATTTAAGTCACAATAATACCTATGGTGCTGAATTGGGTCGAATTGTACCAAGTTTTTCACAAAGGTGCTGAAAATGCCAGCGTGGTACCAACGAGCCGATGAATGACAAAAAGGGCTGAATTTTGTACAATTATACCAAGTGTGGCAACACTGCTCAACGATCAAGATCTCCAGGTAGAACTTTTCAAAGTGCATGGCTACAAGTATTTACCAGATGTGATTCAGAATTTGGAAGAAGAAGTAATGGAGAAGGAGAAACAGTGGAAGAAGTTATCAAGTGTAAGGGACAACCTTGACGGATTTGCTACGGACAAATTTGAACTGAATTTGCGAAAAAATCCGGACGTAGAAACCTTTGCAACGTCAACTGAACTTCCTTTCCGTGTGCTTACAAGATAAGCGCCAAAGGTTTCCGTTGATGTTGAGGGAAGTTTCTCCGTATAGATGGATCTCCTGAGCTCCAAGCGACAGAAACTAACATTTGAGAACATAGAAACGTTGTGCATAATCAAGTATAACCAGTTTCTGAAAACAGTAATATGGAGCGGTTTCTCAAGCCACAATATTGCTAAATTAATGTTTCTCTTTGTTTTTAATAAAAAAAACTGAGTTGGTTTCAACCACAATTTTATTACAAGAATGTTTAATATTGTATATACAAATTTATGAGATTAAATAAAAATATTTTTGCAACTTATGTCAAATCTTTAAAGCCAAAATTTTAATATTTGCTGGTGTAATGAATAAAGAATGTTCATGTTACTGTATACTATATCACTTAATAAAAATATCCTATTAGCGCCTTTTTGAATGATTTTTCAGCACCTTTGATTCCGTTTTTCCTACTACATTTTTGCACCTTAAAACCTGGTTCCTACTGATAAACTAGTTTCTTGAATAGGTACGTGATATTTCATCTTGAAATATGCATTTTGAATTTGATCCTCGACAGAATCTAAAATATGTTAAGAACTCTAAGCCTTGACGAGCTCAATGTAACTTTGAAATTCCATGGCCATAATGTTGTCGTTACAAACTGACCAAAGTAGAGATATGTTTATAGAATGGCTCATTGGACCAGCACTTTTTTTTTTATTTGTATATAAATCAAAATAACTAAGCATATTATTGCTGGATGGGTCGTTCAAAATGTAAGTTTCCCTAAGTAGTGTAATATTTACTTTTTAATTTACATTTGTAAACAATACACACATGTGTAGGTGGGTCCTTCCTCACTTCTCCACATACTCGCCATTGAGATGCAAGCATTTGTCTAACCTTTGTACCAGTTTATCCAACCTGTTTGAACAAAAATTAGGTCTCTGGCTATTTAGCGCTCTCTTCACATTTCGTTTCTCCTTTTCATCACCAGTTGACAGGAGACCAGGTGACTTGTGTCGAACCTAAAATCTTTTCCAACGGCTTTCAGTATTGTATTACGTTAATGTAAGTTTATTTCTTGTCTTTTGTGCAATATCATATATTCTTTTGTTTGATGTATGATATGTATTTTATATTCTCACTAGGAGTAAAATAGTCACACAAAAAATAAAACACATATTATTATTATTATTATTATTATTATTATTATTATTATTATTATTATTATTATTATTATTATTATTATTATTATTAATAATAATAATAATAATAATAATAATAATAATAATAATAATAATAATAATAATGATAATAATGTCAATTCATTTACTTACAACACTGAATTAACTTTTTTTCTCTCTCCCTTTCCAGAAGGTATCCTTACAACTGAGGACAAACTTTGTTTCAAAGCTTAGTCAGTGATTTTAAAATTACTACCATGCCATATCTTCGACATTGTGTGGCCAGCTTTCGTCTATGTAAACAATACAAATAACATCTTGCCTCAGTTGCTTAATATTTCTTCCATTACGTATTCCTCCAATCTGTGACGTCCTTCCGCTCAATCAATAGGAATCGACATTTACGTGATATGCCCTCCCTGCTAGTCAAGTGGGTAGTGCGTGAGTCTTTAGTACAGTGGTGGATCTAGCCCGGAGCCAGAGAGCAGGCCCCTAGTTTCTTGAGTCCCAAAAATAATTTAAGCTATTATTTATATTTTTTTGAATCTTTGTAGTAAACTCATGATATGTCTATCATAGTCTGGATTCTAGCTGCCCCTCCCACAGTTTATACCTTCTAGATCCGCCACTGCTTTAGTGTGCGTAGTCCCGGGTTCGATTTCCATTGGGAGAGCAGAAAAAAGTCCCTATCATTCATTTTCCTTCATCTTGTTGAGCCTAAAGGCTTTAAACGTGGGACGTAAACTAAAAAAAAAAAAAGGCATTTTTGCTAAGGAAACAAATCTGAATCACATGCCATGCATTAGATTGTTTGTCAAATACAAGAACTCAATTCTGAAACAGTAGCGAACACCTGTTCCTAATTAGTTCGTTATCATGGGTTTGATATAAAAACTAGTCTTGTTTTTGTCACAATCAAGTTTCTTCTTATTGCATGTGGAAACGATTTTTTTATATATAGAAAAAAGCTTAACAGATATAGAAAGAAAATCAAGAAATAAAGATAAAAGAGCTAGTTGCACTACAATTGCAAACTGGTATATTGAGGTTGAAGTTCGATATTGAATTCTATAAAAAGGATTACCATCTTTCATCTGCAGTTGTGTTTGCTTTATCTTTCACTAACATAATAGATTATTATTTAAAGAAAGATAAACCTAACGAGATTGTATTTAGGGATGCGCACGAGACAAGATTTGTGGCTATCTCGTCTCGAAAATGTGCTGTAAAAGTGATGTCTCGACTCGAAAAATGTATATTTACTATTGGAAGAGCCATGTTTCGACCCGAATTTTGTCAGGAAAATCCTGTCTCGACTCGTCTCGCGCGCATCCCTAATTGTATTTGTAGTGTTTAGGCCTTTCTGACAAGTGAGTGTGAATTCTCTTTCCCACTCCTTCGTTGTTCATGATAGGTTAACATACTTAAAATCCTAGCTTTTAAAATTTGTTCTTTCTGGAGAAAGGGTGTACCAAATGATGCCATTGCACAGGACGGCAAATTGCCTAGGCCGGCGCTGCCTAGCACTAGTTGAGTAGCGTCCCTTACGCAATAGGTCTTATCGTGTACGTGTACGTCCCTCTAAAGTCAATCCGTACCTAACCTAACCTAACCAAATTAGCGAAATGATTTGTTTTTTCGAAGGAAAAGGGCTCGTCCTCTTCAAAGAAACAGTAGCCTTATTTTTAATTCTCATTATCATAACTCCTATCTCGTCTTTACTTTAATTAATTCTTTATACACTTATCATTATATTGTAATAGTTTACATGTCTCCAGGGAGATAAGTATTAACGGCTAAATACAAGAATGGAGATTTCCACTAAGATCAAAAATGTCATTTTTATACGTTTATTTTGGAGAATATACCTTTTTAAAACCTCCCTCCGAAGATTTTAGATTACGTAATTTTACGTATTTCGTGAGATATTTTACTTGAAAGTTGCCTGAAATTTTATATGACGTCACGAGAATGTAAAAATTTTCTGATTGGCTGATGCGTGCGTGACGTTTGATCTCTTATTTCGGGTTTCACTCTTACCAGAAGTGGGTTTTAAGCCGCTGTGAGCTCAAAAACATTCATTGTATAACATTTAAAAGAAAAGCTTTTTCTTTTAATTATGGAGCCGGGATTTGTAAAAGGTTCTTCCTCCAATCTACCACAAGTTGACAGCGTAATGGTAGCTGAATTTTTTGCGCGAAATCCAAATTTCGTTGGTGCCGAAATGAGAAGTGCTAAGGCGAGAAGGTAGATGTTTTTATTATTCTCATTTAACCACCTGAATTTCTAACAATCTCATTGAATTTAGTGTAGACTACGTTTATTATAGATCATATACTTAGTTAGTTTAATGCAATAACTACATTGAGGTTTGTATAAATATTAAAGGTTACTTCACTTCGAATTGCATTACCTGCACGTAATACAAACTGTCCTGTATACAAAGTAAAGTGGTGGAGATATTAGTAATACTAAAATATTGATTTATGCTTTGTGTATTTTAGAAGTTAAATTATAAATTAATTAAACCCTTCAACACATGCACACTGATATCCCGAAAGTTATAACCGCGCTTTTCTGCCTGTATTACGTGAAAACAACGGTGCAAGGCTGATTTTGTGTTTGGGAAGGTTGTAGATTACTGGTCCCCCATGTAGGTTAGTAGCTGGGTTGGTTTCTGGATTGAGTATAGCCCGCTCCTCCCAGTGATTTTTACGAATCATAGTGAGGATATAGTATACGACAGTGCCTCATCATTTAGCGAGGACTCACGAAGTGCAGTCTTTTAAGGATTGTTCATTGAGGATATAGGAACTTGAAAATGAGGTAACAAGGCGACTTTCATTTAATTACTGAGTAATATAAAATAAAATGTACGTCGGTTTGCGTTGCGTTTCCTTGTGTTTTATGGTATGCGAAGAATAATAATGTGCCCTTGTACGTAGTGTATGAGTATATGTGGGGGATTTGAAACACATATCGCATGTCACGTGCACGTGGATGCTTCTTACTACTTCTAAATGTAATAAAATTATTTTTATACGTAGTGCAACAGTAGGAAGTACCCACGCGCACAGATCATGAGGTACTGTTGTATACTATTACCCATAGTGATTCTAACGATTCATATTAGTTCATAATGAATCGGAATCGCATGTTATAAAGATTTAGGATGTAAATCTTGTGGTAAGGAGGCTTCAGTATAAGTAGTAGTAGTGGTAGTTAGTAGCAATAGTAGTAGTAGTAGTAGGGACGGGTTAGAAGCCCCGCAGGGATTGGTTGGGTTCTGTTCTCGATATAAGTAGTAGTAGTAGTAACGATTCTTTCAGTTCGGGTGACAAAGAACTGGGGGGAGCGGGCTATACACAAGCCTGGTTTCCTTCTGTACTTAAGTTTATACATTTAATTTACACAATATTGCCGAGCGAGTGTTAGCGAGTGCAGGGTTAGAGCCCCGCAGGGCACGTTGTTTTCTGTCTTTATTACGGCTCAATGGGAAGGGGGACCAGTAATCTAGAACCTTGCCTTTGTGTTTGAACTAGATAGTTTGTATTTCGTGAATGATTATCGGTTACAGTATTTAACGTAAGAGCTTTTCCATTTTGTAAAATACACGGTCCAAAAAGTGATTAAAGACCATTCCTAGCATCATAAGTAAGATTGTTTTAGCAGTCCTAAATCAAAGTAATAACTTCACGTAACCTGAAATCGGTATCTATCATTGTGCGGCCGGCTGAGTTACCGCACGGTACATATAATATTCATAGTTTTTTTTTCAATTTAAGTACAAGGGACTAAATGTTTTTCTTTGCATTATAAATAAGTTTATTTTAACAATAGTAAGGCTTCCTTTACATATACTGTGCGACTCAAAGTAAGTTTTTACGTACTTGGCGGCTCAAAGTAAATTTTACCTGGTAATACTTACTATTAGTAACTTCTGTCATATGATAGAGGAGCGCGGTGGCTCAGTGGTAGAGCTTTCACCTCAGGTGCTTGGGGTCCCTGGTTCGATCCCAGCTCGCGCCGTGTGGACTTCGTGGTGGACAGATACCGTGCTCGTGGGTTTTCCCGGGGTTCTCCTACTTTCTTCATTCCACCATTTCACTCATCTCTCATCATCACAGTCTCCTTTAGCCTAACCGGCATAACCGTGGGACGTAAAACTTAAAGATTTCATTTAATTTTTTCTCTCATATGGTGTTTTTTAGGTTAGGATCACTCCATGTCATTTCTACCAAAGTTATTTTCATTTCACCGTCAGCCCATTTGAATCAAAGTTTTCAATCGACACAGATGAATAAGCACTCTACTTTCCGACGTTGCGCCATTCTGAAAAATACTTTAATGGCATTGTCGTATGCAGGAACCTTGGTGACAGTAACGCCAGAAAGTGGTTTAGGGAATTCGCGATTTATTACATACATATAATTATTTTTTCTGTATGTTGTTTATTTATTTATTTTATTTGTTTATTTATTTTTAAGAGCAGAGAGGCCAGCGTATGGTGATTCAGCGATTGGATTTGTCCAGCTCAAAAGAGAAGACGGATTATGCATAGTGAAAGGACGTGTAACTCCCGAACATAAAGTTAGGAAAAGAGGATACTGTGTCATCGCTGAAATCGATGAACATGATTTTGAAGTCAAACATGTGCGTTGCGAAGACTGTGCAGCTGCAGCAGGTAAATATTTCTTCCATTATTAGAGTAGTTTCGCAATAAACTGAGCTTTCATGAGGAAGATTCTACAGGTTTCTTGAACATTGATTTACGCTGTTTTTCAATCTGAAAGCAAATTCTTCTAGAAACAAACTTATATATAGTACAGTTGGGTGTAACGATCAACGCCATTGACAAACATCATCGCACTCAAAGGTGAGGGTTTGTGGTGGAAAAACACCGTGTGCGTGGGGTTTTTCGGGGTTCTCCCGTTTCCTCCCACTTTCTTCATTCCACCATTTCATGCATCTCTCATTATCACCGTCTCCTTTAGCCTAACCGGCATAACCATGGGATGTAAAACTCAAAGATTTCATTTCATTTTTTAAAGGTGAGGGCTCACTTAATCGTGAATTGACAATATAGTGTTCCATGTACATGAATTATTAAGCTCGACACCTTGTAGTTAAGTAGTCCTTGGTTCGATTGCCGGAGGAGCACAAATAGTTCGGGTCCAGGTTAAACTATAGGTTCAGTCTTTCGGACGTTTTCTTAGTTCATTGGAATGCAATGGCAAACTACGATATATTCACCTTGCCCAGGGATCTGCGTTTTGGCAGAACATCATATCATCATCATTATCATTAGTTAACAGCTTGCTGGTCTCAAAACGCTTTTACACTACGGTATCTTCTGAATTTAACGTATCATTCTCCAAGTGCAGTTGATGAACATATAAAGCGTATATGTACGCACTGTATAGTAAGGTGGATCGAAGAAACACTTTTTTCTTTGAATTTGATTGTACGATAGAGCTATTTTTTGTGCGTGTTTGCCTTATATCACATAAATAAAATGTTAGTTTGATTGTGAAATCCTTCAGGGGACAACTTGGCTCTTCTTTTTTTCCGAAGGTTATATATATTTCAGTTCTTTCGTATATTAAATAAAAAATAAACATATAATGTTCGTTTTGTGGTAAGAATATTTTTTTTTCATATTGGGTACGCAACGAGGAGAACATGATGTATTATAAAATACACCTACTGAGTAATGCAGGAAGTCCTCGTAACAAACACAAAGGTAAAAAACTATGGACGGACCAAGCCATCGGCGACACACCGTCGCCTTCGAAGGTCCCCTTATGGGTAAAAAAAGAAACGTAGGACAGGGGCAGTTAAAAAGGAAAAGGAATCAAACCTGTTAGGCCTTCGTCCGAAGATAAAATGGCAGCTATCCTACATTGGAAGGTGTATGTTGTGAGTGTTGGCAGATGTATGTACAAATGTTACAAAATACCATAAATAACGTTAAAATTGAGAAAATTCGAAAATAAATAAAAAATAGATGTCAGTTTTTTTTTATGGTAACCATTACACAGAAAAGTAGTGAAAAATCTCTTTAAAGGTATAAATACCTACATCACGCACGAAAAATCAACAATCCACTGGTGAGAAGGGGGAGGGAAGTGAAATAACCAGAATATAAGTGTACGGCAAAGCATATGGAAATAATTCACTGTTGTTTTTGGTTTTCATCTCGTTTATATTATTATTGTTAGTAAGGCAGAAAGAGAGCTGCAGGAGTACTCGCTTTTTTTTTCTTTTGAAAATTTAAAGTTTAAATAATGATGATTAAAAAAATATTTTCATAAGCTTTGCCGCACGCTTATATTCCTCAAGTTTGTTACTTTACTAGTCTTTTCTTTTCTCGAATCTTCTCAAATTTTAACTTCTTTAAATGTATTTCTTTAGGGCCAAGTTGTCACCTGATCTGATTTTTTTTCTGCATGCTAAGCAGCAAGCAAACCAACCTAAAAATATTACTACAGCAAAATAAATATCACATGCTTTTTTTTTTTAAAAAAAAAGCTGAACTCCGTGCTGTTTTTCATTGGTACAACTGTAACTGCCTACTGGTGCCACCATATTAATCAGCTGTTACTTAGCTCCAACCTCATCTACTGGCATTGCTTCGTACTACAAGCTCGGAAAGATGTCCAGGCCTGTGTCTGCAAATTTCCAAACGCTTAGAAACGAAACTAATTTTTTCATGGCACTTTCTTAGTGTTCAGTTGTTTTTTCCTCGTACATACTTAACTTGTAATGTCTCAGAAACATAAAATATAGCACTTTCACTTCAGCAAATTTGCCCTTTTGTATGACTGTGCATTATAAGATGATGTCATGACAGCATTTTTCTTCTTTTGAACACTTTGGATTAACATAAATTAGTATCAGTACGGCATCTTTCTGTACCCGTTTCTTGCACTGTATCGAATGTATAAAACTATACAATTCAGTTTTAAAAGACAACTATAGTTCAAGACCCACTAAAAAATAAAATGTGGAGTAAGTCTTCTATCAGTTAAATAATATAATGTGCAGTAACTATCAGTTAAATAATATAAGTTTACTAAATCCATCTTAACACGGATTAAATCTTACCAAATGGACCAATGGATATTAAATTTATGAGTATTACGTTCATTACATTTTCGCTGTTACACCCGTGACACTACCTAAAGAAAAAAAAAGTCTGAACATTCATACCTCTAAGGGAAATCTCCATTCAGGCAATTTCATTTATTAGAAAGAATGTTCTTAAAATATACGTATGTATTCTTTAAGTAAACACCATTTTTTGTGACATTTGCTTCCTTTTTATATTTTCAGGAGGATGCAAACATGAAATTGCATTACTTATGTGGTTGCATAGGAGGACGGAAGAACCAGCACCAACATCAACAGAATGCTATTGGAAAAAGTCCAGATTGTCCCATGTCGGAGGTAATACAAAATTCGTGTATAGTACAGACCTCGTGCCGTCCGGGAATGCTGACCAGCCACATAGGGACAACGACTTCCTTGCCTCTGTACTACAACAGGGAAATTTGCTTGACAAACGAAGTTTGCTACATAATCATTTTTCCCAGGTTACTCCAGTTGAAGAATTATCTATTCATAACCTGTGTGAATGGTTTGGGTACACTGGGAAAAATGACTTTGCAGATTTTGAGGCCTTCTGCAAGGAAGTCATGAAAGACTTCGCATGTGAAGAGGCTGCCGAGTTGACGAAGTTGCAGCACAAGTCTCCATTATGGCGACAACTTCGTTTCGGCAGGATTACTGCATCGAAATTATACGAGGCGTCCAACTGTGAAACACCGAATGGAACTTTGGTTGAAGTGATATTGGGGGCTAAAATAGTGGAAACGCCAGCAATGGTGAGAGGACGCATGCTGGAGGAAAAGGTTCTGGAAATAGTAGAGGGATTGTTACAGAAGAAGTTTTCTAGAACAGGTGTAGTTCTAAATAGAGATCTACCCATATTTGGAGCATCACCTGATGCTATTGCGGAAGACTTTGTTGTGGAAGTGAAGTGTCCTGCTTCTGCTAAAGCTCTTGAAAGATACATTTCTCCAAATCGAGAAATAAAGAAGAAATTTCAGGGCCAAATTCAGCTTCAAATGCACATGTGCAAGAAACCAAATGGGCTATTATGTATTGCGTCCCCAGATTTTGAAACAACAAAGCAAGTAGATATTGTGAATGTGGAGTACAACGAAGCGTTCGTCAAAGAATTAATAAGTAAAGCATCTTTGTTTTGGGAACGGAATATTTTCCCGATCCTTATGCAAAGACAGAAATAATCTGTGAAACTTTCATTTTGTAGCATGTGTTTCTGGTAATCTATATCGAAAACCAGGATATATTGTTGCTAGGATATATTGTTTACTAAGTTTACAACGCAAGAAGTCTTCTCGCACTGCCTGTGAAATTAAATATAATAATAGTAGTAATTTCGTAACAGCCTTTACATTCCATAAAAAGTCGTCGGGTATAGTAATGGCCTCGTTGTTGTCGAGATTGTTTCGGTCTTCCCACCTTTTTCTCTCCCTCACTTTTGTAGTTTGTTCCACAAGCTTTCTTTGTCGCGAGATTCCCACATACACAAACACGCAGTCCATAATAGGCTCGTGTTTCGGATTTCGATG
Source organism: Thermobia domestica (assembly GCF_964235325.1). Classification (NCBI taxonomy): domain Eukaryota; kingdom Metazoa; phylum Arthropoda; class Insecta; order Zygentoma; family Lepismatidae; genus Thermobia; species Thermobia domestica. Next base: position 257,826,055 of record NC_137460.1, on the reverse strand, counting down.
TGTGCTGTGATTGCTCTCCCTTCAGTTACAAAGACTGACAAAGATGACGTATGAAATGTACGTACAATCGGGAACAAAATTGGGACACTTCTCTTACAATTTGTATCGGAAGTGTTCCATTTTTGGACCTGGCTGTACATCGTTATAAGATCTAATTATTACTTTCCAACTTATCCAGGCGTAAATTTTCTTTTGAGACCACCCACTCTTCCACCTTTTGCAAAAGTCGAAAAACTTTCTGTTCAGTACAAATTTTTACTCCGTCTTAAGGAAGTATTCAAAAGAAGTCTTCTGTATCTATTATAATGTTTCCGTTACTAGCCTAGCGACAAAATAGCCGGAAGCTAAGAACTTCATGCCTGTCTTTCTTTTTTTTTTTTTTAACTTAGTAATTCGTTTATGTTCGGGACACAATGAAGTAATTTCGCACCAAACACATGAGAGAGGGTCGTTGAAATCTGGAAACAGTAGTAAGTAGTAATGTCAAAACGCCTAATGCAAGTGGTGCCAGACGATTTCTTTCGTAATCTAGACATTTAACGTCTAACATAAATAGTAAAATGTGAAAATAACTATGTATATAAAGTAACACGTAATTGTATATGTAAGGTTGTACTTTGATATCTGCATATGTAGATATTCAAATGAAATAATTGGGAAAAATAGCGTATTGTTCTAACATGTTGAAACGTTGCGTGTCTCTGTATATGATAACGTAAAGAGCGTGCTTTTTATTGAAAAAAAAAAACATTATCAAGAACCATATATTTTTATCTATTACCAAGTCTTATTCTGATCAAACGTCAGAATGTAGTTGCGTTTTAACTTTTATGCACTCTTTTTGAAGTGTTACATATATATATATATATATATATATAAAGGGTTATTGATTTGAAACACTAATCACGTGAACGGCGGTGATCGTACAAAATAAAGAAACAAGGTTGACTCACCGCAGTAATAACAGAAAAAAGAAATCCAAAAGTACTTTCAAAGTCATCACAACTCCATCTTCTCTTTGTCAGTAATTCAAAAAGCAGTGTAGTTTGTGTTTTGTTCGCACTTCGAAGTTTTATTTTACCGCGCCTCTTTTCGAATTACTTACCAACAGAAGATGGAGCTGTGGATACTTTGAAAGTTATTAATGTTTTATACTAATAATAACTTGAAGAAAACACACTTTTTTGATATATGAAGTAAAACTCAATATGTGTAAATAATTATGTATATAAAGTAAAACATAATTGCATGTGTAAGGTTGTACTTTGTTATCCGTATATGTAGATATTTAAATGAAATAATTGGGAAAAATAACGTACTATGTTAACATGTTGAAACGTTGCGTATCTTGTGCATGATAAAAATATAAAGCAATGTAAGTTGATAGTTTCATAGCGTGCTTTCTATTGACAAACATTATCGGTATGTTTAATTAACCTGTAAAAAATAATAGTGCTCTAAAACAATATAATCTGGATGTATTTCTTAATGTATTTTCAAGACATGTTGACCGAATGTCAGAATGTAGTTCCGATATATATATATATTTTTTATTATTATTTTTGACTGGCTTTCTGAAATTTGTTACATATGAAAGAAAGTTATTGATGTTTTGTACTAATAATAATCTGAAGAAAACAGTAGTCCCTGCTTTGGAAATCAAAAATTATGGAGTAAAACCCGATATGTGATTATATATCATTTCGGTACATTATCATTTATGGAAATCTCAGTGGAAACCAAGTCTAGCTAATTGTTATTATTGTATGTAGATATGTAGGAATATCCTACACGTATGTAGCTATAATGACAAAGCACTAAACCCTGTTTGCAATAAAAATGATTTTAAAATTGACCGAAACGATCTTCCATTAACGTATTAAGATTTAAAATATTTTAAGATAAAAAGCATGTACTTTTTTTATTTTAACAATAAACCGTTGTTTTACCTCCCTAAATATGCAGTTTTCTTTACACTGTGCAGTTCAGTAGATATTTTGATAGACCTGTCTGATCTTACTATGCAGACTACATTAATCCAACCGAGAAATTTTGTCCTTCACCTGGACTCGAACCTGCCGAACAGCAAAATTTTACGTGAAAAGTCGATCATTCGATCTGGGCTCACTACACTTGAATGATCTTTTGTAACGCTATTTTACTTAAAAAAAAGTATGTAAAATAAATAAATATAATAATCTGTGATTGTGTTTGAATGATGTTCTCTTTCCTTAAGACTACAGGGTATGCAAATGTATCACTGACTGGTGGTAACGAACCTACTGGGTCCGTGTGGGCTTGCCATCAACAGTCACTGACACATTTACCAAGCCAATCATCTACGGAAAATAGAACTTAAATTTGCCCAAATGAGAAGATTGCAGAGCCTCTTCCATCTCAACTCACAGTCCGGTATACAGGCCTGCAGTTCATCATCCGCATCCCACCGTGAAATAGGTTGCGAACCACAAACTACTGACACAGGACATCGACCTACGAGTGGAGCTGACAATGAGCACCGTGGAGATCTTAATTTTGTCTGTAAAAGCCCTATCAAAATAAAAAGAAAATCTCATATGAATCCCAAACAGAATTTTGTAGCGCAACGGAAAAAAAAAATCCAAACTGAGATTTTGATCAAACTGGTAGAGAAGTAATGAAATTCTGCAGACTCGGTTGTTTCCAACCCCGGTCACACTAAGGAAAAATCTCTTTCTTCGATTCACAGCTATTTCATTTCACCAGTAAAAGAATTGTGTACGTACTGTTCTTTACCTTGTCCATACTTCATACACTATTAAAACATAACTGTACTCAAATTGACTTCTTAAAACTAAAATGCTATATTCTGTACTTGAAAAGAAAGATGTTACTTCACGGCTAGTCATTTTTTATTTGACATCATTCATTGAAAATAGAGTTGACAGGAAAATCTGAATTTTAAAAAATCTTTACATTTGCTTGTGCGGATATACCCATCTGTATCGAAATCAACCAAAAGAAAATAACATTAAAGATTTCTAAATCTTCAGAGCCGAAATATTGTTTACTTTTCATTCAGTTTCAACAACATTCTTTTAAAAAATGCATATTCATTAATATTCTCAATATTCGTAGACATTTACATTATAACGACACAAAACAATGAAAATCAACAACACATTACATTTAAATCTACACTAGGCCAATCTACACATTCTCTGTGGTTAGCTATTTTGATTCTCTTTTCTTTTCGGTGTTCAAACCTCTGTGTGCTGAAGTTGTGGCCGGCATAGAGGGTTTACGCTTTCTTAGCTACCTCCCTTGAAGCTCGGACCTTCATTAAACAACTAGCACAGGTAACACTCAATGGAAAATTTGCACAATACTTAAACCTAACTAACCTATCCTAACCTAACAATACTACCTTAACCTAAGAATTAAAAAAAAAAATCATACACATGAAGCACCCATTTCATTCACAAATTATGTTTCTTTAGCTACCACAGTTTTCACTAAAGATAAAATTACTTTATATATACTAGGTGTCAACAAAGTACCGGGCCATGTTACATTGTGCCGAGCATAAGGTAACAGCTAATTCACAATACTGTTTAGGAAACCAACGGTAATTGTAAATTAGATAATCCACAAGCAATATACACACAATAATCAATATTACCTAAAGACCTAATTTCCAAGCAAGCATGAGGAACCAGTGTCTTAAAGTCTCTCAAACGCTTTATGATTCTTTCTACGTTGATTCGTAAACTTGCTATTTGTTTAGTTGCCTTGCATTCCATTTTTGTCATCTGTGCATTCTCTGCAACGCTCGGAGGTCGTACAAGCGTACATTTATTTTGCAGTAGCAGCGTCTCTATACTTTTGAACCCCCTATCAGCCATAACAACCATACCCTCAGTTACTTTATCAAGGTATCCGCAATCTTCCAATAGTGCCGCGTCTGTTACTCGGCCACCATATCCGCGGGAAATAAAATTGATTAGTCCATCAGGTGTTACAGATATGAGAAATTTCAGTGTGTTACACTTCTTGTATTCTGACCAAGTTAGCGCTTGATGCACAGGATTACTTGGTTTCTCAATTTCTATTTCAAAGCAATCTATAATACTTTCCACGTTTGTATATCGTGCTTGGAAAGCAACTGGAAGTTGCCTGTGTAGCATTTCCTTTGGTGGCCATACGACAAGCTGTTTTAAGTTATATGCAATATGAGGAATATGAGTAAGAAATATTTTATTAGCGTAAGAGGATGACACACCAAAGTCGTCAGCAAGAATAGCAAAAGACTCATTGAGACGTATTTTTTTAATGATAAGTAAAACCACGTCCTCTGCTGTGAATGTTTTGCTATTAATTTGTATTTGTTGTGCTAACAAATCAATAATGTATAAATGATCGCTTGGTATTCCTAAATATCTCAAAGGCGATCTTCTTAGAAGAACCCTTGTTCTTGAGCGACTATTTATCTTGAAAGTGCTGTCAGAATTACCAACTAAGCTACTGTCACTATCATTGGCACTAGTGTTTTCACTTCCCCAGCATGAATTTTCGTCCTCAGCTTCTGTTTCGCATTCAGAAAAGACATCCTCTACTTTAAGTTTCTTTTCCGGTATCTTAATTGGAGACAATGACACTGAACTCGTGTTTGGTTTTGCTGAAACACCCGCGTTTACAAGAAAATCAAACATTTTACTATTACACATTGTTGCTTTGCTTCGTCGTAGAGGTTTGGCTTGCACACCAACATCACGAATGGAACATCCAAGTTGTTGCTCGACTTCAGGGTTATTAGAAGGCAATTCCTTACCAGTTTCATCACAATTTACGGCCAGAGACACTGAAAATAGAAGAAAGAAATACTTCTTTAAACACTGAACTGTGTGAGGCAAATGAGTTTTCAAAGGTTGAATGCTTTATAAACACCAAATATATTAGGTTCATGTAAGAGACAAAGCAAGCGAGCAACAGACAGATGTTGCTATTTCTCGGATAAAATCGGCACCTTCCACACATTTGGATTTCATTTTTGGAGGTTGATATAGCTTTACGCCAGACAATTTATGCCCAAGTTTCAGTTACAGACAGACAGAAAGACAGACAAAAAAAAAAAAAAACTTTCCCAGAAGAAATTGAATATCTTTTCAAATAGACACCCATTTTATACACTTCTGTCATTTTATTTCTGAGAAATATATTTTAAAAAATCCAATCTTTAACTAATGATTGCTCCACTTTTCTCAAATGGCCAAAAAGTATAATTTTTTATTTTACCCAAAAAACTGACCGAGCGGAGCGAAAGTCTTCTAGTCGAAACATTTGCCATTTGTGTTGTCTGTCTGTCTGTCTCACGATAACAGTCGAACGCATGAACCGATTCTAATGAAACTTTCACAGATTGTTTATTGGTTCAAATGATAGATCAAGTTCGTTGGGGAACAAAATCGGACCAGAGGAAGAGGTGAAACACCTCCTTAAACGTACAAAAATGTAGAAAAACTGCAATTAAAAACGAATTTAACGGGCTTTATTTGTAATTGATTCTACGAATAATGTAATAGTATAGCTCCGGAAAAAAAAATTCGGCAAGGTCATAGGGTTCATTTTATGCGGAAGTTACGTGAGAATAAAATATCGTGATTTTGTTAAAATAATAACTTGAAGAAACGTTAGTTCGTGATATTTTTATTTTTTCGATTTTTCTCCCAAATAAAACGTCAAAAGCGTATAAAACGAGTATTGTTTAGAAAGAAATTCAATTTGGAGCAAAACAGTGAAAACTGCGTGTTGATATCTTTAGTATTCATAGGTTATAAGCAAAATTTGAATTTTGACCCCGCACCTCCCCGCCAAAACATTTTTTATGAGGAACTTTGGGGAAAAGTATTTGGCATAAAGCTCTTATCAGTGTCCAAGAAATGAACGAAATCCAGCTAGTGGAAAAGTATTTTGCTGATTTTGAATCAACCTCTTCATGTAGAAGAACGCATACATAAAGCATCCGATAAACTGTATCATTTTTTTTTTTTTTTTTTTTTTTTATCTGAAGAGAACCAATGCCATACTGTATAAGCAAAGGTTTAATGGCATGTTTTAAAATGTTCACAAAAATCGTATTATAAAAATGATTTGTCGTTCTGTTGCACGCAGCCAGTTTAACATACTTGTCACTCGCTCGCTTTCTGTCAGACATGACTCCTGGTTATTATGACTATAAGATCAGGGTGACGAGTGAACGGGAAATCCTTGAAAAATCTGGGAATTCTCAGATTTTCTGCTAATAATCAGCAAAATTTCAATCTTTCGAGAAAAATAAAGCAGTGTTTTTCTGTAACCGTGTGAACTTTTTGCCAAGATTCACTTTTGAAATAGCTGGACCCTAGTCAGTATTTCAATTAATTGCATTATTATATGTAATTTAGTAATATTTGCGCGAAAATAACATTGTTTAATAATATTATATTGCTATACCAAAAAAAAAAAAAAAAAGACATGGAACTTCAGAATAGTTCCGCTCGCAACCTACTGCAGGTACTTATTAGTTCAATATTTGAATAAATTTCTCCCAGTTAATAAACCAAGAACATTAAAGACTTCAAAACGAAGGTTTGAAAAAAAAAAAAAAAAAAAAAAAAGCTCTTAGAATTTTTTAGCGACATTTTTAAGGGATCACTTGCTGTTTTTGAAGAAATTAGTTTAACGGAAAACCTCATAACTTTTTACGCATTTTAAAGATATCAAAATGCTTTAAAAAAGAAAAAAAGAACTTCAGCAAGAAACTATACAGTATTTCGAATTTTTTTCTTCAAAATTACATTGATTTACACAAGTTATGGCAGCCAAGGAGACTGGTTAAAGTGCATGATTCATCACTTTCGTAACATATGTGCTGGATATTTCGCAAAGTTCTATATTTCTAAATTCAGTTCTCAAGTTTGTGAGTCTCTTCTTAAAATGAAATTCTCAAAAGGCAGTGTTGAGAAAAAACAGTAACAGATATATATATATAGCTTGCGTGAAGCCAGTCTTTTACAAATACACTTGGAGAGCTTACTGTAAAGTGACAATTTATAAAATCTACAATAATTTCATGTGATTAAGTTATTTACTAGCACAATAATTGTTCAAACATGCCGTGCATTATGTAATAAATTAGAAATAGACCACAGATTTTTCTTAAACACGAGAAAAGCCTTGCATAAACTATATGCACCGAGATCACCAACAAATATTAATAAAGAAAAACATCCTTAAGCATTCGCACTAGATCAAATAAAAGGAGAACGTTCCTTTCAGCTAGATGTATATTTTTAAATATGTACCTTTCTAAAAAAAAAAAAAAAAAAAAAAAAAGCCGATGATTTCTCCTTCCCTATCCAGATTCCATGTTTGACTAACTAACAGATGCATTCATGACAGTAGTGCGTTTCAAATGAGCTCTTACAGTAAGTTTGATACCACGCTTGTTAAAAATTCATTCGTTACACACATAGTTATATTTAACATGCAAGTTAATGTGGACGTTACCTTCAAGTTCTTCTCCAACACTGGGCGTTGCTTCTTGCTCTAGTTCTTCTCCGACATTGGACATAGCTTCTTGCACTAGTCGCTTCCTATGCCTCTTCTCATAAGCTGCTCTGGACTTTATGGAGAAAGTTTCATGTCGAGGTTGACAATCAAAAATATGGGGAACCACCGATTTCTTCAGGATAATACGACTTCCCGGCATCAATCTGAATCGCACGTAGTTCTCCATGTCCTCCTCCAACTATACGCGAAGATAGAAAAAAATAGAAATCAGAATAGGCTTCGTACAGAATAGTTGATAACAAGCTAACTACTGTTAAATTCAAAGTATTTTCAAACACACAAAACAACCTATTTTATTAAAACTCATAAGCGGTTTTGACACTTATAATTAGGTTTCGTTTTTTTAATTTTTGGTTAGCGTACGCACCTTTGGCGTGGGAGTCCCGGGTTCGATTCCCGGCGGGAGCTCATGAGGTTCGGATTCCACGTTAATCAGTAGGTCCACGTCTCATATAGCCTCGCTGCTGAACGGGACGTTAAACTCAATCAATCAATCAATCAAATCAATTAGGTTTCGTACTTCGTTACAGGTAAGAAACCAGGTGATTCGGACATATCACTGCCTTGATAAGAGGTTTACAAAGTGGTCTGGTTCTATGTGTTGAGGTAATATCCCAGTATTTGCCTCGTGTAAATGACAGAAAACCATTTACTGCCCACTCCATACACCTCAGAATTATACCTGACTGCGACGCGTTATAGGGGAAATCCCTCATTACATTGCGATTGTTACTCCCGCATTTTGGCATAAATAGACCTACGATGTGTATAGTTGGATAGATTCCCTTTGCCGTGTACGTGTGCAAACACTGCGAGAGTTCCGAAGGAAACAGAAGGAAATTCAAATTTGTGAAAGTATTTGAGGGGAAAGAAAATACTCTCTCACTCCTCCTCTTCTCTGTCACATTCACGTAGTTGCACTCCCATCTACCTTCTATGAAACTCTTGCTGCATTTGCAATAGTATAAGGCACAGGGATCATTAGTGAACGCTCCCCATAATTTTAAACAACAAATCAGTTTTGGACCAGACATCTTCAAGGGTTAGCAGCAAATGTAAGTTCCTTAAATTGTCAATAGCCGGTGCACACGCGTTATATGATGAAAAGGGTGTACCATTTTCCGAATTTAACAGTATCGAGCCTTCCATATACAAAAATACCAGTTCTTGGTTAAAACTACGCAGAGAAAAGGCATGTGCAGCTAGGGGTCAAGTATTGGAAAGTTGCAGTTGCAGTAGTAAAAACCACAAAGAAGAAATTTATTATTTCTTAATTGGGGGTTAAATTCGGAAGTTGCCATCTCGGCAAGAAATGGATAATTGTCATCATAATCTAACTTCACCCTACCCAACTTATCCTAACCTAATCTGACCTAAATTGACCGGGATGGCAACACCGGAACCTAACTTAACTTGACCTACTATATAACCTAACATAACCCAAAGGGACAGGGATGGCAACTTGGGAACAAATGCCGTTAACGGAAAGGAGAGAAGGAAGGGACCGGACCCCCAACTTTGAGGCCACATCGGCTCTTTAGATAAAGCTAGGATTTGGAAAGGAAGCGGTCCTGGCCATTTTAGAAAAGGTACCATCCCGGCATTCGCTTGAAGAAAGGAAAACTTCAATCAGGATGTCCGGTCTGAACGAGATTCGAACCCACACTCGGCGTACCCAGTGCCGTGTGGCAGACGTACTCCACTGACTGGGTCACACACACACACAGAAGAAAGTAAGCGTACTAATAACCGTAAGCGGCAAGGGTAAATAAAACTACTGCGCGACTAATAACGCTATTTTTTTTAAAAGTGCAAGTAAAAGATATCACATAGTAATAGCCTTCGAATGAGGAAGTTTAAAACATTTTTGGTGCAAATTGGCGTAACTTTACCTAACCCAAAGTCAAGAAAATGTGTATGGCGGGACAGTCACCTACGCCCTTCTCCCTTCAACTAACGAATATCTTAAATATAAAGTAATAAGTGAAAATTTGTTAAATCCTTCAACTATTTTTGTAATTAAATTCCCGAGGTACTCTGCGATAATAAACATTGCACTTAGTTATAAACAAAAGTAAACAGAGGTCATGTTATTATTTGATGTCTTACATTCTGAAGTAAGGAATAGGTACACGCATCTATATCCTTGTACTTAAATGTAGCGGTTATAAAACCATTAAACCTAGTGCTTCCCTAACAGGCTAAAAAATGAGGCAAATATTTCGTTTTAGCTATGATTAGAGCTTTACTATTTTCTATTCAAAAATAAATATTTGATTTTTAAAAATTACTTACATTGAAATGATCTTCACAAACAAAACAGACAGTTGATTCTTTGACAGAGTTCTCACGGCGCACAGCTTTCATCCATAATTGTCGCCTCTTCCTATCTTGTGGCACTGTCACGAATACTTTATCAGGATTTTTAATCGTCGTACTTTTGCACAAGGGAACTATACACCATTTATTTTGTTTCTTTGTCGACATAATGACATTCAACAAGAACCTCCTTCAATCATATGTTACCTAATACTTGGATTTCGTTTGTCATTTGTTATGTAGTGTATGAGGAATGACGTAATAATATGGCGACGGGTTGTTTTGTGCGCAACTTAGAAGACTTGACAATCAAAGCCAATTTTAAGCATGATAGGGGCAGCTGTCGTAAAAAAGAAAATTATTTTTGTGGTCAGTGATTATAGTAGTTATTTTTATTGCATTAAAAAAAAAATAGTGGAAATCTCCATTATCCGTTTAGAAGACAACGACCTCGTGATAATTATTTTTCTGCATAGCTGTACATAAACTTCATACCAGTTACTTCGGATTTTACCAGACAGATAAAAGATATATAAGTATGGGATTACTAAAAAGATAAGACATAACACGGCTCCATTACCTAATTCTTATGTTAGTAATAGCTTATGAAATCTCAACATAAATTGATAGTCAATAAAAACTCAAAAAATAAAAATTACTTGAATTTTGTCATTACTTTGATATCATTAGATAGAACAGGAATATTCGGAAAGACTAGCTTCACGAGCAAAGATTACTTATCTCATAGTAATGGTCTTCTATTCTCTATCTTTAAAATAAACAGCTTGTTCCATTCCATTCCATTCGGCGTCTATAAGATGCCGTGTAGATTGGCCCAAACTTAGGTTCAGATGGCCTGTTTCCTATGATTGTCCAAAATAAATTGTATTAATGGCAATTCGTAACACTTTAATGATAGTGGAAAAACTGGGACGTTTTCTTTTTTCCTTTCTTGAAAAGCTCATATAATTTTTTCCTCTTCCCATGTTCATGCTGTCACAATTGAATTATAGTGGCAATAGTTATTTCCCAGACTTTCGAAATACTTGATGTGAACTAAATATATCTATGTAAGAAGTTATTCTTCATGTCTCTCTTTTTTATATATATAGATTTAAGTTGTTATCCTGTATGTACTGTAAGAGTCTTTTAATAAGCATCCAATTTCTTGAGGTTATAGTCATTTCAACTGTAATTGGGAAAGTATAAAAGTGATACAATAAATGTCTTATAAAACCAACAGCTTGTTTTATACAAAAGTTATCATATTACCTGTTAAAGCTTCTTCTTCTTCTTCTTTGCAAACGATTTTATTTTATTATTTCGCAGATATAAAACCTAATAACCGAGAATTCTTCAAGATTACCTTCATTACGTTTACTTCTCATTTATTTCGACGTTATCGAAGCACAGAAATCATTTAAATGAATAGCGTTTCTTCTTCTTCTTTTAAATAAAGTTTAATTCTTAAGACGATACCGACCATGAAGCTCGTTAACAACTTCTGAACATAAGAACATGAAATAAACACAACTTAACTTGGAAATTGAACTTAAACAAATAAATAAATTAGACAAAACATAATTCCAAAACAATAGTATCAATATTTGTAATCCACGTTATTAATTTAGAACATTGAGACATTACAGTTTGAAAATTGACATATAGGCTATGTTCTATTTGCAGAGAACCACAACTAGAGAGGCAATAATTCTCGACAATCAGGATAATTCCCAAACACAAAACATTGTCCCGATTTTTTAAAAATTATATATATTTGTTACAACACTAAAATCACTAAATGTGTTTTATTCACCCGGTTCAATTTTACGTATAGTTGTGGTCAAGGGTAAAGTGGATCTGAAAAGGTAGGGGGTGCATGACGTCACGACATCACCCGTGCCTATCTTTGTTCATTATAATTTTGGGGGGAAATGGAGGAACACCATAGATATTTTCTGGAATTGGGGAACGGTGATCCTACTGGATCCCTGCACTTTTATCCTGGTTGTAGTGACTTTAATATGTTTTAAAGTTTGTTTTAGGACTTTTTTTTTTTAAAATAGCATTTATTTGACATATGAGGGATACGGTGGCTCGGTGATAGAGACTTACCTCTGGTGTGTAAGGTTCTTGGTTTGATCCGCGGCCAAGTAAGTTTGTGGTGGGCAACAGGCGCGGATCTAAGGGGGGGCTATAGGGACTATAGAACCCTTCTTGACGCTCAGGTATACACTGGATAAAATGAGTTTCAATCCTACTTTACATGGATAAAGCGGCAAATTATGGTTTAGTCCCTCCCTTTATCATATCCTGGATCCGCGTCTGGTGGGCAACATTTTGTCTGTAGATTTTCTCAGGGTACTCCCATTTTCTTCCACATTTTCATTTCATTGATTCTTCCATCATCCTTCATTTGCCTTAATCATTCGTCTCCCTTAGCCAAAAGGGCGTAATTGTGGGACGTAAAACTGAAAGATATATTTTCTTTCATTCTTTCTTTTTCTTTTTCTTTTTAGATGTCCCAACTTTAGCAATTATAATCATCCCCATGTCGTAATCGTCGGTGGACCACCGGTGGGCAATTAGCGACATCACGCCAAACATTGGCGGCCCCGCAGTGGCGATCCGCGGTGTCCCCTCTTCCCTTTCGAAAATTATACCATCAGCAGCAGAGAAGCGACAAAACGCTAATGAACTATAAAATTAATCATCCAAAATATGTTAAATTGCCTATATGTGTGTTTAGTTTACATTAAATTGAGTCTATAAAACACTTAAAAAAAAAAGTACCAAAAATGCTGCAGAGGGGGCTCGAACCACCAATCTTACGATTAGTTCTTCCGAATTCACCACAGAGTGAAAACGGAAATGTTGCTTGTAAATGGATAAATTGTTGAGGTCTTTTTAATTTGGCGAATCTGAGTGTTCCTTTAACCGTGTATATTCCACGATAACTGTTTGGGATAAGATAAAATACGTTCGCCATGTAATTTTATAACAATATGACGAGTGTCTACTTTATTTCATAGATCTCCCATATTCACTTTCTAATGATCGACGACAGTTGGCGTTTAAATTCGTACAATTATCGCAGTCATCTCAAGATTTTTCATTTCATGGTGTAGAGACAGAGATTATTCTTGACCCCTGGAGCTCACTTTAGTCACAAATCGTCATTAAAAAATAATATATAATAATAATCGCATGCACATGACTGGCGATAGTTCGTATTGGTCCCTTCGCGATTCTCCGCGATGGAATGCGGACCAAAATGAAGTCCTCGCTGCTACGCGGTGGTAACTTGAAGACCCCGACTCGAGATATTTGTTTCGACTCGACGAAACCCTGCCGTCAATGAGACACTAGCGGCAATCCTTCGACGTATCGCTATATCGAGGATCGAGATTTACTGGCAACTGGGCCACTAGGTTTTGGCGACGTTTAAAGCATGGGGCATGGTAGCTCCAAGTACGACACATCCGGCTGCAAGCCTGAAGGTAAACTTTATATCTCTGTAATACTCAAAGCCGCAGTTAGAGATTCCGGCGCCCAGAGCGAAGTAGAATTCGGCGCCCCTACAATCATCTTCCCAACTTTTTTTTTTTTTTTGTTATTACTTGTTGGTATGCCTCGCTGAGTTTTTATCTAGCTGCTTAGACAGAGCATTGGAAAAGCAAAAAAAAAAAAAAAAAAAAAAAAAAAAATCATTATGTATTCTTTTGGAAATAAGACCTGTTTTCAAGATCCTTACTTTGGACTTTCTGTTAAACTGGCAAAATTACTTTTGGTAGTATATAAAGTCACTTGGATAACAATTATGGGAACTCATAACTATTTACGTTTCATACTGTCGGTAAGAAATGAAATTTCAATACATTAGAAAGTACCCTTTTAAAATGTCCGAATTGGGTGACAACATTGATTTCCAGTGATAATTGTAAACCTTTGTAATTTTACTTGGTATATGACACAAATAGTTTTTTAATTTCGATTCTTTTACGGTAAAAATATTTTGTGAAATGTAACAGAAATTCAGAATGAGTCTTCGTTGTGAATTTCCCAAGATTGGTTGATGGAGTTGAAGAATATGTTTAATGTTTGCATTTAAAATCCAAATTATAGTTCGGCTAGTACATATGTTTGAAATTATAGTAATTACTTAATTTTTAATAAAAGTTCTGAATTTAAGGATACTTATTATTAATTAACATACTAAAAATACACAAGCACACAATACGTATATAATGTGTGTATATGTTTTGTATGTATGAAGATGGATATAAATGTCACACAGGTAGATACGTTTACATAAAAAAAATAGCCTGGCAATACAAGTACTTGATGAAGAAATGATCCCAATAAATTTCTTCAAATTGAAAGCATTTCATGTCAATTGAATAAAATAAAAATAACTGGTAATGATAAGTTTTTGAAGAAGACGAAATTCGTTGGGTTAAGTTCTGACCCCTTAAGCCCCAATTCCACAACTGCTTTAACTTCGAAACTGTTACTATTTCCCTTGTTTACCTTCACTTTTAATACTTTCGAGTATGCAGCAGCTTGCGAGTATCTCGTCATTCCTCTCATTTTCATAAGTTTATTTACCGTCGTGATTAATCCGATTGGGTAGAAAAGCAAAATTAACTAGCCTAAATTCGTCAGCATCAAAACGCCGAACACGTATTTCAGAGTTTTACAATTTGTGATTTTGAAATTGCTCCTGCGTACACCATAAGTCATTACTTGGTATCTTGTATATCGTATTGTTATTAATAAATCATATATAATAACTCTTTCATGTAATAATTAAACCTAAAAACTTGAGCCAGCAATGTTTTTTTTTTTTTTTTTTTTTTTTTTTTTTTTTTTTTACCAAACTATTTCCAAATCGACAAGAATATTGATTTAATATGGTGCCAATACTTTTTCGGGGCGATGGCACCGCTGGCCTCCCTCTCTATAGCAACGGCTCTGGTAATACAGATAAGGAAAGTTAAGCCTTGTAAGTATATATTTTTATGGTATACACAGAGAAAAATCCGTTCTCCGGACAGTGGTATATTGTATAAATATATATTATCCTCTTGCTTACTATAGAAATCAGTACGGAGCATACGTTATCCGTATGCTACATAGGCACTGACCTTAGATGTTACATCGTGCCGTTGCAGGATGTCTGACATCTAACAGTTTTCCGTATATCGCATGCATATACTTATGTTACCTTCGTCAGCTATATGTTATATACGTCCATTTGTATGTGAGATCCTGACTGCCTACATTGTTTCATACGGAAAGTACGTATAGATGGAACACTTATAGAGAAAGTATTATAAAACATGCGTTTTCAGTTATACATCTACTGTATGTTAAATCCAAAAACTACAGGAATTACACATGTAACCTATCTTTTTAAGTACGCCACCTACATTTTTTTTCTCAGTGTGCTCTTCAGATATTTGTTTGGTAATATACTATAAATATTTGTGTGAAATCAATAAAAATATCTTCTTTTCTAAAAACGTTTGTAGAGTGTGCATTCTACCACTATAAAAAAGAAAGAAACGTAATATTTTTCTTTCATCATTTCGAAGAAACAGTTTTTTGTCAATAAGTCACTTGCTACTTTGATGTACGACGGGGTCGGACCTTACGACCAGAACCAGAAGAGAGAGAGAATAGGATGAATAAATTCTAGTAAACAATAAGAAAGATCACGCAGTTCAGGTTTCAATTTAGTCCCATAGATGTCAACCGCTGCTGCCATCTAACGGCGAGATGTATAACTTGTACGATTTTTGTTTCAATAGCGGCAAATGGGATATGGATAGCACCCGTTGAAGTAACCATTACCTAAACTAGGATGTAATAATCACTCGAGCTATCTATTGGAAAAGAAAAGAAAAGAAGTGAATTAAAAAAAGCTTCCATACAAGAGTTACCCTATGAGTCTTCTCGTGTATAAGCGGCTAACGTACGTGCCTTTAGCATGTGAGACCAGGGTTTGATTCCCTGCTAAAACTTATGTGGTTTTTGGATTTCAACGCTAAGCTGTAGATCCACATCTTTTATAGCTTCGCTGCTTAAAAGGATACTAAACTGAAAAGAAAATTAAACCGAAACCAAAGAGTTATTGTGGACTAATGGATAAATTTACGTCGTCGTTACTCGTTAATGAATTAACGGATTGTCTCCATTAATGAACCCTTTTGCAAATAAAAGTGTTAAAAAATTTGCTTCCGTTCAAGAGTTATATTGTGACTCGTAAATAGAGAAAATTCTTCGTTACCCGTTAAGATATTAACACAGTGACACCATTAATTAAGTCAACCAAAACAGTCACTCTACCTATCCACTGAGCAAAAATAATTTCAAAATATGCTCCCGTTTAAGAATGATTGTGTGGAGTAACGGACGGACGGAGACCTGACATTACAATATTATGGGTCCGACTTGAATTATTCTAATATGTAAGGTTGGGAACGAGATGGTTTGAAATGAAGAAAGAGTCGGCTTTGTTTGTTGAGTCATAATGTGTCTGCAACACCATAGAAAACCCTCTGTTTCGCTGTCTTTTATCAACGGTGGGGTTCTTTCAATCTTAATGCTTTCTTTGAGGGATTTACTGATAACGCATCTAGGAAACTTTGATATCACAAAAGCATATAGAAATGAATGCTGCAAAGTGTACTGAATTTAATACGTGGCCATGTACCAAAAAGGGCTCACTCGGGCTTCAATAAGCCCATGCTTACTACTCTTAAAGGAGCTCACGCTACCTTAGATTCAGACTCGCTCGAACCTACGATTACTATCCTCAATAGGGATCACACTATCTCACATTCATACTCACACTTGCTCGAATTCATACTCACTATTCTCAAAGAGTTTCAACTTTGCTCAGACTCGGACTCACTCAGACTCAATAGCTCAAAAGGGCTCATGCTAGCTCAGAATCGCAATCGGTCGAACTCGGACTCACTTTTCTCAAAGAAGCTCAAGTTAGCTCTGACTTGAACTCACTCAAACTCAGGCTCATTAACCTTAAATGGGCTCAAGTTAATTCAGACTTGGAATCACTTGAACTCATGCTCACTATTCTCAAAGAGGCTTAACTTAGCTCGGACGTGGACTCACTCAGGTTCAGGCTCATTAACCTCAAACGGCTCATGTTAGTTCAGAATTGCAGTCCTTCGAATTCGGGCTCACTATTCTTAAAGAAGCTCAAGTTACCTCTTACTCGAACTCTCTGAAACTTAGGCTCATTAACCTCAAATAGGCGCACGCTAATTCAGACTCGAAGTCGCTTGTATTCATGCTAAATATTCTCAAAGAGGCTCAACTTAGCTGAGACTCGGATCCACTCAGACTCAGGCACATTAACCTCAAAGGGATTTAAGTTAATTCAGACGCACAATAGCTCGAACTCATGCTCACTACTTTTAAAGAGGCTTAACTTAGCTCAGATTCGGACTCACTCAGACTCATGCTCATTAACCTCAAAGGGACTAACGTTAATTCAGACTCGCAGTCCCTCGAACTCATGCTCACTCTTCTCAAAGAAGCTCAACTTAGCTGAGACTCGAACTCACTCAGACTCAGACTTATTAAACTCAAATAGACTTACACGAACTCATGGTCACTATTCCAAAGAGGCTCAACTTAGATCAGACTGAGACTCACTCAGACTCAGGCTCATTAACTTCAAAGGGACTCACGCTAATTCAGACCCATAGTAGCTTGAACTCATGCTCACTATTCTCAAAGCGGCTCAATTTAACTGAGACTCGGACTCACTCAAACTCAGGCTCATTAACCTCAAAGGTGCTCACGATAGTTCAAAATCACAGTGGCTCGATCTCATGTTCACTATTCTCAAGTAGGCTTAACTTTGCTCAGACTCGGACTCGTTGAAACTCAGGTTCATAAGCTCAAAGGAACTCATGCTAATTTAGAGCCAGAGTCGCTTGAACGCGGACTTAGTACCCTTAGTGAGACTCGCACTAACCCAGAGTCATTCTCTGGCTCTCTTTATACACTTATGAAGCCTGTGCCTACAAATGATCGCCTTCAATTAATAAACTCGAAGGCGTTTGAGCTTTAACCTCAGGGTCCCGACTTTTGGTATATCTTGTGTAATCATCTAAAGTGGTGTTTCCTGAGAAAGAAAGAAAAGAAAAAAGAAAACTAGGGAATTCTGGTACAAGTCAAAATCTAGTCGTACACATATTGGCATCATTTCCATTGGAAATTCGAATATTCTCTCTCGGCGGATGTGGCTTTGTTGTAACTGCACCACATTTAATTATTTAGTTCCCTTTTGGATTCCATAATTAGCTGTTTACGTAACTGTATATTTCCCTTCGTATTACATCCTGTGATATCACATATAAGTTGGTTCCATAAACAGGAAACATGGCTGAAAATATTTCTTCTTCCTTATAACGGAAAAAACTTAACTGCAATAGTAGTCTATAACCAACGTATGTCCACAACAAATAAAAGCCAAATTGGAAAATAAATCTCAACTTCTAGTAGAATTCTACTGTGAAGCATGTATGTTGAGTTTCATTATGCTAACTACCATGTATAACTCTATTAATTGATTTTCAGAAAAGAATGGAAAACTTCCAGTCTTTGTGTGACGTTTGTAAATTCTTATTTAACCACTCGAGCACCCAGATCCACATTTAAAATGGAAGAGTATAGAAAATTATCTTAGTATCTTAGAAATGAAGCGAATTACAAATTGAAATCAAATTCTAAGAAAACCCACAACAGACAGATCCGCAACCCTCAAGATGCAGAGAACTGGACAAAACAATGACTTAATATGACTCGGAAAGACTCATGTTCCGGAATGACCCTCACGAACTCGGTGTGACTCATATCAGAGACAAAACATTATCATTCATTCAGACAGCATTATGAGGCTCTTAATATGTTTTTAACAAACACGATTATGTCCTCTCTCCTTTTATGCGTCTCTGTGTCAAAGCATTGCACTGAAAGTTAAATACAAGATCTATTAGAGTATAAAGGAATGTGAATCACAGTACCGAAATGTTACATGTTCTTTTCTTTTTATGAGCCATTATCAATGTTTAATCGAACAAGCTCGTAAAAGTTATTTTGCAGAATTTAAAAAATACCAAACTTTGCTGTACAGTCTGTGTTCAAAACCAGTGCATTACTTTTCACTATGGGAAGAGGAATCAACGTTAATTTATATTTGAAATAATCAAGATATGGTACCTTAATAAAGAAGTGTCACACTGGAATGAAACATGTGATTATTCAGGTTTGGTAATAAATATCATTAATCTGTTATAAAAGTACAGTAAAACCTGTCTTTACTGGAATTGAATGGTATTTGCAAGAATTATCATTGAAGATGGTTAAAACATTGTGTGGTTGAAACACTAAACCTTGTACTAGCATGTAATGGACATTAAGGAATTTAAGTAGAAAATGGCAAACAAATTGTTTTAATTTTTGCAAATAGTCAAGGAGAGTTTTCCTTATACATTACTGTTTGGCTGTTTGACTTCTCATAAACTTTATTGCTTGAGAATCTACCTCACTTTATTAGTCATTTCGTCGTAAGGTTAAGAGCTGCAGTATCTTTAAACTTCTGATAGCATCTAAATAAGTCTTTATCCTACTCTCCTCCTTTAACTCAATGTCTTCAGCTCTTTAGACCAATTAGTTAATGACTTACTGTCATTTAATTAAAAACAACTCTGAAAATTGCATTCCGTTCAAACAGTCGCGTGATATGGAGGACTTATATGAGGGCATTTCTATCTCAAATCAAGGAAAGTAAAAGCATTTTTAAAATTCATGGTCTCAGATTTTGCCAATTTTTTGTACGTTGAAAGACATGTTTACGAATAATTATTTCCCCAAAATAAAACTTTTACAACCTTTGCCTTAGAAAAGGATTTTGCATGAAAGGAATCCTGTCATTAGGACTATATATGCGTATTCATATTATTTCCATACATCTTTTTGAGGTGTTGCAGCTCCAAAGTCAACATAAACTTTGTAATTAATTTCTCAATTTATATCTTTTGTTAGACGCAGGTAATACCGGTACTCTTCCACTTACCAATATTTTTGTTTATATATTTTTATTACTTAGAGTTCAACTTTATTTCAACCCCTACGCTACTAGGCTACATGGGACGTAGATCTACAAACCACAGTACCTGCCACCGGAAATTGAACTCGACTCCTGCAAGCAACCCTTATTATTACTTCTTTCCTTAATGATTTAATAATAATAATAATAATAATAATAATAATAATAATAATAATAATAATAATAATAATACATAATTATGGTAAAGACAATAAAGAGGATCGCGATAATATATTTTTTCAAATTAGTGTGGAAACCAAAAATGGTAAATGTATACCTCGTTTGGTTTTAGTACAGAGATTAGAGTCGAGATGGAATATTATTTTTGGGACAGAATTAATTACAGAAAACCGCTTCTTCCTACCTATTACCGTTTTTACCTTATAGTAATTAACGTTTAAACCAGAAGTAGTTGATTTATGCCATTTCTGGTTTGAAAAGAGGATCAAAAGAGGAGATAGTACACATTTTTGGAATGCTAAATTGACTACAAAAACACTTTTCGCTATCTATTACGGTTTTAATTCTATGGCGATCAACACTGAAACCGGAAATGGTTGATTTCTGCCACTACGATTTGAATAAAGTGTTAAGAGAGAAGATGCGAACTATTCTTAGAAGGCTAAGTCGATTCCAAGGAAATGGAACTTGCTCTCTTATCGATTTTTCTCTATATAGATTAATATTAAAACCGGAATTCGTACTGGATTTCTACCACTTCCGGTTTTAATACAGCATTAAGGATGGACATTTCAGTTATTCTTGGAACGCTTAATCAATTTGAGAAAACCCCTTCCCGCTATCTATTATGGCTTTTGCTCTATAATGGCAACGTTAAAGCCGGAAATGGTTGATTTTTACCACGTCCGATTGATTAAGCGTCTCCTTTAACGAGCTCGGACGATATACTATAATCGCTGTACATATCTATTGAAAAAACAGAATATAAAAATTTCGCATTTGTCCAAGAGATATCGTGGGAGTAACGGACGTACGTACTAAGAATACAACATTATAATTCCTGTTACGTGATAATAATAATAATAATAATAATAATAATAATAATAATAATAATAATAATAATAATAATAATAATAATAATAATAATAATAATAATAATAATAATAATCATAGTTATATGCGTAGATCCGGAAATGATTCATTTGGCATAAGGGGTAACTGCAGATCTGATGATTAATATAAATGAATAATACCCAAAGAACAAAACATAATAGACGACTAAGCAGGGTTGGATTTACCACTAGGCCCTAGTCTAGGGCGCAACGTTTTGAGGAGAGCACTTCTAAAGAAAATTTATTTAGCAAGACGAAGAAAAGTATAAAAGTACAGCCTGTTTAAAAAAGAATATACGTATTATGAACAATTATTTTGTCCAAACTATCGATCACTGCGCCTCGTCTCGGCTATTGGAGAAGCGAATACATAGTCTAGTTTATATTAATAGCCGCTAAAATGCAGCTGTCTTCTGTTTTGCTTGCTAATCGCCATATGTTTAATATGACTACTCCGCTGCAGAAATCATTATGTGTGCTCGAGTTTGCGAAGTGCAATTCCGTGATTACAGTGCAAAGACGTTTCAGGTTGAGGTACTAGATGGAACATTCACACATGGTATCGACAGTTTGTAGATACAGGATGTGTATGTAAAGGAAAGAATCCGTTCTGCCATAACATCAGTAACGCAGGTCATGCTTGCCCGAGTATGGGAGGAATTTCAGTATCGATGTGATATTGTTCGTGTCGCTGATGGAGGACCTATTGAACATCTGTAATTTGAACTTTAAACTGTAATTTGGACTTGAGAGGTTCGTAAATAAGTGTGTAAAATTTCATATTCGTATGTCTCAAAGTTTAATAAATATATTCATTCGAAATACGTATATTCTTTTTGAAACAGGGTGTATAATAATAATAATAATAATAATAATAATAATAATAATAATAATAATAATAATAATAATAATAATAATAGAAATCAAATAAAACAGTCTTCAAATAATAATTGATTTAGCAAGTCTATTGGCTTTAATTATGGTCGTCGAAGCTAAATAGAATTTTAACGATGTACATGCAGTAGACATTAGCGAAGTGGCGGGTAATTATGGTATACTGCACTTCCCTCTCAACCTTCCTGTGCATGTTCTTCTCAACACCTCGTCACAATATAAATCTAGATAAATTTTAACAATTCGATTATTTTATTCCTTTTAATGAAATTCTTAGTGTTGGAATATTCAAACTATTACGGACGAAAATTTAAAACGAATTTCTTTCGTTATTGCGCCAACGCATATTGTAGAACTCAAACTCATCATTCTCTGTAGGATTAACTATTTGTATTTCAAACAACAAGAAAATATCGCGAATTTGTAGTAATTAGTCTTTCTTCGCAGCATTTGTAAAATGAAAATTCATTAAAATTTATACTAAAACGAAATAAAGGTAGACTCCTATGCATAAAATAAGTTTTTCATTATTATTTTCTATTGTGTTAAAAATTTCCCCCATCGGGGAGGGGTAGAAAACCCGCGACTAGGGAAGGTACGGAAAGATCAAGTGTACATGTTTCGTCTGATTAGAATACATTGGCATAAAGATACACTGGCAACATTGTGCGGTGACGGTCACTGCAGTGTCCCCGTACGAAGGCTACAATTTAAAGCAATGTTTTTCCTCGAGTGACGGACAACGAGAGTTGCTCGAAACAGTTGCGCGAGAGAGGTCGGTGACCGGAACCGTTTTAGTGACGGCAACTGCAATTACCTCGTACGAACGCAACAATTTAAAGCAATGCTTCACAGGCAGTTGTGTCACCGAGTTGCGTCACTCAGTGACCGCATACGAAAGCTCAGTAAGGAATACAATGAGATGAGATAGATGATAACGGTGGAATGATGTAACTAGGAGAACACTGGAGAACATGAGGAAAATCCATTTGCACGGTGTTTGTCCCCCACAAAGTTCACTTGGCGGAGGCTGGGAGCTACAACTCATGTTCATATCTCACGGTAAACTATAAAATATGAAGGCGACATCTACAATGTAAACAGAGAAGTATTTTCAGAACACTAAAAGTGACCTGCAATTTAATGTACCTATAGACAAACGTCTATTAGCGCTGGATTCAGATAGTTGTAATAAATTCACCATTTAACAGGAACAAATTACAAATATTAGAACGTTACGTTATATTGAAAGATGCTTTATCTTTCTTTCTGTTAGCCTTACACACACACACACACACACACACATAGATATATATATATATAGTCTGGGGTGGGATCCAAAATTGGCTGTCAGTAGACATTGTTAAGGCAAAGACCGTACTACGTGAGGAAGAGAAGCACATTGGTATGCAGTGAAATGAGCAGATAGTGATAGTGTAAAATGGGCGACATCTCCAATTTCCAAAGATGACAAATTTACAAGGCTGTATGAGGGGTCAGTAGTCTCCTCCCAGCTGGTCTCGTGGCTGGCACGTCAGCCTTTAGTGTAGGGCGGTAAAGGTCAAAGATGCCTTGTATACGAGGAAATTCGGGTGCCCATCAAACTGAGGTATGATCGGTTGATCTTTTTTAAAAAATGTGGTAAAGCTTGGTGTCTATAATTCGATCCCCGGTGAAGTAAATTTTTGGTGGACAACGACGTGTTCGAGGATTTCCTGGAAGTACTCCTGTTTTGTTTCAATTCTTATCCCATCAATTCTTCCATCGTCATTCACTTTATGACGTCAATCTGAAAAAATTAATTGTTTCCAAGGCCGTCTAGTAGACATAGAAACTCAGTAACAATCGCATTGGAGCCTGTGTTCTGACTACTTGACAGATGTCACTTGGCTACAACCATTCTCGCAGGCCTAGAAGTCTATTAAAACCCACGTTGTGATCGATGTGGTAAGAGGTGTTTGTAGACCATAGTTCGGGGTAACGTTGGGCATTTTAATATTATTACGTTTGGTAAATGAGGTGCAGCGGGATGACTACGAATTTGATTTTGAAAAATATTTTAAATTTCAAGTCAATGAATCTACTAATGACCTCTCCACGTGGAGTCGAATCTGGATGCATGCGCACAGAAAGCATAGGCTTTGTCCACTTGGCCACAAAGAGACACGTGTATCTTCGTTGGTTAAACTTAATTTTAGCGTCCCTTTTAGCAGCAAGGCTGTGTGATACGTGGAACTACAGCTTAACGTATACAGTACATTTCCGAACTACATACAGTACATTCCCGAATCTGCATCTTCCGCCCGTATGCTGCCCACCTAGGCACAAGGGAGACATTTTTTTTTTTGAAATGTTGGTTACTGACTTTACGAATCTATGAAACCTTTAAAATGATTTTGATTTTATTGGAGTTCTGCTCCCTGTAGTGAGAAGGGGTGCAGTTGTGGGGGCAGTTTCATTTTTCATACTCGCATCACCCCTAACCTGCATGTTCTCACAAGCCCTCTCAGCCGTGAAAACCGCTATAGAACTCGTGGATAGTTGGTAGGAATATTCAGGTATGCCCACCCCCCTCAATTGTCTATGCGTAGGTGTTCTTCCATGAAAAAAAAATCTTTTCGATTAATTTTTACACCCCCTCAAACTTATTTATATAGATTTTTAACTCCCCGAATATTTCAATGACGCAGTTTGCGACATAGCCCCCCTTTGTGGGCACCCCTGGAATATTGGTTTATGACTGATCCATGGATGTCTTCCTCCATCTGGGGTGGACGTGCTTCCATCCCGACCTGCTGTTGTTTGCGTCCAGTATTTGTGTTATACGGTGTAAGAATCTTTGAAAATATGAAAAGAATAAAAAAAAATCAGAACATAGAAAAGTAAAAGATATAAAAATCAGAACACAAAAGCTCGAAACGATAAAAATAAATAAGCAACTTTTGTTCTTTTGTTCTCATGTGGGCCTGGGCCACGCGTTTCTGTTGTGAGGAATGATTTCCTTTCATTCCCTTTCCCCTTGAACGCGTCGGTCCCAGTTGATCCTAACAAGCGCATGCAGCATGCGCTTCGTGTGTTTCTGCCGCCCTTTTTTGTGATAACGTTTCTGAGTATATCAAGCAACGCTCGCCTTTTTGCGCACTTATTCTCAGAGTCCTTTGGTCTTTCGTTTTGTGTTTGCATTAACCGTTGGAACTGCAACGTACATGAGTGATTCTTTATAGTAATTATATATATAATCAAACAATTCGTAAAAGACTGTCTGTCCGATGTATCGACTTACTTTTAAAATAAACATGAAAGTGGTTAACACATTGCTAACGAAGAAGGAAAGTTTCCTCCTGTTTGAAATGTACTAGATACTGAAGATTTTGCAAATTGACTTACTCAAACTACTTGAAGAACGAATGCAAGTTATAATGATTGCATGCATTAGAAAATAAACATTGTTTATGGATTGTAAAACGTATACCTACACAATACATACACTAAGAAGAATTTTCCAAATTCATTGGTAACTTTCCTTATTGTTTACCCATTTTCTGTGTGTTTCATATTTAGATATCGTATTCGTATGAATATTCGAATTTTTAAAAATAGTATAATAATGGTAATATTTACACCTAGGAATATAGCACTTAGAATCTTCTTACTATTTTGCATGACACTTCGCTTCTTGTTACAGTCGTTTGAAGGTTGATATAAGCAAAACAAAGATTACGTCTTCCTAAATATTTAATAGAAAATTTCATCTAGTTTACATAGATTTCCATGTGCTACGAAGTCAATCGAATTCGTGATATTTTCATAAGCAGAAGATCTATCATCCGTTCGACTTCTTCTAATTGAATCAATATGACAACACCTGTGTCATCTTGTTAAATAATACAAACCTTTATGTTAAAACTGATCATTCTGTCTCATATTTAAAATGGGGGCCGCGGTGGCTCAGTGGTAGAGCGTTCACCTCTGGTGCGTGGTGTCCCGGGTTCGATCCCAGCAGCGCCAAGTGAACTTTGTAGTGGACAAACACCGTGTGCGTGGGTTTCCTCGAGGTTCTCCGATTTCCTCCCACTTTCTTCATTCCACCATTTCATTCATTACTCATCATCACCGTCTCCTTATGCTAACCGGCATAACCATGGGACGTAAAACTCAAAGATTTCATTTCATTACATTTTTAATTTTAAAATGCCAGGAGACAAAATTTAAGCCTATCTTGTCTCGAAAATAGTTCATGAAAGTGATGTCTCGACTCGAAAAGTCTATCTGTTCCTATTGGATGACGCATGTCTCGTCTCGTATCTCATACAAGAATACTGTCTCTCGTGAGAACACAATATAAGTCTAAGATTTTCCCATCTTGCCTCCTAAAATTTTGTCGAATTCTCGTCTCATATAGATTTTCCGAAAGAGTTGCCTAGATTTTTCATTATCTCTTTCTATAAATTTATATAGAAAATGTATGCCCATATATTTTCTTAACTTTATCTATAGTTATCAGTTTCCTTCCGTGTCACAAGAAACACAAACAGGTTTGATATAAAATTTATGACATATTTATGATTGAAGTACTAGGTTCATGCGTAATTCTGTAGCGTTTCAAGTAGAGGTTTGTTAAGTTTTTTTTGTTTGTTTGTTTTATTTATGAAATTCGGTTAATATTGAATTAGACCCAATAAATATTCAGTTAAAAACTTGACCTATAGACACTATTTTTCACCACCAATAACAATGTGTGACACGAACGATTGACGTTGTGCAATAGAAACTCGATGACGAGACAACAAAGAAGCACAAATTGTCAAACGATCATTTTTGTTTCGTTCACTACGCACACGCGGTACACATGAACCCACCTTTTGGACCTTTCCAATGGAATGTAAATGTCGAACGATAATTGCTTGGTCACATTTCATCACACTAGCCAATTCTCTGGCTGTCCGGCGTGGATTTTCGTGGATCAAATTATTTAAACGTACCCCATCAAAATCAGATGGTTTTTATTGCGTCTTCCATCATGCAAATTGAACTGATTCGCTTTAAAATAGAAAACCATTTCCTTGCAGTGCTTTCACTAACGGCATTAGTTTCGTACGCTTCACAGAGTTCGTAACCGCATTTGCTGCCTTAACTTCGGTTAAACTCGTAGAGCAGAATATGGCGGAAATGTTCTTTTATGTCGACCTGACCCTTCATTTTCAACAGCGAAGAAATAACAAGCGTTTGTAACAATCTCGATGACAACTCCATACTGCACAAGACAACACTCCAAAGTAACAGTGACAATATAAAAATCGTAGTCAAATTCACAACAATTCAGTGTTGCTAGGTCAAATCAGAAGGCTTCGGAATTATGCCTCAACCCAATATATTGTGTAATACTTTACATATCTTTAAACGTTGAGACTGCCGTCCTTCATTGTGTTCATATAATTACTTTATCAATTCATAGTTTTGTACTTCGAATCAAGTAAAAGTAAAACAGTGTTTGAGATCCAAGACCTGGTACAACTGGTGTCCTCCATGAGACTAAAGAAATGTTTCGTCTCGTCTCGAATCCGAAAATACACTTCTCGTCTCATGGACAATACTAGGCATATATGTATGAAGTTTCGGAAATGTATTTTATGTGAGTCATGTTCGTCTTTTGTAATGCTATTACTATCAAGTTGAATGCCAAGATTATTCTCCATACATTCATTGTTCATTGTAGCCTCTTTGCACTCATCTGATGTTTATAGAGGTTAATTTTTACACCAAATAACCATAGATGTACCCTATATTTAAACTTTAGAGGTAGTTGATGGTCATAAAATCTTCCTGTTTCACAAAGCCGTGGAAAGAAAAAAAAAATCATTTTGGTCCAGCTTTGTTGTCATAAGAAAATATACATTTTGCTTTTTTCTCATCTAATTATGTATGTGATAGCATTTTTTTTTTTTAAATTGACATTTGCTTGCCAAATGGCTACACTGTGGTTAAGTGATAAAGCGCTTATCTCTGGTATGTGAGTCTGGTTTGATCGCCGGCCAGGTAAGTTTGTGGTGAACAACATTTTGTCTCTGGATGTCCTTGTTTACTCCCACATTCTCATTTGACTAATTCTTCCATTATCCTTTACTTGCCTTAATCATCCGTCTTCCTTAGCCTAAAGGACATGTTTGTGAGACGTTAAACTCAAAGATATATTTTATCTTTCTTTAAGTATCCCGAATTTAGCAATTATAATTATCGTGCCCCTACGTACAATACTCTCAGATTCAAGTCTGAAGGAGAGAAACTTTATATTTCTGTGATATACATTAGGAAAGTCAAGTTTTCTGATTATATTTTTCTGCTCTGCTCTTCAGAGATTTCTTGAGTAATATACTGTAAATATTTGTGGGAAATCAGTAAAAATGTCCCCCCCCCCCTATTTTTTAAAGTCTGTTGTATGTGAGCTCTACCAGTAAATAAAATAACGCAATCATTTTCTTTCACCATTTCGAACAAACCATTTCCTGTAAAGGAGTCACTTCCTACTCTCATGCATGAAATTTTTCTTCCAGACATATATTTTTGGGGCATTGCTCACCCCCTCGAAGGTCTGAAATTGCACTCCCGGGGGAGACCAAAATAATATGTCTATAATATAATAATACATAGAATAGTATCACTAGTGCTTCCCGGGAATACCAAGTGTATCCCCCGGCTCATTTCTACTGAAAGAAATACTGGATGGATGACGTAGGTCGGATTTTTACGACCAGAACCAGGTTGAATAAATTCTAGGAAACAGTAAGAACGATTCACCGGTGTGTGAAGTTCCTGATTCTTTCCCAGCTTGCTCCTATGGACTATGTGGTAGAAAAACACCGTCTTCATGAGTTTTCTCGGGGTTTTCTGTTTCCTCCTACTTTATTCATTCCACCATTTTATTTATATCTCATCATCACCATCTCCTTTAGCCTAGCAGGTATAACTGTGAGACGTAAAACTGAAAGCTTTTGTTTTCATTTCAGTAAGAAAGATCACGCACTAGAAGTTTTAATTTCGTCCGCTGAAGGATGCTTACTGCCATCTAACAGAGAAATGTGTAACTGCTAACACTTTTGTTTCAATAATAGAAATTGAGTTGAGTTGAGTTGATTTTAGTTTAGCGTCCCTTTCAGCAGCGAGGCTATATGAGACGTGGACCTATTGATTAACGTGGAATCCGAACCACATGAGCTCCCGCCGGGAATCGAAATAATAGAAATTGAGACCTGTATAATGATGCTTAAAGTAACCGTTACCGAAACTTGTACGTGATAATCGCACGAGCTATCTACTGAAAAAAAAAAAAATTCGTTCAAGAGTTATTGTGTGAGATCCGTCGCGGTTAAGGGGTTAGCTTACGTGCCACCAGCGTGTGAAAGCGCGGTTCGATTCCTTGCGGGAGCTCATGTGCTTGAGATCCTACTTTAAACTGTAGAATCCTATTTTAAGACCATACAGCCTTGCTGTTGAGTGGAACACTAAATTGAAAATTAAATTATTTTTTTTTTAAAAAAAATAGCGTTATTGTGTAGACCAACGGAAGTTTTTAAATTGAAGTTACCTGTTAAGATATTAATGAAATAACTCCATTAAGGAACGCGACTATAATAATTATTCTACCTATCTTTTGCAAATAACAGAATTTGAAACTTATCCTTCTTTCAACAATACACTGTAAAACCCATTAAAATGGCAACAAATTGACTCCTTTAACGAACTCAACGAAGATAATCACTCCAACTGTCTACTGTGCACAAACAATTGTAAAATTTGCTAACGTTCACGAGTTGCCGTGTGGATTGACAGACAGACAGACGTCCTAACCTTAAAGCTTACGAATCCAACTTAAGTTATTCTAATATATAAGACTAAAAAAGAGATGGATTGAATAGAATGAAAGTATTGGCCGCATTTGATGACTCTTAAATCCACGAATAATGTATCTGTAATACAATCGACCACGATCTGTTACGCTGTCTCCGTTGTCTTTTATCAACGGTTTGTTTGCTAGAATCTCATTGCTTTCTGTGAGAGATTTACTGAGAACAAATCAAGCAAATTTTGATATCCCAAGAGCTTATGGAAGCGATTGTTTCAAAGCGTATTGCATTTAATAGATGCCCATTTAATAATAAGGGCTCACTTTTGCTTGAGCGAGCAAACGCGTACTGTCCTTAAAGGGACTCACGGTAGCTCAGTCTCAGTATTTGCGAAGAGACTCAACTTAGCTCAGGCTCGGATTCACTCAAACTAACAATAAGGGCTCACTTTTGCTTGAGCAAACATACGCTTACTATCCTTACAAGAGTTCTCTCTAGCTCATACTCAGACTCACTTGAACTTAGGCTCACTATTCTCTACAGAGATCACGGTAGCTCAGACTTACTATTCTCAAAGAGGGTCAACTTAGCTCAGACTTGGACTTATTCAAACCACACATGTTTTGTTTAATTAAGCTCAAAAACGCTTGAACTGAGACCCAAGTTCCAGACTTTTAAATATTTTGAGTATTCAACTGAAGTTGTGTTTTCTGAGGAAGAAAGAAGGAAAACAAAACTAAGGAATTTATTAGAAGTCAAAAATATAATTGGACACATGTTAGGTCATAATTTCCATTTCGAACTTATCAACTTTGAATATCCTCTTTCCCCGGATGTGGCATTGCCTTACTGCACTACATTTAATGAGTTAGTTCCATTTCGATTCGATAATTAGCTGCTTATTTAACTGAAAATTTCCCGTCGTATCACATCCTATGATATCAAATATAAATTGGCTCCATAAACAGGAAATTTGGTTGAACGTGTTTTCCTTCATCCTTATAACAGGAAAACGCCTGGAAACTAATTGCAATAGTTATCTAATGAACGTAGGTCCACATTAAATGAAAACCAAGTTGCAAAATCAATCTTAACTTCAGCAAAGCATGTGTGTTGGGGATTTCATTATTCTAGGTGTCAATATAAACTTTATAAAACGATTTTCAGAACTGAATAGAAAACTTTTAGCCTCTGTTTCTCGTTTGTAAATTCTTGTTGGTTAAACCACTCGCGCATCCAGATAACTAACTCTGTAGCCTATGGAACCGGGAGATTCAATGCCGTGTTCACGAAAGCTCTCCACTGACTTCTATAATTAACCTACTGGATCCAGTTTCTACTTTCTGTGAGATCCATCTTAATATTCTCCTCCCATCTGCGCCTAGGTTTTCCTAATGGTCTTTTTCCGACTGGTCTTCCAGTTAAGACTTTGAAAGTGTTACTACTTTCTTCCATCCTGGCTGCATGACCTGCCCACCTGAGCCTCCTAGACTTGATGACCCTAACAATGTTTAGTAAACGGTATAAATTATGTGGTTGCTCGTTATAAAGTTTCCGCCATTCCCCATTGCCGTTTCTCTTGGGTCCGAATATTAATCTCAGGATCTTGTTCTTGAATACTTTCAGTCTATGTTCTTCCTGCCGAGTAAGCGACTATGTTTCGTTACCATGCAGCACAGCAGGCATAATTATTGTTTTATATACTTTAATCTTGAAATTCCTCAACAAAATTAACGACGACAAGAGATTTTAAAGTGAATAATAACACGAATTCCCTGCTTTTAGTCGCGCAACCAGATACGCATTTAAAATGGAGGTCTATAGAAAATGATCGTAGTGTTAGAGATGAAACGAGTTACAAATTGTGATTCGTGTTTCGGAAGATCCAGAAGCTGGCAGATGCGTGACCATCAAGATGCGGTGAGCCAGACCAACCCTTTGACTTCATACGACTCAGAAGAATCATGATCCAGAATGGAATGGACAGACTCGGTATGACTCATATCAGAGACAAAACATCATCATACACTCAGAGAGTATCATGAGGCTCCTAATGTATTTTTTTTTACATAATCCCCTCTCACTTTGTCTTCTTGTATGCTTCTGTCAAACATTGCACTGAAAGTTAACTACAAGGTTAAATAGAGTATACACACATGAGACTCACTGTACACGTTCTTTTATGATAACACCGGGAAGGTATCACCCTGTTTTTTATCCAAGTTTGCTGTCAGCAGAAAGAGAACATGAGAACATACCCATAAAATGCTTCATGTGGAGTTTGTACTGTATTGGTCAGAAACATGGGCATTACACAAAAATAGCAGGGCCGCGGTGGCTCAGTGGTAGAGCGTTCACCTCTGGTGCTTGGTGTCCCGGGTTCGATCCCAGCCTCCGCCAAGTGAACTTTGTGGTGGAGAAACACCGTGTGCGCGGGTTTTCTCGGGGTCCTCCCGTTTCCTCCCAATTTCTTCATTCCACCATTTCATTCATTACTCATCATCACCGTCTCCTTTAGCCTAACCGGCATAACCATGAGACGTAAAACTTAAAGATTTCATTTCATTACGGAAAAATAATGAAAAACAACTGCAAGCTTTCAAAATGTGGATGTGGAGAAGAATAGAGCGAATTTACCTAGGTTGATTCGAAAATGAATAACAGAGTGTTAGAAATGGGAGGGGGAAAAGAATAGTTTTAGATATTATTAAGAAGAGAAAGAGAAACTATTTGGGACATTCGAAGGGACTGTATCATAAGGGACGTCTTAAAGTGTATAGAGGCAGGAAGGAGAAGGATCAGGCGGAGGAGAATACAATTAATGGACGATATCAAAATAGATAAATCATACAGAAGGGATGATATATATTTTTTCATGAAAGCCTGAAAGAGAAAAGATGCACATCCAACCCTGTTCAGTTGGTAAATTGGCACGTGTTGTGTCCAATTGTTTGCTGTGTGACGTTTTCCCTTCAGACAAAATACTGGCGATCGACTAGATGAGTTTTGAGGGATACTATGAAGAAAGGAACAAAATAAATCCCTAATTTTACGGGAAGAAGAAAATAAAATAATCTTTCTATTCATTTTCAAGAAGTGTTTCAAATGTAGAATTGTTCTAAATAAATATATTCTAATTTTCATAAAAGAATAAAGGGAAATTTTAATCTTCATACACCCTCCATTCCAAAAGAAACCGAACTTTTGAGAACAAATAGTACCACTAGTGCCATCTTGTAATATTTTACCGGTAGATGGCGTAGTCCCTCATTGAAAACTGGTATAAATGTCATGACATTTGGATGCACGGCAACAAAGTTATTGCGTTTCAACTGTCAGTGTGTTGTGTACATCGGTCGGAAAATGAGTTTCAAACAACGAGCTGCAATTGAGTTTTGTGTTAAACTGGGTAAAACTTTTAGTGAAACGCACCAAATGCTACAAAATGCATATGGTGATGAGTGTCTATCCCGTACGCAAGTTTACGAGTGGTTCAGGCGATTCAAATCGGGTAGAGAGACGCTGGATGATGACGAAAGATCAGGCCGTCCCAGAACCGGATTATCGGAAGAAAACATCGAAAAAGTGCGTGTATTCATCAAACATAACAAAAAATCGTCGGTGAAAGTTACTGAAATGGAACTAGGCATTCCTCAAACAACCGCATACCGCATTTTGACCGAAGTTTTGGGCCTTAAGAAGGTTAATTCGCGATTTGTACCGCACAAACTCACCGAAGACCAAAACGTTGATCGAATTGCGCATTGCAAATACATCGTTAAAAGTGCTCGGCAGGATCGAAACTTCTTGAAATCGATTGTAACTGGTGACGAGACGTGGTGTTTTGAATATGAGCCCGAAACAAAGCGGCAAAGTGCTGAATGGAGAGCACCGGATGAAGGAACACCCAAAAAAAGTCGCTTGGTGAGTCGAAAGTTAAGGTGATGCTGATTTGTTTTTACGATTCAAAAGGAATTATCCACAAACAATTTGTTCAGCCCGGCCAGACAGTCACTGGAGAGTTTTACTTGGGCGTCATGAAGCGTTTGCTGGCAAGAATTCGTCGTATTCGGCCCGAATATCGCGAAATCGGCAGTTGGACTCTTTTGGACGATAATGCACCATCACATCGTTCGCGACTTGTAACTGAATTTTTGGTCAAAAATCACATTATTCGGTTGCATCATCCGCCCTATTCACCAGATCTCGCTCCGTGCCATTTCTATCTGTTCCCGAAACTGCATTTGACGATGAAAGGAAAGTGGCACGCATCGATTGATGCCATTGAGAAGGCGACGACCGCCGTCCTACAGACCATTCCAATAAAGGACATGGAGAAGTCGTTTGACAACTTGGTGGAGCGTGCAAATATGTGTATCGATGCAGAAGGGGAATACATTGATTAATAAGAATGATTTGTTCCAAAATGTACATTGCTTTCTTGTTTTTTTAAAACGTTCGGTTTCTTTTGG
Organism: Thermobia domestica; assembly: GCF_964235325.1. NCBI lineage: Eukaryota > Metazoa > Arthropoda > Insecta > Zygentoma > Lepismatidae > Thermobia > Thermobia domestica. The sequence goes on along the minus strand of NC_137460.1, from coordinate 257,791,719 downwards.
AATGGAGGGTGTATATAAGAAGAAAGAAAGAAAAATATACATCACATATTTCACAAATATAATAGCCTATCTATCTACGCCACAGTTTCTCAATCTGGGGGTCCCGACCGCTCGTTACTGAATCCTTTATATCTGTCTGTCTGTCTCTCTGCCTGTCTGTCTGTTACATGCGATTTTTTTTCAATTTTGAACCCTGTATTCGGTAGAGCATCAACAACTATCTAAGAACGTGATTCAATTTTTATCATCACTCTTATCGGTCCCGAGATATTGGCCAATAATTGCCAATTTCCAGAAATTCAAGGAGCCATTCTTGAGAACCGTAATTCATAGAGAGATGATATTGGTGTTGACCAATACCTAATAGGATGGTAAATATTTTGGTAGCAAATATTAACCGGTGGCCACTGTCCAAAAGGCCACTTATTTTGTCCGGTGGCCAATGGCCACCAATTATTATCAGTACCAAAATAATAGATTTACGATATGAAACTAATGAGAACTGCATATTGAAATATCCCCCCCCCCCAAAATTTCAAATGAAACAAAATCTTCATATTGAGATACAACTAAAATTGGAAGCTAATGAGATACCTGATCTAATGAGATATGTGATTTCACTAGTGTGGCAATGTCCAGTTTAATCTTCGTGACTCACATTATGAAGTCATTTAAAATACTTAATTACATTTTCAAGAACTGTCCTAGTGCTTTTAACCAAAATTAAAAATCACTTTATTTTTTACTATATCACCAAAAATTAAGGAGATATGAAATTTTATGATTTTCAAACGGCCTTCATTTTGAAATAGTATGACGGATGGAATTCAATATTTGTAATATGAATGAACTGACTAAATTTGGTTTTAATCTATTCGTTTTTAGGGAAGTTAATATATCACTATATACAAAAATGGGGTTGTACTATTACAGAAACAGATGGATATCGTCAGATCTCTGGAATAAGTATATTGAAAATCCCATACAAGCTTATTACAACCCAGAAATTATGGGTTACAGAATGTATGGGTCGCTGGCAAGAGGATGTGATAAAATGGAGGTCGCGGTAGGAATTTGGTTGAGAACCACGGATCTACGCCTTGGAGTTGAGAATTTCAAAATTGTTCAGAATGTCTTTTCTAATTCCCATAGAAAAATAAAAGAATGAAGAGAATTATTAATTTCCATAGAAAAAGAAAGAAAAAGTCTAATTACAATTATTAAATAAAAAAAATATAAAATATTTCTGTGTCTTAGCAATTCCAAGTGATTAAAAGGTACAAATATTTTCCCCTTGTCCTCGTGAACATTTCATATCTTCAAACTAATATTAGTCTTGAACAAAACATTCTTCAACAATCTTAAAAATTTTGTTATAATTTTAGACATAATAGCGTGTCCACAATCCATGATTTTATCTATCACCGCATTGATTCAACGAAGCAGGAATCAACTAGTAACAGACACATTTAAGGCCTTCTACGGAAGCTTTACCAGACTTCTCGAATGTGGCTCTTCAGAGCTTCAGCAGTTCTCACTCTTCTCAGTTCCAAATCCTATGCTATTGACATCCATATATTTTTGATGGGGATTAAGGTCCGGTTATTTAGATGGCCAATCGAGCAAAGAAATATCAAATTGTCTCTGTAACCATTGTTTATTATCTAAGTTATTTTCAAAGTATGGTTCCTACTGTTTCATTGGATGTAATTAATGATAGACATTTCGTCTTCCCAAAAAACAGTCCTGACGGTTGATGAAATACGTCATTTTAACATTTCCTCATTCTCCCGAATCCATCCTAGGCGATATATCTACTAATTCTCCAACTTCTGCTGCCAATATCCAACCCCACAAATCAACGCTAATTTTTCCACTTTTTGCTCTCTTTACAATAAGGTCTAGTGAATAATGCTTGCAATTAGGGCCCCTGAGAGACAGTCTTCCATCTTTGGCGGAAGAGAACACTTCAATTTATTCCATAACACTTTCGTAGCTGGCAAGTACTGTAACGAAACGGACATTATTAAGGCACGGTGTTCTACAGTCAATTCTTCTTTCACGGCAGGAATTCTGTGATGGGTTCCCGCTTCATGTAATCGTTTCCTTTCTGTAACTGCGAATGTAGGCAAATGTAGATCTTGTCCAAGAACGGAAGCAGTCTGAAAGGGATTTTTCCCACTAGCAGAGGCAAGTTCATTATCTTCCTTCGCAGTAGGTTTCTCATGAATTCCTGATTTTGGGTGGTCCTCGCCCTCTTCTTTGTAGCGTCGGATCCAGTGTAGAACACACGCTTTGGTTCTATTAAGGGTTACGGCAAGATACGAAGCACGACGACCACATTGTCACACGCAATTATATGACCTCTTGATACTTTTGCAGTATATGGTATCCCATTATGCTGTAACTCACTTTCACTGTATTAGCTTACAATAATTCCAGGGCACAGAATAACAACATCCTTTACGCTAATATAAGCACATTCAACATTCCATATGATATTCCATCACTCACTTTTTCTTAGTGGATGTATCAATATTAATAGGATGAGGTTTTGGTAGTAAAGTAGAAGCTTTCTCGAAGAAGTTAACAACTGATCCAGTGGTCGAATCGGAAATAAATGACTACTATATTACTTGTATGAATACAACTGTCTTAGGTACACTTCAATATATTAGAGCTTAGATTTATTTGTAATTTGTTTGTATAGCTGGCATGATGTTTTTAGCATCTTAGCTTACTGTACTATTGGTAATCCATACCGGTTCAATTCGATCATTGTAGATTCTTGTTTATATTACGACTGCTGCAATGAGAAATCTTAATATGCAGTGCTCGTTAATCCGTAGGTTCTCTTTTATAGGGTTAGTTAGTTGATTTGGAGTTTAGTGTCTCGTTCAGCACTGGCTACCTGGAACGTAGATGTACAGCTTAACTTGGAATCCAAACCATGTAAGCTCCCACCGAGAATCGAAACTGGAAGCTGCGTACCCTAATCAGTCAATTTATATGTTTGCTTTACCAATATGGTAAAATTCCATACCAATTTCAACTTGAAAATATCTTTTCTAAGTTCTATTCATTTTGCTGTTATCAGTATTTAAAGCCTACAAAGTAAGTTTCCTCTCGAGAGAATATAAGAAATTACTGTCAATGTACAGTATATTGAAACAAATTTTGAGTGATAGTGAAAATATTGTATATCTAATTGTGCTCTTTCACTATCCTCGTTTATGCGCATTCACACCGTCGCTGACGCGCCTGCTCCCTACGAACGCACCCTTTCGCTACCGCTCGGTACCTGCTTCTGCGCTCCTGCCCTCACTCGGTTAGATAGCATTCTTGTTTCTAATGGCCACCTAGCATAAGTTGGTTCGTGTTTTATGCACTGTAGTTTTTATGCTATAAATCCACACTACGGGGAATCGGACCTTTCCAACGCCACCAACAGTCTAACATCTCCATGTTTAATAGGTAAATAGAAATAACCTATGCCTAAAATATAAGTATTCTACAGTATTTCTGGGGCTTTGGGACATTGTCCAATTTCTGAATTCACTGCTGTACTCTGCTGGCCAGGGTCTTTCAAATGCCACACCCCACTTCTACAAACTCCATGTATAACGCGATTTCCCTACCGTAGGAGAATCGGCTATATATTCTTTCTTGTCTTAAAGGGAACACTAGTACTTATTAAGGGACTTATAAGAAGATATTGAACACTGCTTACCATGCAAAGAACTTGAAGAAACCAGCAATCATTGTTTTCTAATCTTTTGTTCTTGTAGGAACTTATTCATCTAACGTTTTCAATTTATTATGTATTTGCTCGGCTAATTTACTTCTAATTACCAATTTTTGTCCGAAAAGACCAATTTATTCCATTTTTGAGACGATCACTTTATCAGAGAATAATAGTAAAAGGTATACATCTCATCAAAGAATCACTCCTTTGATTCCATGTGAATTTTTTATTGCAGGCCTTTTTCTGCTTGATCTCATTCTCATGGATCAACTTTAATTTGTCACCCGTCAGAAATCTACCGGAATAGTAGATCCGTTCTTTCCCGCGTGTCACTGTACTGACACAGGCGAAAGGTCTACTTTGACCCGCGACACACCGGTTGAGAACCAACGTTTTTGATTCCTTTCACTGTGGACTATCTCTTCATACAATAAGGCACATCGTTTTAAAAAATAAATGTGCTATTCCTACTTTTATGTAGTTTTTAACAGCGATAAGAATTTAGGTTTGTGATTTTTAAAAAGAATGGCTTTTAAATTTTAAAAAAATCTACGTTTCACAAGATTTTATAAATGTTTCGCAGGGAATATTGTCATGGTAATTCAATGTAGACTATAACTCGTAATCGCCGAAGGAAAAGAAGTCTTCTTTTTTTTTTGACCACTGCTACAGGTGCGGGAAGAGGCAATCATGTTTTCCTGCCGTGGTAGACTAAACATGTCGCCACAGAAAATAATATATGAGTCACGAATAGCAAGTTCATTATGTTATCTCCATTTCGTTTTGACAAGTGGGCGATATACACAACTTGCCCTCTTGCCCTCCTAGCCCCTGAAACCCGCGAGCTCAAACTGCATCGTTTGTTTCTTGTGTACAAATCGATGTGATTCATTTTCCGTTCTGTGTGTTAGCTGGGTGGAATTCTTTTAGGCAGAAGAAACCAGAATCGAAGTGTTCGCTTTCCTTTTAAGAAGATGGCGTCAACAAGCACAAGTTCCAAAGAACTTCCTTGACGACCATAATAACGCAATCAAACCGCACATTGTTGTGGAATACAATAAACACATGGGTTACGTTGACAATGCTGACAAGATGACAAACACTTATAACAATGAAATGCACAAAGAAGATTTTCATCTACCTTTTTGACCAAGCTATTTTAAACTCTTTCATTCTGTTACGTTTTCTTCGACCTTCTTTGACCTTCCTGTTACGAGACTATAGACTTCAACTGATTTACGAACTGGTGGCTCTGGGGACGCCACCAGTTCCGGGACCGTCGCGAATAAGTCGACCTCCACCTCCAAAAATACGAAGGTTGGAAGCTGCCCATTCTAAGCATTGGCCTAAGAAAGTAGACGAATGCAAGGACTGTGTGGTGTGTTCCAATCGTAAAAATAGGAGGAAGTCGAATTATGTGTGCCCGGAGAGTAAGGTCCACCTGTGCGTCGATCCATGCTTCGGGGTGTACCACACGCGACAGTGATCCACACGTGACCCTGACCAAGGGACCTGAGTGCATCGTACACAAGCTGTGACCAGGCTGTTGCTAAGTACAAGTATTAACTTTCATTTATATGGCATAATTTTACTTCTTTGTCAATGTCTATAATAAAAAAAGTCATTGGATTGTTACTGCAGATATTTGCAATGTTTCAGAAGAAAAACTTATAGTGAAACTACTATTTCATTCTAAGACCTAAACCAAAAAGATTTCGCATTCGGAAGGATGTACGTACATTTTCAATAAAATTCTCTACAAACAAAATTAAAAACGAGGGGCTGGGGGTGTTTTCACCCCAAATTTAGCATTTTTTCTAGACTTTTTACCTCCCTCGGTTTGTACCTCTCAAAGGACCGAAAAATTATGCCAGGGACTTTCCTTAAGAACATAAAAGTGATTTCATAACTTAGTCGCATTTCGTAATGTCAGAAAAAAATGTTTTTTGATACACTGCAATGACATAAATTTTACACATTTTTTTTTTGGAATTTGCAAGGTGTCAGAAAGTAATTTATTGTAACAGTATTATTTCATTCTAACTCCTTAACCAAAAAGATTTTGCATTCGGAAGGATGTATGTACATTTTCAATAAAATTCTTTGCAAACAAAATTGAAAAGAAGGGGGCTGGGGGCTGTTTTCACCCCAAATTTAGCATTTTTATAGAATTTTTGATCTTTGGCGCCCCGTGGCGCCTCCTCGGTTTGTACCAAGTATTTTAAATGACCCCCAAAATTATAGCAGGGACCTTCGGCAACAAAATGCTTTTTACTTTATGTCTCTGTACGCAATAGAAGTTATTTTAGAAGCTTTTGTTTCATACACTACAAACTATTAAAAATCATTTAAATTTCCCGCGGTATGGGGAAGCGTACAGCCTGCTGGCCGGCGGTATAATAAAAGTTTGACAAATAACTATATTAGTCTCTATCATGTTCCGTGTCGAAAATTGTCGTTTGGATCTCGGTCTCGTCTTTATAGTCTCAAAATAATAGTTGTGTGATAGAAAAACGGATAGACAGTATAATCTTTATATCCTGGAAATTATAATCTTTATAACATATATGAACATATGTTACGTCCTATATGTACGTCCATATATAAGTGAAATGTACAGTTTAAAGTAAAATCCAAACCCCTGTGATGCGTCAAAATTTTTAAACCGTTTTACTTAGAAAATAACCCGAGATTATATGCCTTTAAAGGGTTATATGCTCGCGCTAGTAACTAGGTCAGCAGGAAGAATTCTTAGAAAATAATATTCAGTTCAAAGATAAATTAAAATATTAAATTATCCTTCATTGATATACATGTACTGTATTTAGTTATACTCATGTTACTTTGGCAGTAGAGAAAAACAAGAAAAATGATAATCATAATAATATTTATCGGGAGAAAGGCGTCCGTTTTACTCAGAAGTGCAGCTATGGTTGTCCTTAACCATAGCATTTCAATAGTAGTTTCGAAATCAACATATAGGCGTCTATAATTGGTGCAACACAGAAACTACGTTTGCTTAGTTGTTTAAAGATGCTAGCCCAAACAGCCCAGATGTACTATCTGGTCTATATTTTATCTTAGCTAGCACAGGCTGCTGGGGACAAACTTCATGCTAACCTTGAAATTTTAGTAAACATTTCTCAGAAACTGAGCTAGCCAGGAATCTAAGAGTTGCCGACGGAGGTAGCCCATAAGAATACATGGTTCATGTAAAATTTGAGCTAGCTCAGATATTTTAGGGCTTGTAAAATGAATTTCATAAGTTTGCATCCTTATATCGGACATAAATTTAGTCCAATAGTTGCCGTTGGTAAGTCCGTGCGGCCCATAAGGTGTATGTACTCCCTGGATCATTTAATACCTCGTTAGCCGAAACATTTCCATGGTTAACTTCACGATAGCTGCAAACTTTTGATGCTGGTATTTTAGGTATTAACCCAGAAGCTGAAATTTTCATATTCTCGCAGTCCTCCTCATGTATTGCCTGGCGTATGTAAAATACAGAGTAGCACAGATATTTTTGCCTTGGATTAAGTAAGCCTCGAAGAATCAGCTCCCATATCTAATTAACTACGTTAGCTCAAATGTTTAAATATACTTGCCCAAATAACCCATAAAGTGTAATATCAGGATCAACTATTATCTCGGCTACCCCATACACTTGAAAGGCTAACTTCAAGCTAGCAACAAATCTTTCAGTGTACATATCTCACTAACTAAATTAGCAAAAAGGTTAAATTTGCTGATCCAGACAGTCCATCGCGAGTACTACCTGTTCCATACAGCTCTCGGCTGTCCAGACAATTTGTGGTTCGCGTGATGTCAGGCCCCAAACTTTCGTCCCTTATCTCGGTAATTACGTTAAAAAAGAATCTTAAAATAACTTGTTCTGATAGCCCATAAAATGAACTATGTGGTGCTATTTTCCCAGCTGTTCAGACACTTGAAGCTCTAATTATCTCGACTAGCCTAAGCACTTGGTGATTAACTTTAGATTAACTCCAAACTTTCAGCGTTTACAGCACTATGTTGACCCAGAAGGTAAAATTTGCTAGACCATTCAGTCCATAAAAATGAAATAAAATCTTAGAGTTTTACGTCCCAAGCTTATGCCGGCTTGGCTAAAGGAGACGGTGGCAGCTCATAATTCAGTACTACTTGGCTCATCTATAATCTTGGCTAGTCCAGATACTGGGAAAGCTTACACGAAGTTAACCCTTCAAGCATTCGACGTTCATATCTCAGTATTTATGTAGGTCCAAAATCTTGAATTTGTTAGACCATTCAGCCTGTTGCATGTACTACCTAACCCGTATTTTATCTCCGCTGACCCAGACACTTTGAGGACCAACTTAACACAAAGCGAAACTTTTACAAAGTAAATAGGTAATATGTTCCTTTCACGTTTTTTAACATGGTTAAGTGACCGAGATGAAAGAACAAAGAAACGCTATCTGTTGACCCCTTGCCATATAAATTTGGCTACAATTGAAATGTTTGAAAATAGAGATAAAATATTTTCAATGAAACTAAAATCGTTCACAATCATTCGCTAAAATCATGTACAATTACTTATTTTGTTTATTTTCAGAATTTCATGAATATTAATCTAAAATGAATTGAGAGTAATACTCAATGTACATTGTACCGAATACCCGAATCTTGCAAATTTAACATGAGTATACTCTGGATCCGTGATGGAAACTTTATAATGGACTACGGGCGAGGACGCTTATTCAATCTCACGCTCACATAGTCAAACTAGCATCACTCTTACTTAACTTCACACTCACAACATCATTTCGACATCATGGTCACTCGAAATCACACTTACTTCATCATTTCGACATCACACTGACTCGACCTCACGATCACATGGACAAACCGACGTTCAGTCGAACTCATACTCACAAATTGATTCGATATCACGGTCACGAGATCTGACGTTCATATTGTCAACCCAACATTCTGCTCACTTAACCTCATGCTTATACAATCAACAAAACATGCCGCACACTCGATCTCACACTCACAACATAATTTCAACTTCCCGCTCACTCGACCTCACGATCACACTGTCAATCCAACTTCACACTCACTCGACCTCACTCTCACAACATAATTTCACCATCACGCTCCTCAATCTCATTCTCAAATTGTCAAACCAATATCACACTCACTCGAATTAACACTCGCAACATCACTTCGACATCATACTCCCTCGATCTCGTTTCACTTCATAGAGGCTCACCTGACCTGACGCTGACATCTTGAACCGAACATAACGCTCACACCACTTTACACTCACAACATTATATCGACATCACGCTCATATCGTTAACCCAACATCAACAATTTAAAAATCTCTTAAAATCACAATATGCAAAACTTTCAATTACACAATAGTGTTACAAGTTACTTTTCGGAACACTACTTTGTCTGAATTAAACGTTAAAATATTGGTAATTGCTGTGTAAATCCTCGGATTCTACATCTTAGTTCTTGTCGTTTTGCCATGTATTGAGCATATATAGGCCTTTTACAATGATGCCAGTATGGTGTAGTCATTCTTTGTTTTGCACATGGGCAGAAGAAGTGAACTTTTCTCAAACCTTGACCATAAGGTCGTTGTGATCTGGGTTGCTCACTAATGTTTACAACGACTATCTTACGAATTGAATGTTGCAGTGTACGGACTGTCAGAAGCGTTGCATGTGAGGAGGTAACAGTTCATGGCTTAAGGCTTTCATGAACTCTTCCCTTGAAAGAGTTTTTTGTCACCTTGAAAACATGCTGGTGCAATGTATGATTTATGCATTCACGAATGCGATGTTCAACATGCAATAAAACACACAAAGAGGCCACTGTTTTGTCTTCTTACTGCAAGTTACGTTTCTGAACATTTGATCAAACATGTCAATGGCTCCCTTTGTAGCATTGTCTGTCTTAAGAATCTTAGGTCTCTTTGTTTCAAGATCTCCAGGTACGTCTTCAGGTATAGTGGACAACAGGCAAATAGCCTTATTTCATTTCGGTCTGTAGGACTCTAGAGTTGCCTGGTTGTCAAAACAAATGCTAGATATTCCAACTGGCCTCTTCTTTCTGTTGTGCAGCAATGTACGTTTATATTTCTTATTCGATCGAAGGGTTCCCACACTATTCAAGTTGAACGGAGGCTATTAGATCCCTGAATTGGATTCGTTATCTCTTTCACTAAATACCCGGCCAAAGAAAGGCAGCCTGAATTTGTACTTTTAGCCTGAATCTGTACTTTCTCCAGGATATGATATTGGATTTACCGTATAATTTGTACCAACGGCACACACCATTAGAATTTCGATTTCGTATTTACTTATTTCATTAGAGATGTACAACCGAGACGGAAACTTCCCACGAAATGCAAGTAAATGTTCATCAATAATCATAAAATAAAATTCGTACAAAACAGAAATACGAAATTAATAGAAAGCATATCTATTAAAGATTTCCTGAAATGCGTATTTCTAAACAACAAAATTGTCAAGTTGGCAGTACCATATCTTTTAATTTATTTTAGAATTATTCCTTGTTATTTATTTTTCGTAAAATAATAAGCCATTTCACACAAACTACCATAAAAACATATTAGAGCTTTATATTGACTTCAGGGTTAAAATGAAAAAAAATAATGAACGAAGCTTTATTTTATTCTGGTAGTTATATTTCCGAAATGGTAACCACGTTTTATTACAAGATGAAAATAATTAATAGGGTTTATAAGAATGATGACTAAAATCTTGTCTTCATGAATATCCGCGTTTTTAAGTGTCATTCACTTATAAACACTAAAAATATACCCATAAATAGCTATAATGATGAGGATACTCCCAGATACATCTGCAACCGCGGAGGCATCTATCCGTAGTAATAATGAGGCTCAATTTCTAATTCATTGTTTAACGCAAACGTAGCAATGGCCAAGCCGAAAGAAACTTTAAAAAGATACACAGATACACTTTTAATGTTGCAACCCTTTTTGTATATTTTTTCAAGAATACGTCCAATACATGATATTGGACATCCGCCTAACGAAATTAAAGATGAAAACGGTGATTGTCCATCAATTGTAATATTAATACTAAAACAGGCATTGCCATTAATGAAAACTAAGGAAAATTGCATTTAATATTATCTTAAATAAGTGGGCATTCATACAAAATTTTTAAAACATTGTAACTGTGGCAGAAGTGGAAAAATAATAAAAGCCTTGATTCCGTTCTTTGCTTCTCCTGAAACACGCGATTTTTTGACAACCGCCACTAATGAACTAATGTACGGACTTTGAAATTGACACAAGACGTACGTATTCATAAGTAATGATTAAGAGTTAACTAGCTTCATTTCTCGTATGCTTATAGTATTTAATATGTTCTAAAGAAGAACACATACATGGAACTTGAAGAATGTATTGGATTTCGATCGTTCTGAAGCATATGAATTATTCATCAACCCATTCATTTTTAGTACCAAACAGTAGACCTAGTATTTAACGAAGAATCTCATTCACAGAAACTCCAACTGGGAATTAGGCCACGTGATCCCATGTCGAAGATATATTTACTAAAATATAAATTTGAAAAAAAAGCCAAAATACGCATGCAGTTTCACAAGTCTTCCCGAGACGGAAAATACTAAACGAACTTGGGTAAATATTCGTCATACTCATCCTCATGCTCATGTTCATTGCTGCAGTCCCGCGGAGGAATGGTGATTATGCTAGATATTAAGTAGCAGACCATTGTGTTTTGAATGACAAGTATATGTTTATATTCTTCTAAATGGTTAAAGCATCTGAATGAAGTAATTTTATATTTTTTGGAAGGATTAAAAATACGGAGTATATTGTGAAGAATTGCTAAACTTTATTAACAACCAAAATATGAAATATTACATTTATTTCAGAAAATAAAATATATTAAATTCTTGCAGTAAAGCACAATCTATTAATGGTAATACTGCTGATTTTGAAGAAAAACAACCTTTCTCATTATTTTTTGTATTTACTGGAAATTGGCATAAGCTTCGAAGCGTTCCAGATAAGATGCAGCACAATCGTGACAGAAGTCATATTGCTTCTGTAAAAATAAGAAAAAGAACTTTTGTAAGGAAGTGTGCATTGAAAATTTAGAATAATATTATAATAATACAGCCGACAATATTCACTTTCTTCCTGAAATTTGAAGGAATGTTATTAAACTGTATTAATTTACATTTAGTTATCTTATCAATCAACCATACCTCTCTCCATTAAGAAACTTTATCGATTAATCATGAGTAAACTTGTATTATACTCCAACAAAATTTATTTACTAACACTTACTATGGTACCGGGAAACTCTAAATTAATTTAAAACATATTATTATTTTACGAAACGATACACTGTGTATGGTATGATATAATTTGGGTATGGTAAAGAAAATATTGCACCACTTGTTCAGGGCTAGAGTACTTATCGCTTTATAAGATATATCTGGCTTGATTTTTAGCCATCTGAATTTGTGGTGAAATACATCTTTTCCCAAGTAATTTTATTCTAGCTGCTAAACTGATCTCCAAATTGGAACATTCTTCTGTATTAAAATAAACCATTATTGGCTTAGTTGTGTGGTAAAATGCGCGGAGAATGAAAGAGAAATAATTATTTCTTTGTATCGCATAAGGTCTTCTTGTTACAGGTAAAACTTTATAGTCATAGCGTTTACAGTAAATAAACTAACACATCTTTGACTTGCTAATGTATAAATTTGAGATTTTCTTATGAAATTTGCTCAGCATTTCCCATGTTAAGAGTTCAACACTGCTCTAACAGCACATTTGGACTCTACTATCCATTATAAATTTTTCTATGATTCAAAAACCCTAATCGAATCACCCAGTGTGTTCAACGCTTATAGCAGCAGGTGTATGATAAATAAACCGGAATGTAGTAAAAAAATTGGAGAATGAGAGACATATTGCATCCTAATTATGCATACGTTTGTAGCAGTACTAGACCAGAAGCCTATAGTTGTTAGACTTTTTGTTGCAAAATAAGTGATATATTAATTTTGTGAAGGACACACATATGCATTTGCACAGTCGTTTAAGTCTTTTTAAACCTCCATCTTTTATTAGTTCTTCTACTATTTGTCCCCCAAAATTTGTCAAGTCAAATAATTTATCACTTCGTTTTGGAAACTTCTCTTTCAACTTAAAGCAGTGAAGATTTTTCTTTGAGGTTTAAAAGCTAACTTACCACACACACTTGAAAGAAACTATCCAGATAGATTAAACAGTTACATGGAATGTTTAAGTTCTGATACAAAAGAAAACTATTAACAATAAACAATGGGTGATACGCATAAAGATGAGTAAGTACTAGTGAGTATAATCTCACCTTTCGAACGAGATTAATCTACAAGTGAGTTCTTACTCGTAATTCGTATGCATAGAAAGAACGAATAGCAAATGAAATTGTTGTCACTATGACATGCAGTTCCGTCTCATGTGAACTTAGTTTTGATGTCGTTTCTTACAGGAATGACGTAATGAAGGCAAGGATGTTTATTTCCTTTCCTTCTTAAAATCAGGAATTCACAGGTCTGCAGCGACAGAAAACATGTTATAAAATTAAATTCAGTGGCGTTATTTATCCAGTACAAAAGCAACCTGTTGGGGTAAAGAATAAACTAGAGTCATTTTCGTTTGAATATTCCAGCAATATAAAATAGTCACAACCACCTTCTCGGCGCTACACAGCCGCAACTCTGCTTCAAGTTTGTGGAGTCAATTACAATTGGACTAGCGTAAGTTACCCGCTTCGGTGGGTTAAAATAAGTAATATAAATATGTTGCATTAGTCAGTCACTTTCTAGTATTATTAAAGCGCTGTCTGATATCGTAATTTTCGATCCCTTTTATATATATATATATATCTCCCTTTCTTCCTCCAAGTTGCGGGGCTGAATTTGAATTTAAATGGAATTGGAGGTGTCACTGTTCATCTCAGAAACCCCGTAAACTATGCATTCGGCACTAATATCGATCATTTTCGATCATTTTATAAAACTCTCCCCTCCACATAAATGCTGCGGAATACGGCATCCGGGAGAGTCACTGGTCATCTCAACGACAAGGAAAGTTACGGATTCGACACTGACATTGGTTATTTTCGATCATTCTTATATATCATTCACTCCACAATGTTGCGGGACTGAATTTCTATTTGAACAGCATCGGAAATGTCACTGTTCTTCTCAGAAATCCCACAAACTATAGTTTCGATACTTATTCCGTCATTTTCATCTTTTTTTTCAATTGCTCCCCCTCCCTAAGTTGCAGCGTCAAAAGGATATGATAAAACCTATCCCAAGGTACGAACCTCATATATGTTGCAAATTGGATCCAGATCGGTCGGGTGGTTCAAGTGATTAAGAGTACAAACATTGTGACTTTTAATTATATACAGTATATATAAACATAAAAAAGGGAACATTTTTGCACTTGTGATGGGGAAACAATACAGAAGTGCTCTTAAAGTTAGGGGTTTCCAGAGATTGAAAAATGTCTATCTTGATTTCCCTAAAACGTCTAGGAAAGGTTAAAAAACGAAAGTTAAAGTTTTAAAATAAGCAGAAAAAATTTGGGTAGCTACAAAATTATAAGAAATAGAAAAAATGATCAAGTGAAATTTCGATTCTCTTAAAAAGTTACGTCTGATTACACAGCGAGAGTATATTAGAGTGCACATGTTGAAATCGAAAGTGGACGAGGCACGGGTGATCCTCAGGTAGCGTCCACTACGAATTGCAAAGGAACAAGAAGTGGTTCCTCCCTGCGTAATTGTTTATGTAATTATTATTGTATTTGTTTTAATGTTATTTTTTATTTATTATATTTATCAATGAGAGTGCAACATGATAGAGTTTGCCATTCTAGGCACTGCGCTGTTTCTCCAGCTGTTCCAGCTTCGATTATCTGCAACAAACGTTGTACAATACCTACAACTATCATCTCATTCTTCAGAGCCCCATCTCTGGTTTCCAGTGTATTTCCAAGAAAATGATGTGCCATCCATTGTAAAGTTCGTTCCTCAAATGTACATCGACCTTTATAGTCATGCACATGAGACTCTCTCCAAACTTTATACACTTTTCTTCTTGGCTCCATATCCATAATTCCTTGCATTTCGATCCACTCTTACACACTGAGAAAAATGAGACTGGTACTGAGGTGGATCACAAAACTTGTAGATTAATCTAAGCTCGTTGAGATTATACTCAACTTTATGCATACGAAATGTGAGAAATCACAGCGTGATTCATATGTTCCAAGCATTAACTCAGGTGCCAAGCATTAACTCAGGATTCATATTAAACTGAAATGACGTCACAATGTACTTCAAATTATGCATACAATATTAACATTAATCTCAAACTCTTGAGCAAAGAGTAAGATGTCATTTCAATGCGTATCACCCAATAACATGACATCACTCCAGGAATATGCAAATTACTAGGCACTTAAGCAGTGCCGTGATCAGCTAGAAGACGTTTTGCTAACGACAAGACCTGCCAAAGTTGTGCCTTCGCGTCTGCTAATGAAAAATGAACTCCACCTTATAATATATTATTTATAGTTTATGATAATAATAAGAGTGTCAAACCAATAGCTGTAAAAATACTATGTTGACATAAAAATGACAGACACATTCTTTTACCTCTAATACCAATATTTTGATACCAAAACTGGGTTACTCACGTGAAAATACTATAGAATCATTAAGGACATTGAATGGGACAACGCGTGTATATCAGCATTGCTTCATAATCATTCGATTTCATTATCGTAGCTTACAAACAAACATGAATCACCGAATGAATTAGATTTGAACTTCCAATGGGTTAACAGGATACCGACCTCTTATTCTTGTTTCATTGTCAAAGTTATAACCAAGATATGCTACCCATCCTATTTATTGGTGAAGAGCACAATATAATTTGGGAAAGATTGTACCCAACTCTTTCCATTTGGAGAGTAAAGCTCGTTGGAAGCTTTACAAGGAGTCATAATGGTCGACCATGAGCTCTCAAGATTTATAACTTAGAAAGTCTAGTAAACATTGATGCGAGATCAGTAGCCAACTCAAGAATAAGAACTATATATTATTTAGAAGAAAGAACAGACTGTAACATACGTGGCTTCATGACAATATTCTATTATTTACTTGCGAGGAGAAGCTACATTGCTTTAAAGGTTATTTAAATTTAGCTTGTTAAATTTTCAAATGATACGTTTTTCGAAATTCACCGACAAAAACGGAAATTCTTATTAAAATAACCACTTCCCTATCGAGGATTCTAATAGGATTGAAGGGCTAACCCGCCTCCTTTATTCTAAAGGATATAAGCGTGGAGTGTTAAATTAAAGTGTTAGTTCATTTTCCTAGGGGTTCATAATGATGTACGTAATCTTCTGTTCATGGAAGATCCAAACCGGACATAGAATGAAATTGTTCCACAAATAGCAGATTCACAAAACAATATAAAAAGAAATATTGTCTCTACACGACATTAAATTGCCTCCTAAGATATCAATTATTTTCGTTGTCCTTGAAAGCAACTGATTAAGAACTATCTCGGCCCTTTTGGGAAATCCGTTCAACTATTTACCTATTTATATTACAGAGATTCTGCTACATGACGGCAGAGTGCTTTTTACATGTCTGACAAAATTTACATAACAGAACATATAGCAAGGATGATTATGTAGATCCGTCTCAATATTAAGACTGATTGTGAACAGTCTAACAGGATTTAAAAGATATGTGCAGCTTCCATACACAAGTGTTGCGAATGTTTGCCGGACATTATATCTATGTAACATTGAATTTATTTTACTTCCAGTTTTTTCTAACAAGAATCATTCATGGAGGAGAATTTCATATATCACTATAGTTGCAATAATAAATTTCATTCAGGTGAGTAGAAGTGCTAAAAGATAATATGGGAAACATTACTTCTCTTACTAGTTGAGAGAAATTAGTATATTTATTTAATGAAGAAGCCTTGATCAACGTAAATTACATATACAATGATAAGTTTGAAAAGTATATAATATTGTAGCTTAGATCGATATTAGTAAAACATATATATTCTCAAATCTTATAACTATGTTCCTTTGTGCAATTTCGAACAAGATGTCCAATTATTTGAAAGCACAAATAAATATGTGCATGTTAAACAGGGGTACAGGAAGAATTTTGGCTAATCCTTTTTCAAAAAGTCTTAGATTATTCCTTACTGCAAATAGTTGTGTTCATCATAATTACTACTATCCCGATTTATTTGTTTTCCAATATAGTATAATATATGTATAATTGAGAAGCAAGATATGGTAGTGATTTACACTATATTACGGTCAGGAAACGAGAACGTAACTTTGAAAGATTATTATCTAATGTGATTCTTCAGTTCCATGACCCATAATTTTGCCTTTTATTCTAAGAGACAATGGAAAAACGAAGATGATAATGAAAC
This sequence comes from Thermobia domestica, assembly GCF_964235325.1. Taxonomy (NCBI): domain Eukaryota; kingdom Metazoa; phylum Arthropoda; class Insecta; order Zygentoma; family Lepismatidae; genus Thermobia; species Thermobia domestica. The sequence continues at coordinate 257,774,414 of NC_137460.1, read as the reverse complement.
AAAAATGAGAAGAAAGACAAATTACAACCAGCCCTGAATGGAGTTGGAATTCGCGAGAGAGAGAGAAGTCACGAAATCGTCAGTTTAAATTCTTAGGAAGCACAATCATAACATTAGTAGTCACCTCGATAGGTAACGCACTACGCCAAATAAGACTATGAGGTTTTATCAGTAAAGGTAAAAATGCATCATTTTAAACTTCGCAAATTATGGTAAGCATACTTCTTAAGACATTCTAACTTATATAAAGAACTAATCCCAGCTTTGGTTACGATCTTAATAATGTAGGAACTATGATAATTACATCTGTATAATATTCCTCTTTTCAAAATACACAGAAAGATTTATAAAACGTCATCCTTAAAGGTCATCTTGTTTGAGTCTACAATTTTTAATGATATTCCAATATTGAAGTTTTCTCTCTAAAATTATTAATGGAAGATTCGTTTTATATGTTTATTAATAGGTTATCATGTACGCTATCGCTATAGTAGATAAGTTCCTTACAATCGAGTTCACGAATTGTCTTCTTGTCTGTCTGATGTTACGCACGGCCATGAAAACATCTACTTCTTGTTCAAGTTTCATTTTCTCCACGACAAAACCAACAGCCAGGAAGAGCCCACACGCTTTGGCTCCGTCACTAAAACGTAAAAGGAAGAAGATTAATAAGTACAATCAGTTAATAAACTATTCGCATACACCTCAAGTATTACCAGTGTCCATGTAATCATTAAATTTATATTCGTCTTTCCCACAACAAACTCCTTGTCAGAATGGGGCGATGGTCATATGTACTGGTACAATTATTTATTTGAAAAATTTTGACGTACTAAGTGAAAGGCAACTGTGCCAAGTAATTAATATTTTTCTACATATTTAATAAATATTGGGACACTTAATGAGACATAATTTGAAATGGAAAGCATAAGTTCACAAATCGATTATTTTTAATTAACCCTTCCCCGTGTCATTGAGCGAAAATTCTATGAGCGGCCTAGGCATTGGTACTTGAGTTGTCCAGTATGCACTAGAATAGTAACACGTACCAATTCACAAAAGGAAAGATTGTTACGTTGAACACAGTGTTATAGTATCTTTAAGCCATGGATATATAAGTTGTGCTCCAAGAGCAAACGTCTGCCCCCAAGCTTCCAGTTTACCTATTCATCAAGAAGAAGAAAATGTGAATAGCAGTTGATCCACTTGTAAAATTTTATCAGGTGTAAAGGAGGCAAAATTATTTGATTTTTGCATAACATTAGTTTGTCCTGTTAAGTTTTATATTTCACAATTATGGTGTAAAGATTAAAGCAAAAGTTGAGAAATATATAAATAACGATAATGACAGAATGGTGAAATAAAATTACCCATGCTGAAAGCTTGGTAGGACCACATTTCTGTAACATCATAGGTTACGCAAATATTGAAGTTTAAATTCGTTCTACTTATCTGAATGTAGTGTTATTTCTGCTCAGGATATAGCAAAACTATTGTAATTATATACTTAGAACATGACGCCTTTACCACAAAAAAGCCTCTTCGGTTATCGTTGGAAGATCATGTATCTTGGATACCAAATTAATCTATTTGTACACATCTGATGTAATTTTAATGCTCTAAATAGCATTATGGTCGAAACGAATTAATATCTGTGCATCATTCTTGGATTTAATGCAGTTTTTTTATTGTAGCTCAGCATCGTTCCTAAAATTTTCTTAATCGTATTTTCGAAAAGTTAATTATAGAGGTCTTCCACGTAGACATGGACAGGAAACAAGATATTGCATGGTGTGGTGTTCGCGTGAGAATGATACCGAATATAATTGCTCTCTTAAGATTAGACAATTACATTAAAGGGACGAGACAAGATGTGTCGGTTAGATAACTTTTAATAAGCATTTTTGTGCTATTACTGAAACAACATGGCTAGGAGGCTCTTGGATCATATGAAATGGGCAAAAATAATCGAAAACCGGAAGAAAGAGGAAGTGAGACGTGTGTGATTCAATAGATTCTTAATATCCAAACAATTACATTCCCTGCTTGGAGAGCATTTCGAACTAAGTGTAATTCTGACAGAAGAATAGGTGGTGATTGACTACAGATAATTACAGCAGCGGATCACTTTACATTGTGCAATAGGCTAGAAGGGACCAGCAATGGGAAACACGTTTGATACGTCTGGAGGGTGCACAATCTCACCTCCACAGTGTGACGTAGACTGAAAGCAAATGTCTTATTTTCTGACGATATTACCTTTAATTTTGGTTACAGCCACAAATTGGTGACATCGATGCTGTGGTGCCAAGTGTATCGAAACTGAACTGAATCGAGTTCTCTTCTCAGGTAACAACATACTGAGCCTCAGTATTGATTCTAGACGTACAGACACTTCACGAGGCGTGGGAGCACACAACATACACATGAATATTGTCCAACATGGATGTTTTGGTGGTCTAGTTGCTCTTATGTGGGACGACATAATATTACATACACAAAGCGATCTTCAAATTTTTGTAAGTGACTCACTTATCGGTCAGTGATATTGTAACGCTCTATTGCTTTCCCACGTGAATCTTTTCAGATATACAGTTGTCCTATTTCATGTTTATGGACGATAATGCACAACTGCATCAAACACCAAAGGTGGTGCGTGGTGTTGCTCTTGGAATATGAAAATATTCTACAAAGTTTCTGTCAGTTTCCTCGAGTTCAATCGCATAGCACTAGTTTGGGATGCTATGGTGTCAGGTTTTGCAGCATGTCTAGATGAGCTAAAGGGTCATTCAACAGTTGTCAACCGCTCTGGCGGAGGAATTGAACTGCATACCATAATAACGCATTACCAACCTTCAGAGCAGCATTGGGACACGTTGAAAAACGTGCACCGCTCTATGTGGTTATTACACACTTTTCTATGGGCGATTGCACTCCTACAACGTCAGGGAACCGTCAGGAGTCGCAGTATCTTCTCCATAAGTTATTGTTTCCGTATAAAAGCGTATCGTCTCTGTATCTGCTCTTCTAATCATATGTTTCTGTCTGATGTTTCACACTGTAGGACTACTCCTTATGTATGAATCAAGTTTCACCGATCTATGCCATTTAAGAGTGACACATGCACGCGAAAATTGTTTGGTCACTAAGCTCTGCACACCATATATACAAAATTTGAGGACAAAAGAAGCAAGGATGTTATAAAATAGAAGACCTGTCAATACAACAAAATCTTGAAGCCATACGTCACAGTTTCGCCACCCCCACTCTACACACTAGCCAATCAGACGATGGCGGAAACGAGAGAAGCCAATCAGACCTACCGATTCTCACTTGTACTTTGACTTCATTGAGTTAATAGGATGAAGATGCATATGGGCAAATCCTCTGTTTTATAACATTCTTAAAAAGAAGTATCTTTTCACTTAAATATTGAACCAATGTCACCATAGAAGTATAAATACTGGGGGAAAATTGTTGAAAATTGTACTTACTTAATTGAACGATTGCTTTTTAAAGTTTAATACCCACAATTATGCACAAAGTCTAAGAGAGACGGTGAACTTGTTTTAAACATCCTGCATTTTATTTTATACGCCTTTTGTTCTATTTATATGATTGTAAGAATAGTCTAGAATATGTCTGTACATGGAGTTTCAAAGTGAGTTGCGTTGCCAGTTTCATTAATAAGGCTGCTTGCCCATTGAAATTATTTTGTTGCCCTATATCAAATTACTCTGCTTGTAGATTCTGAGTAGAGGGATACATTTCAAAGAGCCATTTGTTTCAATATATATATTGACAGGATTCCTTGCGGGAAGCTGGAATATAAATGACTATCTTTTGTCGTCAATTGCGACGAGTTTTATTCGTAGATGTATAAGTAATAATATTATCATTCTAAAAACTACATTTATTTCAACGATTGCCTGATTAATTCCCCTGCTTGAAAGTACTCACCGTGATTCGGAAACTGTCACAATTCCTTTATCTATTTTGCAGTTGCAGGTAGTTTGAATTTTTAGGCCACTGTATACATTTTCTAGTTTTTTGATAGTAAGTACCAATAATTGTAAGAGTCAAATAAAGATGGAGCCTTACTGAAACATGTTTATACGACTACAGTTTCATTTGAACAGAGCAATACTGCTGATACGCTAGTCAAGAGTGCTTGCTACAATAATTTTTATATCCCAACTGAATTTCATATAGCTACACATGATTTAAAGCTTTAAACTTTAAATCATAAATACAAACTATCGATGTAAGCTTCTGTCCTTTCTTGCACAACTCAAACTTGTTTCAATGCCTTTTCAACAAAAGATAACTCGATATCAATGCACATTATCGCTGCAGTAGGATTTCTGGTATTGAATCTTAAAATTTAGATTTGCTCACTGCACTAAAAACCGAAGTCGCTGTAGTAACTCTTTCAACAAAATGCATTATTCTGAAGGTAATACTTGAAGAGACGCAAGTTTGTACATGACGTGTATTGTATTACTTAAAAACGAGGTAAGACGTAAATACCTTCTGAGAGAGAAGTGAAAATATTCAATGTGTTAAATTTTGATACTGTTACAATCACCAAAATGGAATGTTGGTTCCGTTCCAAAATCACATATTAATTTTGAGATGCAATGTAGTGAAAGTGAAAAGAAAATAGAGAGTCTACTTACTAGCAAACAACCACAATAGGTCCCTTAGTATTAAACAACTGCTCTGCTTCCTCCCAAGTATCAAGAAGGAAGTCTGTGCTGGGCGGAAGTTCTCTTGTATATGACCAGCCACTTGCTTTTAATATGTTTACTTGGATATCACGATCCTTAAAATAAGAACAAGAAGAATTAAATATAATAAAAGGAACTGTGTAAGAAGCACGTACAGAACCAATCGCACCTTCAGAAATACAAACTTGTAACTCTAATAGGTCAGAAATTCTTATTAATATTTAATGCGTAGTAGCTGTATTTTGTATATGTCTAAGGAACATTTCCTACTCATTCATTAATGTTATATATATTGAAATGCAGCATATATTCTCCAAAATAGAAATGATAAATTTCTTTAGATTCAGATCTAGTTTCTAGCTTATCTGTAAAGTTGACATTTTAAAGTGATGCAAGTCCTATTTGTGGGGTGAGAAACATGTCGATTCTTACATAAGACGTACACCCAGCCACAAAATTATCTCCCCCCTTAGTGCTCTAATTCCATTACTTGGGGTCCAGGTCTTTCCCAGTTGCGACAACGCCTAGATGGATGCAACCCAACTTACACGCAATTTTTCTCGGCACTGACAGCAGTTGGTAGCACTGAGTCAAGTCTGTATGCAAGTAAAATTGTGAGTAGATGCAGAGGAAATGTTTCTCCATTCACAGATCAATCTCTTGTTTAGAGCGTGTTGTCCAATGAACATCGTATCTTAATCTCAATATTGCTGTGTACGTAATGTATTTTTTCATTATGTACTCTATATTCAAAGAATTAAGCACACTGATCACATATGAATCAGAAAATGCTTGAAAGTAGCTTAAAATATCAAATCTAGAACAACTGCTGGAAATAACTTTATAATGATTGCCTCCATTGAGATAACTTATCAAATTCTCTTCATTCCAACATACTTTTCTTTCTCGAGGAGAGAAGATCTTTCATGTCACACTGAGTATGCATTGAAATTGAAAGAGAAACACTTGAAAAAGTTTCAGCCTGGCCGGGATTCGATCCCGGCTACATCAAATACAAATTGAATGCGCTAACCACTCACCCACCGCGCCATTTGAACTTCCAAAAAAATTAATAACTAGTTAAAATTGTTTCATGGAAAAATATAAATAAGATGCTCAAACGTAACAAAAACATACAAATACAAATAAAATATAAATAAAAATATAAACAAGAAAATATGAGCAATTTTTATGAGTGACTAAATGACTTACTTGAGGTTTCCTTGTTTAAGTCAAAAACAAGTTTTATAGACATTCCTCAATGAGGAAAATATCACGAAACCTTCTGCAAGTTGACGCTACGCCATCGGCAGAGCCATAACTTGTGGAAAGGCAGTTTGCGACTGTTCCCCGCTGTTCGAGGGTGCCAATTTTCAGACTTTTTTTTACTCCATTTACGATAGGAACATCAAATTAGAAAGGAAGCGTCAATAGTGTCGTGACATTACATAAACAAAACAGCATACAAAAAGTAAATAGAACACAAATGAGCACCCACTTCAGTAAAAAATGTTTACTATTAGGGGCTCTAGAAAAAATATTTATTCTTATGGCTTTGAGATTTATCAATATTGACCTATTAATAATTTGGTCATGTATGGAATGGGCCCAGGAGTAACTAACGAAACCGCAGACCTTGCTCTGCGGGAGGGCCCACAGGCTTCCGGAGGCAAAAACAGATTAACCTTTGGGGATCCCATGGTACAATCTGTACCATACGGGGTGTTTCATGGTACATTGCGTTATAACTCTCCTATTTGAGCTTTTTCGTCCGTTTTTTTTTGTTTTTCAAGTCCAGAGGCATTGTAGAAGACCTTACGTATGGTTTCGTACCTTCCTGCATCGAGACATAGTAGGTGATGACGTCACAATTCTAAAATATATATTTTCTTTTAATATTGCGGGGCCGGTCTATGTTCATAATTTTTTGGCGGGCTTATTTTTGCACGTAGAAGATTGAAATTTTGCACAAACATTCAGTCCACCGAGTAGTATTTACCAGAGTTTTGAGATTTCTGCGTTAAAACAGGGGGAACTACAGGGGCAAAAAGTTAAAAAAAGGAATATCTTACCAAAAAATCGTTTCTTCGCGATTTTCCAGCCTTAGATACACGATGGAGACAAGTGAATGGTACCACCTGAAAGGCAGTTCTATTCTGAAGAGAATGATGTGCGACACATGACCCTAGCGTAATTAGGGAAGTATCAGGGAATTTTGATCAAAATATACTTCTGTATAGGGGCATTTTGGACATTTTCGGTATTTGTCTATTGCGGGCTTATTTTTGCACCTAGAAGATTGAAATTGTGCACAAACATTCAGTTTACCGAGGAGTGTTTACGAGATTTTTTTCGTACTTCTGTGTTAAAACAGAGGGTACAGAGGGGCTAAACGGTGAAAAAGGGAAATGTTTACCAAAAAATCCCTTTCACGGGATTTTCTCGCCTTAGATACATGATGAAGACAAGTGAATGATACTGCCTGAATGGTTCTATTCTGAAGAGAATGATGTGCAAACCATGATCCTAGGGTAATTAGGGATGTTTCAGGGAATGTTTAAAATTTCCCTCTGTAAACAGGAATATGGGATATTGTCGGTATATATTTTTTGGCGGGCTTACTTTTGCACCTGGAAAATTCTAATTGTGCATAAACATTCAGCCCACCTGGTAGTATTTATCAGATTTTTTCACATCTCTACGTTACAACAGGGGGGTCCAGAGGGGCTAAAAGTTGAAAAAAGGATATTTAGACCCAAAAATTCCTTTTCCGGGATTTTCCCCAACTAGATACATGATGGAGACACGAGAGTAATACCGCCTGAAAAGCAGTTGTAAGCTGAAGAGAATGATGGGAGAAACATGACCCTAGGGTAATTAGGGATGTCTCAGGAAATTTTTTACCTGAGATCATGGTGTTTTACGGTAATTTTTGGCATGATGGGAATTCCTGATAAAATTTCTCCCGCCCTTAGTGTTCAAGACAAATACTTGAAATTTGGCACACATTCAATATAATAAGTACTATTTATCAGATTTTTGTAGATGGCTAGGTTCACCTTGTGCCGTAGTGATCTTTACATTGGTATTATAGAGTAAAATGAATGAAAAACGGATTTAATTTAAGATTAGAAACAGCGCTGTTTCCTTCTATACTGTTTCCTTCTATATTATTATTATTATTATTATTATTATTATTATTATTATTATTATTATTATTATTATTATTATTATTATTATTTTGGTAACCTATTCACCTTCCTTTTCCTCCCTGTATTCCACTACAGTATATTTTTGCGATAGAGAGTTGGTGTTTTCTTAATTTAAATGATCTAGTATTATGGTTAGTCTTTTGTCAATGTCATGTGATTGATATACTTAAATTTGATTGGTTGTTTATCCTTCCGATGAAGTAGCTTTGAAATTAAGTGATTGGGCCCGTCACTTGTTCTCTTCGCGAGGTATGTGTTACACCATATTTAATATTGTGTATAGTATATTTTATTTTGTGAATTTAAAATCTATTCTGGGTTTCCCGTGAGTATATATATATAAAAAACATGTAGATAGAAAATTGATAAATATTCTAATTGAACCATCAGTTCAAATATTGGTATTGAATTTCTATAATATAAATATGTGTATTTCAAATACGGTTTATGCTGAATATGTCTTGTGATAAGGCAGGAGCCATCTTGGATTTTTACTTCATGCAACATGTGCCTGATAAATTTTTCAGTAATTATAAATTTCTTGTGGTTTTTGCATGAATCGAAATTGTTTAAATCTACTAGTAGTTGAAAATATTTTTCAAAATCGGATAAACTTTTACGAACTTTACAAATTTGTTGTTAGATTCAACATTACGTTTATATTTTTTTTTAAATAATAATAAAATTTGTTAATGCTATCGGAATTCTTTTTTGTGTTGTTTATCAAGTAGAGTTATGTTCCTGCAACCTTTGAAGACTTATTATTATTTGTTGAACTTTAGCATACCATTCTCTTTCAGTAGCTTACATTTTTACGTGCGTTAAGCGGCGTTGTAAACCACATACCTGGCCCGGGAAACTCTTCTCGGAGGGGCTACTTGTTTGAGTAGAGGGAAGGGAACGTAAAACTTTCTTTCCTGATTTTCAAAGATGTAGTTTTTCTGGGAAGGGACGGTAATGGCAACATTACCCACCTTGGCTGTTACAAAAGAAGAGAACAAGTCATTTTTTTCATGGTATGCTTTAAAAGTTTAAAGTCAGTTATAGTCTTCATTGGTAATATAAAGCAGGCGGGATTGAACCCAATTCTTGGCACACGTTAGTCAATATCCTTGCTTACTTGTTTATATTTATCATGGCTTTTGGTGGTGATATTTCCTTTTTTATGGATGAGATACTACTTTTTAAGGAAAATGAAAATGTAGAACACGTAGAGCAAAGAAATTTCGAATCAATATTTTTGAAAGAAATTGCTACAATGAATCCAATTGACCAAAGACAGGTCGTAGAAACGTTATCAGAAGGAGAAGCAAGATCACTACTCTATAGATTCCTTGCAAATAAAACAGCTGACCCACAGTTGTCTTTTGGCCTTGATAAGCAGGAGGTAGTTAACGTAGCACCTGTGAGTAATACAAACACGGTGCCTGTTGTACCAAGGGTTCATTCACCTTTTGCTGGCTCGCTAGTTGATAAGAATGTGCAAGGTCAGCAATGTAACTTAACTTCTTCTTCGAATGCTTGTTTTTCAAAACTAGAACAGAATTCCGCAGCTTTAGTACTTCGATCTTTCTTTGATAATTTACCAAGTTGTGATGGATCTAACCCTATAGTGTTATATGAGTTTGTTAAACAAATAGATGAGTTTTATAATGTAGACCGTTTTCCCTTCCCGGTATTACTGTATTCCTTAAGAGGAAAAGTATCAGGTCCTTTAAAAAATGTATTACTGGAATTGCCTAGTCAGCTTCGTACCTGGGAGCTCACGCGAGATTATATTTTTCATAATTTATTATCGGAATGTGCTATACAATCCATAGTTGTTGAATATATGTATAAGCCCCAAGGCCAGGCAGAGAACTTGAAAGACTTTGTTAAACGTCTAGTCACAGTGGACCGTTTGCTTAAATTAAATTGTTGTGATGAGAGATTAATAAGTTCCATTACCAGTGGCGTTCTGCCTCGAATTAAAGGGAGGTTATTTTATAACCAGAAACCTAAAACTATGAGTGAATTACACCGATTGGTTAACGATTACACTTTTCATGAACTCTATTCTAAACAATTTGATTTTAAGGTGCGCTCTCAAGTGAGTTGCCACTTGTGAATAAAAACTTTACAAATAAACAAAAACAAAAAAACTGTTGCGTGCTTTGTTTGTGGCGGTCCGCATTTAAAACGGAACTGTAGTTTAAATAAAAATTCGTCTTCATCTATGTCGTTTTTTGGAAAGAATGAAAAGAAAGTGTGCTCTGTAGAAGATAGTGGGGGCGTTGCCTTGGTGAACCTTAAAGTTGGGGATTTTTCAGTCGTCTCTGCCTTAGATTGTGGGTGCACGGCTAATTTAATTAGTTTGGACGTTTTTAATAAAGTTAAGAACTTAGATGAAGTCCGTGTTAATTATAAAGACTGTTTTCGTGGAAAAACTATTAACAGAGAAGCATTAGTGTTACGTCCTTCAGTGTTGCTACCCTTGGTTATAGATGGATATAAGTTTCAGTGGAAGTTTTATGTGATGAAAAATCTTGAATATCCAATTCTTTTGGGACTCGATTGTTTTCGTCGAGAGGGATTATGTATTGACTTTGATAAAAACACGTTATATTGGACCAAGTTAAAAATAGAAGTTCCCTTAGTAAAATCTTCTCCCCCTCCCCTCTTACATATAACAAAAAGAAGTCTGTTGCTGGTTTTTATCGTTCCACGGAGGGAAGTGTAAGCGAAGCTGCCGCCAAACTTTTCTTGGGAGATTCTTCGCCTCATTCCCGTAGGCCCTGGACTTGTAAGAGAAATTCTGACAACGGAAGTAAACATCCTAGTAGGGAAGATTTGGATGCGACCAGGGAACCGCAAATAAGGAGCCGTAAACTTTCTAAGCCGACCAGGAGCGACACAGTGGGACTATATGGTTACAGGTACTCTTGCAGCGAAAATTTTTCTTCCAGGACATTTCATTTGCCTTCATCAAATTTAAAAAGAAAAACAAATGTTACTTCGGACTCTAATTTTGAGAAAAATAATATTTCAATGTTAGAAAATGAGCCCGTGCTTGGGCCTTCTTCGCGACCTGATACTTGTAATGTAGTAAATGACGATAACGTCTGTGGGAAACGTGTGAATTTTGATGTCAATAATGTCGATTATAATAATGAAATAGGGGGCGATCCATTGTTATGTATGTTACAGTCAGGTGATGAGAGTAAGTGGGATATTACTGTAGAAGAGAGAAAGAAAATTATAGATGGTATAGATAAAAAGTTATTGGAACAAGATAAGAGTTTAGGGGCTTATGTAGATAGGTTATTGAGTAAATATGATAATGTGATCACTCATCGTATAGGCTGCATTAGTGACTTTGTATATCATATCCAAAGAAAATCAGATGAAGTGATACGTGAGAGACAGTACCCTTTTTCGAGAACTCAGCAGAAGGAATTATCCCATATTATTGAACAATTATTGGAAAATAATGTTATTCGTCCTTCACTCTCTGAGTTTAGATCTCCTTGTTTTCTTGTTAAGAATAGGGATTCATCTTCCAGGCTAGTAGTAAATTTCGCTCGGGTGAACAATATCATTTGTGGAGATGGGGTCCCGTGTTCGAACCTCGACGAGTGTATTAGTTCGCTTTCTGATGCAAAAATTATGGCAATATTTGATGCCCGCCGAGCTTTCTTCCAGGTCCAGCTGTCCCCTGAATGTAGAAAGCTCACCGCCTTCGCTGTACAAGACAAATTATATGAATACGCGCGTGTACCGATGGGAATCTGCATTGAAACACAGGCCTTAATGAGAGCTCTTAATGATATACTAGGAGACTTGAGAGGAAAGGGAGTTGAATTCTACGCTGACAACATTGTTGTATATGGACGTTCTATTGAGGAACACAATTCCATGTTGGAACAAGTTCTCTCTCGTTTTTTCAATAGAGGCCTCACTCTGTCTCCCGACAAATGTAAGATATTGAGGACAAAAATTGAATTTTTGGGCTTCTTGATCGAGGACGGTGAAATTAAGATGTTACCCGAAAGGCTACAGGCAATTAGGGATATTAAACCCCCTCAAAACCGACGTGGCCTTGTGAAGATTTTGAGCTTTTTAAACTTCTATTCTCGTTTTTGTAATGACTTCGCGGACCTTATCGAACCCTTATCGAAAATGCGTTCTCCACGTGAGAAATTTGTTTGGGGTCCCAGAGAGGACTCTTGTTTGGAGCAAATAAAGCTAGCTTATGAAGAACAGATTATTTTGTCCATCCCCAATTTAAATAAAAGATTTTATTTGCATGTAGATTCTACGTTGAGATCTCAAGCCGCAATTTTATCTCAGAAAACGGACGAGGGCTTGTTGAAACCAGTTTGGTTTTTCAGTAAGACTTTAAAACCCGCTGATTTTAATAGAACAATATATCAATTGGAATTACTTGCCATATATAATGCGGTGATGCGGTTTCGTTCATTCTTGAGTAACGAATTTACTATATTTATAGATAATAATGCTCTCGTACACATGTTACGTAATCCGAAGAATTTAGGTCGTTATGGTAATATAGTACAGAATTTATTTGAATTTAAATTCAAAATTGTGCACATTTTGACGCGGATTTATAAAATCAATCCCACGGATGTAGATGTTGATCCTTGTTCCATTAATTCCGCGGAGAATTGTATGTTTAGTCTATGGAGTTTACCTCTGTCACATACCGATATTGTACAACTTCAACGAACAGAAGCTGATACTAAAGATATCTATCGGGAGGTGGTTGAACATGGTGGGGAATACCAAGATTATAAGATTGTGAAGGATATCTTGTATCAAAATACTAAGGCGAAATATTCACCTTATAAGGTTTTGGTTCCCCGTTTACTTGTCCCTATGTTATTAAGTTATTATCATTTGATGTTACCCAATGGGGCTCACCTTGGGATTTTGAAGAGTTACAAGAAAATTTCCAAGTATTTCACTTGGAAGAACATGTACGATGAAGTTCGAGAGTATGTGAGGGGGTGCCATGAGTGCCAACTCTCGAAGGCTCGAAATTATCTTCCTCAAGAGCACACTGAGAAAAATGCATAATCCAGTCGGCATGTAAATGCTGTTTTTACCAGGTTACGCGCGTCACCACATTAAGGAATGCTGTTTCATCCGTAGTACGATCTACACCACCGTCCAACGAAAATTTTGTATTGTGGGACCACCATGTCAAATCTAGAATTAACGCCATACCCATTCCGACGGTGGTAGCTTACGTATATAATGTTGTTACTACCCTCCTACGTGTGTCCCCTTTTGGTTCTTTCTAAATCTGTGACTCCCTACCTTACGAGAGTAATAGTTTTTAAGACGAAATCAATCATGTGAGTAAAATTATCCAATCACAGCGAGTCTAGTTCGACGCCGAACTCCAGACTTGGCATGGTGTTCCCACCTGCTGTACTTTTATACATGAAATTACATTACTTAAGGAGCGCACCCGCGTAAATACGATGTATCCACAATGAAATCCTAGTCCTTTTTTTCTCAGTGCAGTTGATCTCAGAATATTGTTCTGAGGTGAATGGCCATAACTACGTAGATTTGGCTGGGCCTCTCCCGTGTAGTTATGGATACCGGTACATTCTACTTTGTCTCGATAATGCGTCTCGATTCCTTCATTTAGTTCCTTTACGTAATGCAACGAGCAAGCTTGTTATCAAAGCCCTGAATGATATTTTTTGTCGTTTCGGATTTTGTCGTTCTCTTACGAGCGATAGGGGTCCGTGTTTTTCTTCCGTAGAATTCAAGAATTTCCTTTTTGGAAATGGAATAAAACATATTAGGAGCTCTCCTTACTTCCCTGGTGGAAATGCAGTTGAGAAATACGTGAGATTAGTAAAAACTAGCCTGAAATACTATTTGAATGGAAAACAGGAGAAATGGGCATATTTTATAAACCAACTGCAGTTTTCTCTAAATACTGCTGAACATTCAGAGTTGAAATTTTCTCCATTTAGATTGTTTCTTGGGAGAGATCCTATTGATACCTTGATGGTTAAGTGGAAAATTTCCTCTGAAGATATTGATGGCCCTAATAATGCCACTATATGGGAGCAAGCTTTAGAAAACATGCACAAAGCTTGGGAAGAGAGACGAAGGATATATAATAAGCGTACTGTTCCTGTCACCTTTGCTGTCGGTGATCGTGTTTTGATCAAATCACAGCAAAAGTCATCCCTACAGGATAAGGTTACAAAATCATTAGCCTTTAATTGGTGGGGTCCTGTTAGTGTGATTGCTAAACCTACGGCAAATACATTAAAATGCAAAACAAACGATAATAAAATAGTCGTGACGCATACTACTTTAGCTAAGCTCTATAGAGAGCCCAGAAATGTATATGGTGGAACCATGTAAGGTAAATTGTTGTTTCCTGAATTGTATATTTATTGTTCACGTTCATCATCATTCATTCGCTACTAACCTTTCTCATCATCATTACATCTCATGCTCATTACTATATTGTATTGTACATATGTGTTTTGGTTTAAAATGAAAAATATTCTGAAGAAATTTTTTTTGGAGGGGGATGTTGTGCCGTAGTGATCTTTACATTGGTATTATAGAGCAAAATGAATGAAAAACGGATTTAATTTAAGATTAGAAACAGCGCTGTTTCCTTCTATACTGTTTCCTTCTATATTATTATTATTATTATTATTATTATTATTATTATTATTATTATTATTATTATTATTATTATTATTATTATTATTATTATTATTATTTTGGTAACCTATTCACCTTCGTTTTCCTCCCTGTATTCCAATACAGTATATTTTTGCGATAGAGAGTTGGTGCTTTCTTAATTTAAATGATCTAGTATTATGGTTAGTCTTTTGTCAATGTCATGTGATTGCTATACTTAAATTTGATTGGTTGTTTATCCTTCCGATGAAGTAGCTTTGAAATTAAGTGATTGGGCCCGTCACTTGTTCTCTTCGCGAGGTATGTGTTACACCATATTTAATATTGTGTATAGTATATTTTATTTTGTGAATTTGAAATCTATTCTGGGTTTTCCGTGAGTATATATATATATAAAAACATGTAGATAGAAAATTGATAAATATTCTAATTGAACCATCAGTTCAAATATTGGTATTGAATTTCTATAATATAAATATGTGTATTTCAAATACGGTTTATGCTGAATATGTTTTTTGATAAGGCAGGAGCCATCTTGGATTTTTACTTCATGCAACATGTGCCTGATAAATTTTTCAGTAATTATAAATTTCTTGTGGTTTTTGCATGAATCGAAATTGTTTAAATCTACTAGTAGTTGAAAATATTTTTCAAAATCGGATAAACTTTTACGAACTTTACAAATTTGTTGTTAGATTCAACATTACGTTTATATTTTTTTTAAATAATAATAAAATTTGTTAATGCTATCGGAATTCTTTTTTGTGTTGTTTATCAAGTAGAGTTATGTTCCTGCAACCTTTGAAGACTTATTATTATTTGTTGAACTTTAGCATACCATTCTCTTTCAGTAGCTTACATTTTTACGTGCGTTAAGCGGCGTTGTAAACCACATACCTGGCCCGGGAAACTCTTCTCGGAGGGGCTACTTGTTTGAGTAGAGGGAAGGGAACGTAAAACTTTCTTTCCTGATTTTCAAAGATGTAGTTTTTCTGGGAAGGGACGGTAATGGCAACATTACCCACCTTGGCTGTTACAACCTAGGGCCGCTGCAGAGGGGCCCAAAGTGCGGGATAAAAAATTCCCTCCGAAATTTTCACTTTGACATAATTTTTCCTGCTCGTGGTATACGGTATGAGCATGCATGTGGCACCATTTAAAAGCCAGTTCCATTCTGAAGGGAATGAGGTATTAATCATGATCCTAGGATAAATAGTGACGATGCAGTAGCTGCTTGACTGAAAGTCTAAAAAATAGCCCAAAAGCCAGGTACCGGAAAGGATTAAGAGAAAGTAGGAAAGAGGGGGCCCAAGAATTAGAATAACAACTTTTTCCACGGGGCCTAAATAAGCTTATTAATGCTTGCCCCCAGAAAAAATCTATGTTACGGTGGTGGTCATCCTTTGAGTAAATGGTCCCGATTTACATTATTTCTTCTTTACTAAAACTTCTAATTTCCAAAGAAGAAAAGACGACCGAAATTATTTTGACATTCTTTAAATCGTTTCAACACGTGTAGAAATAAACATTTCTATGTTATGTTCCATAACTACTAGTTTATTTTCTTGTATTCATATGATGAATTTATTGCAAATTGAGGTCACATGATCATGAGGCTGCTGATGATTAGGCGCAATGCACTAGGGGTTCAAATTCCTCTGAAGAGCAAGGTCGGAATTTTAACTGTCCTCAGTATTTCTGTGTTCGTGTTTCTGTAGTGTTTGGAATACCTCGAAAGGACATGAGTTGCCAGTGGCGAACAATACTCCGCTTCGGGCGATTTAAAAATAATTGTGAAAGCAGGAAACTCCCATTGCAGCTATCTGGGTTCAAATCCCATCTTGGCTATTATTAATTTTACTGAATGGGAAGGTAATGTTTATGTAATTGGTGTTGTAATTATGCCATACCTTTATTATTATTATCAGTATTAGCATGATTATTATTATTACCACAGAAGGAAAGAAAAAGTAACATAGTCGAAGGTATTCATAAAAAGAGAAGAGATATAGTGTATGCCAGATGTTTCTTAGGTTTACACATGAACGCAATATTATTATTAAATTTATGGATTTACAGATAGAATTATCATTTTATGACAACAAGAAATGGAATATAAAGATTTCTTAGCTGATAACAGTAATACATTTTGTTTCTCCCTTCTTCTAAGTAGAAAGGTGAGGTGACATCTTAAATACGATCATTCTCGTGACTAGCGTTGTAAGTTCGATCACAATTTGCAATTTGTACACAGCTACGACAATTCCTTGGAACTCATTTTTGGCCCATACTAGAGCAGTAAGGACGTGTTTAGCACTTATGTATTTATCAATTCTTGTTCAAACACGTTACTTTTCAGACAGCTACGAATGAAGTTGATACGGATGACGTAATTTTTTGTTGTTGGCATTTCACCTGTGAAGGAGGTCGTCTCAATTCTTAGACCCAGAAAATTGGATAGTTTTCATGTTAGTATACATCAGAAATATCAGTTTTGTAGATTGTAAAAATTTTCTGAAATGCCACAGCCCGAATCCAACTCGTGTACCCAACATTACGAAACTAATGCTTAAGCCACTACTATAAGACATCACTGTTCTGTACGCAGGCGCTGCCGTATACTTTCACTTCGGGCTCTGATTTTTCAAGGCACGGCATTGGACAGATACTCATATTGATTGGAATTTTGTGTTTCAAAAACTGGATTAATTTTGTAAAGTTTAATAATTTAATGAACCTTCCTCAGTACCTTGTTTCCTAGTTTCACTAACTTTTACAGTTTTCCCATTAACTCTTTACGAAGTAGGACAAAAACACAGAAACATCCAGGAAAGTAAAAATTACAAACATTATTCGCGCGTTCTTCCATTGCCTGAAGTAAAACAATAAAATATGGAGAAAATGCAATTTTTGGTCTTTCATCTACAATGTGTTGTCAATTCTGTAAAACCTAACTAAACCAAGAAGAATACTATTACACAAAACACTCATCTTAGCTATTCATGGCATAACTATTGCATGATACCAATAGCACCAGTATTTCCACATATCATCATTTGTTGTATTTTACCGAAATACTTCATTACGTTTCCGACGACCTGGTACTTTAAATGTTGTTAATACGCAAAGATCATTGATCTCAGCACTTATTCACTTACTTTCTTATGATCATCAAAACAATTAGCGTACTTCCCGTAGATATAGAAAGGTGAGATGTAGTATCCAAGCTTGGTGTAGCATGCAAGTAAACCAATAAGAATTAACAGGATGATATTTCCTTCCACCAAGTCCCCTTCAATGGAGTGTGTTGTTTATTCAACAAGACGTGAAATTCAATCAAAAAATTCATAAAATATAAAATATGTAGCCAAGTCTTTTCTTTGTAATAATAATAATAATAATAATAATAATAAAGGAATAACAGAAGTACAATATCAATTACATAAACAATTCTTTCCAATCATGAGAAAATAATAAATGCCACGAGGGGATTCGAACGCGGGTCACTGTAATGGCAATTCGCTGCATTTTTACTTTGCCATCAATTCCTCAGACAAAGATAAGGAAATAAACAAGTAGTTATTTTAGATAATCATAGCACACACTATTTCTACACGTGCTGATATAACTCAAGGAATGTGAAAATAATATTTATCGCCTTTTCTTCTGTGGAAACTAGAAGTTAAAGAAGAATTGTAACGATGGACACGAGCCAGTTCGAGCGAATTTTCACTCAAACTCGACTAGACTCGACTCAAAAAACATCTTTGTGCTCCATTCGAGAAGTCAACTAGAAAAACTTCCTGCAACTTGACACGAATTTGACTAGAGTTTCGATTCGAGTCGACTCAAAACGACAAAAATCGAGCCAAATGCTGTGTGTAGTTTCAAATATTCTACATAAACAAAGAATTATTATCAATGATGCAACTACTACTACTACTACTTATTATTATTATTACTATTATTATTATTAATTTAAAAATTCCTGGGGGAAAATATTTTCATTACTAGAATGTTGTCCTAGAACAGTCCGCCAGGATGGTTGACAGCAGTTTGCCTTAATTTTAACTATATGTAGGCCATGACTCTTGATGTCCTATCTGCATCGGCCAATAAGATCAGAGGATATTTGAAATGCTTGGAATCTCCGGCACACCATGGTCTGCGTTGTCGTTAATTACTCCTCTCAGCCCATTCCATACACGACAAATTAATTAAGGGGACCATATTGACAAATCTGACAATAATATACGAATATATATTATTTGTAATGCCACTAATAGTAGACTATTTTTATTGTTTTATTTACCTTTAGTGTGCTGTTCTGTTTATGTAATGTAGTGAACCTGTTTGATGCTTCACTTATAATTTCATTTTCGTATCGTATTTGGAGTAATACAATTTTGTCTTAAAATGGGCCCTTTCGAACGACGGGGGGTTCTCTGGTGAAAGCTGTGCCTCTGCCCCCACAAGTTACTGTCCTGCGTCGTGGCAATCATTTCTCTTAATTGGAAGGTACTGTTTAAGAAATTGTTTTTAATTATGTTATTCTTTTATTATTATTATTATTATTATTATTATTATTATTGGGAAAATATCGATGAATTTCAATTAAATTATCATGGTCTAATTATTTCCTCGTTGAATTATCGATAATTTTCAGTGGAAAAACGGATGAAATTTGAAAGTCCCAAATCAGGATACGTAGACTAACATACACAAGCTTATTTTACAAATTTTATATCTATTTTCCTCACAACTTTATGGGTTGATTGTCCTTTGCTCTAAGCGCTCCATATAATAAACAAGGTTCAGCAATTATTATAAAGCGCATGGTAAGCATATTTGGATGTATGATGCGAAGCACTGTATTTTTTGTTGTGTTGAGTTGATTTTGAGTTAAAATCCCTTTCAGTAGCGAGGCTATATGAAACATGGATCTACCCCATGCCGTAAACGTCGCCACCACCTATTTGCTCAATTGCAGACAAACGTCGATCGTCAATATAGAGACGAGTCGAAGGATTGCCGCTAGTGTCCCACTGCCAGCATGGTTTCGTCGAATCGAAACAGATATCTCTATTCGGGATATTGAAGTTACCACCGCGCAACCGCGTCGCTTCCGCGGTCTTCCGAGGACTTCCGCTTGCGAGGACTTCCTTTTGGTCCGAGCTCCTTCGATTTGTCGCGGAGAATAGCGAAGGGACCAACCCGAACTATCGACGATATATGCATGGGGTTATTATTATATATTATTTTTTCCTGCCGGATTGTTCCTAAAGTGGTCAAGAATAACCTCTGCCTCAATATCATGAAGTGAAAAATCTTGAGTGTGATAATTGTATGAATTTAGATGGCAACTGTCGTCGATCATTAGAAAGTGAGTATGGGATTACTATGTAATAAAGGAAACAGACACGCGTCATTTTGTTACAGAATTAAATGGCTAACGCATTTTATCTTATCCCAAACAGTTATCGCCTCATGTGTACGGTTAAAAGAGCACTCTGATTGACCAAATTAAAAAGATCGAAACGATTTATAACTTTACAGAGGACGTCTCCTTCATCGCCTGCGTGGAGAAGTCGAAAGAACACCCGCCCAGTAATCATAAGTCTCTCAGCCCTATCCGGGGTACTTTTTTGGTACTTTTTAAAGTGTTTTTAGATTCACCTTAATGTAAGCAAATCACAAATACAGGTGATTTAACATACTTTGGCGGAGTAATTTTGTGGTTCTTTGGCATTTTGTCGCGTCAGAAGATGCTGTCGACAATGCAGTGAGCAGGGAGGGTCGGTGGGTCAGAGTGCGTCATAGTGAGTGGTGGGTCACGGTGGGTGGTGCGTCGCAGTTGGTAACGGTGGATGATGGGTCGCAGTGGGTCATATGCTGTTGACCCACGACCCACTCACCCACTTCGAAAACTCGATCAGTTTGACTCACTAACCCAGTCCAACCCTGTATTTTACACCACATAGAAAATGGAAGAAAGAAAATTGCATGTTCACCATATTTTAGTATTTTACTTCAGGCAAGGGAAGAACGCGCGAATAGTGTTTGTGATTTTTACTGTCCTCACATGTTTCTGTGTCTTTGTCTTGTTCTTAAAGAGTTAGTCGGAAAAAATGTAAAAGTGAGTAACAATAGGAAACAAGATACTGGGAAGGTTCATTAAATTAGTAAATTTACAAAATTAATCCAGTTCCCTGAAACACCAGATTCCAATCAATAGGAGTATCTGTCCACTGCCGTGCCGTGAAAAATCAGAGTCAGATGTGAGAGTATACGGCAGCGCCTCCGTGCATATGAGTTGTCAATTTATAGTTGACTTCTCTGCACTATTATTTCTGCATAATACTTTACTATTTTACCATGACTGAAATAAAAATGTTTCAGCATTATTACACTGGAATCGTAAATGTGTGTAAATACTGAATTCACTGCAGCTTCATTTTTCTTTCTCCCAGAAGAGTGGAGTCTTAAAGTAGCGGCTTAGTTTCATAATGATGGAACGAAAGTTTGATTCCGGATGTGACAATTCAGCAAAGTTTTACAATCTACAAAGCTGATACTTCTGAGGTATACTAACATGAAAAATATTTAATTTCTCTGGGTCTAAGAATTGAGATAACTTAATTTACAGGTCAAATGCTAACAACACAAAAGTACGTCATCCGTATAAACCTTCGTACCTGTCTGGCAAGTAACGTGTTTGGACAAAAATTGATGAACACATAAGGATTAAGCACGTCCTTACTGCTGTAGTGTGCGCAAAAAATGAGTTCCAAGGAATTGTTCCTAGCTGTGCACAAATTGCAAATATTGATCGAACTTACAATAGGGATCGCTAGTCACGAGAATGATCCAATTTAAGATATCACCTCACCTTTCTACTTAGAAGAAGGGCAAAACAAAATGCATTACTGGTATCAGCTAACAAATCTTTGTATTCAATTTCTTGTTGTTATAAAATGATAATTCTATCTCTAAATCCATAAACTCAATAATATTATTGCGTTCATGTGTAAACCTAAGAAAAATCTTATATACTCTATATATTTTCTGTTCTTACGAATACCTTCGACTATGTTACTTTTTCTTTCCTTCTGTCGTAATAATAATAATAATAATAATAATAATAATAATAATAATAATAATAATAATAATAATAATAATAATAATAATAATAATAATAATAAAGAAATAACATTATTACAATACCGATTACATAAACATTACCTTCCATTCAGAATAATTAATAATTGCCACGACGGGATTTGAACCCAAATAGCTGCAATGGGAGTTTCCTGCTTTCACAATTTTTTTAAAATAAATCGTCCTAACTGAAGTATTGTTCGTCACTGGCACCTCATGTCCTTTCGACGTATTCCAAACACTACAGAAACACGAATACAGAAATAGAGTCTACTGAGGATTATTAAAATTCCGAACCTTGCTCTTCAGAGGAATTTGAACCTTAAGTGGATTGTGCCTCATGATCGGAAGCCGAACTCACGAGATCACTCGGCTTTTGCCACCATTTCAATTTGCCACAAACTCCTCACATGAATATAAGAAAATAAACTAAAGTGTATTCAACGTAAGAACCACACCTGAGATAAACAACATAGTTTGTATCACTCCGCGTCAAGCGCATGCTTCACGGCGAGATTTCTGCTTCGGTCAGCTGTTCTTTTTCCGTGCGTTCCTCGATGTCAAAAGCAAGATATATCTCGGTTATAAACCAAGCATAGGTAGAAGGTAATTTCGGGGGAGGGGTGTCCGAGGTTCCTCCCATGGAAAAGCTTTGGGCGAAAAACGCGATTTTAGGCTTAATTTTAGCAAGATTTCCAAATTTCGGGAGAGGGGGCGGAACCACCTCCTGGCTACGCTACTGAATGGAATTAAGTAATAGCCCTAAGAAAATGTTATTATCAACTTAAAGAAATAAACGATAAAATAATTATGAAATACTTGCGTTAATCTGAGGTTTCTTCTAAATTGCTCAACGCAGTAACTTGCAGGTCTTCATCAGAAGATTCATCAGATTTGTTGTTTATGTTAATTACAAGGCGATCCACCAAGGTGTTGGAAAGTCCATCCAGATTCCACATTTTCTCTTCTTCCTTCAGGACATGACGAATATTGTTTTTTCACATATCTGGTGTCACTTGAGTCAAGGCAGTTTCAAGCAGCAGCCGAATGTCACCAAACTTAAACGTGGTATTGTTTCTGGCTACAAAACACTTAACAAATGCACACACAGTTTCTATTGGGTTCAAGATGCTGTGGTAAAGGGCAGTCTCTTAATCATTCTCCCAGTCTGTTTTGCGATGTTGTCTACTACATATAGGTTTTTTTTTGTTGAGAGCAATGCTTTGCGCTTTATTCAGTAGTTCCACTTTAACATCAGACTCTGAGAAAGACACTTTCTTTGCTGTTAACCACTCAAATATTTCTTGTTTTCGCCATGATGAGTTTAGACGTCGTTCGAGCCTTACGCTATGATATGAAGCATTATCCATTACAATAATCACCATAGGCAATATTGTTTCAAACCATTTACGAAAACCGTCACCATTCATGTCATCATGGTAATCACCACCGGGCTTTGATTCAAAGATATGAGCACCACCATATACAAATCCACTATCATTGCCTATATAAACAACTATTAGTCTTTTTCCTTTACCCGTAGGATTTTTAGGCCGGTTGATTTTCCAGACAAAAACGCCTATTTTTTTTAGAACATACAGTTGTGTCTACCCATACATTGGGTGTAGTGTGACCTTCGTTCACCCAGGTTTCGTCTAAGTAATATATGGTTCTATTTTCCGCTCTGTGTTTACGAATATTTCTCAAATATCGTCGCCGCCATAATGCAATGTCTTCCCTATCTAAAATAACGTTCACTTTATTTCTCTTGAGAAACTGAAAACCAATATCCAACAACAATGTGTAGAACGTAGTTCGTTTGAAACTAGGCAACATGGGGTCACTATTTACAGAAGTCAAAATTTTGTTTAATGTATGTGGTTCATTTCTTAGAAAGAAATCCTGCACTTTGCTCCCAAAGCACATTTCACACAGTCATCCGCCTTCACTAATTCTGTTTTCAGTCTGTTTCTCTTTTTACCCGGTGTTTTCAACAACCCCGTTTCTTTGAACTCTTTACGTAAGTTCAAAACACTCGACTCAGAGACACCAGTATATTCTGCCGTTAATTTCACTATGTCATTCACTAACCCTATGTAGCATTGTTTTTCAGCAGTTTATTGAACACGTTTAAAACAATTCGTTTTTCCCGCTCTTGAATGATTTTCCTTTTGTATGTTTCATAACTTGACACTGAACAGAAGCACTACATGTAGCCGCCATGTTTTCAAATTGTAAGGTGACTGTTGGGGGCGGGACTTAAAATGACTGTTACAATCTCTGCGTTTCTTAAAGAGAGCCATTACACTTTTTCAAAAACGGTTTTTCTTTACTATGGTTGTTAAGAACAATTCAAAATATATTAAATTTGTACCGAAACATATTATATAAATTTTATTCTCTACTACATTTACTATCTCCTCTCTCTCTCAAGTGTTTAACATTTGTTGTTATAGATACTTATCGGTTTGCATGTTAGCAACACTGTGACGGTTGTTTTTTCTCGATAACAGAAGGTAAAATCACATAATATGACATATATTTTGTCAGTAATTTGTAGTAGTATATTTTGCTCCGTGAATTAATACTTTTCGTCTCGTCTAACAAATGTGTGAAGTTAATTGTATGAAACAATGTGAAAAAATAGTTTCTCTCTTTAACCAATTACAAATAAGCAACTACGTAAATCACGGAACTATAATTATAACTCCAGCCAATTACATTTCATTGTACAGGGTGCGGCACGTAAAACCGGCCCGTCGTAATATTCTGGTATATTGTGTTTTTGGCAACACTTAAATAATCTACCTTCCTACCAAGAGATGGCGTGTCGAGATCGAGTCGACTTACGTGACCTGCAGCAGTCACGTGCAGCCGCAGCCAGTGAAGCTTGTCGAAACCAGTTAAGAAAAAGGCCTCGTTTTGTTAAGCCGGATGAGTGTCAGTGTGTGATAATGCCGTATTCGATACCCGGGCGTGATGCCATTGTTGAAGGGTTCATTCTCACTGGATCTTTTGTGAAAACAAAGAATATGTTTCGGGAGAAATTTCCAGGACGCTCTGTGCCAGAAAAAAGCACCATTCAGGAATTGATTGAAAAATGGCGGCGTACAGGATCGGTTCAAAATGCTCCCAGGAACAGACGACCATCTGTCTGCACACCTGAATTAAAGATGCAGGTGGAGGAGATAATGACAAGAAGTCCTCAAAAGTCAACCAGGAGATTGAGTCAACAGGTTCAGAAACGAGTCAGAGAAGTTGCAGACGTGTTTTAAGGGGACTGAAGTTAAAACCGTACCGGATAAGTGTTGTGCAAGAACTGAAGGAGCCTGACCTGTAGAAGAGGGTGCATTTCTGTTCATGGCTGTTAAGCAATGTTGCCAGTGGTTTCTTGGATCCACTAATGCTTATCATGAGTGACGAGGCGTTGTTCCACCTGTCTGGGTACGTAAATTCCCAAAACAACCGGTATTGGTCGACAGAAAATCCACACGCAATCCACCAGGTACACTTGCATGATGAGAAGATTGGTGTTTGGTGTGCCATTTCCGCCACACGCGTTATTGGGCCCATATTCTTTGAGACGACAGTAAACAGTGACGTGTATATGGGAATCCTGGAGGAGTTTTATACACACTTGACCGAAGAGGAGCGTCAGTTATGTTACTTTCAGCAGGACGGTGCAACATGCCACATATCAGCTGCATCATTGTCCCTTGTGCATGAGATGTTTACACCAGAGAGGACAATCAGCAAAGGCTTGTGGCCTCCTCGGTCACCAGACTTGTCCACGTGTGACTTTTACTTATGGGGACTGTTAAAGGGAAGAGTATACGAAACAAATCCACACACAATTGAAGAATTCAAGACCAGGATCCAGGATGTTACCAATAGCATTACAACACAAGAACTGACAAGGGTATATATGAATCTCCTCAATCGTGCTCACATGTGTGTTGAAGTGGGCGGAGGACACTTTCAGCACCTGCTGTGAAGGCTGCTGTGAAGGTGAGTAGTCATGTTCAATACATTACATTTCATTTATGTGTTGTAGTTAATCATATTCAATACATTACATTTCATTTTATGTGTTCACTTTACGCGCCGGCTTTACGTGCCGCACCCTGTAGTATGTCATTTGTTTACCCCAAGTGTGTTTGTTACATTGAATACACTTTAGTATTTATGGAACATAAACATAGAACTGACTAATTCTACACGTGTAGATACAATTCAAAGAATGTGAAAATAATTGCTGTCGTCTTTTCTTCTTTGGATATTAGAAGTTATGATAAAGACGAAATATAATGTAAATCGATACCATCGCTGCAACCGATGATCAGTGCATCTTCTTTATCTTATATTCTTTACTGGGGGGACAAACATTAATAAGCATACTTCGGTCCCCTAAAAAGTCGATTTTCTAATTACTGGACCCCCTCTCTCCAACTTTCTCTTAATCTTTTTGCCCCCGACGCAGCCTGTGGGCCCTCCCGCAGAGCAAGCTCTGCGGTTCCGTTAATTACTCCCTGGGCCCATTGCATACATGGCTAAATTATTAAGGGGACAATATTGATAAATCTCAAAGCCATACAAATAAATATTACTGAAAGGGGTCCACGACTCATTTTTGTTTTATTTCCTTTTGTGTGCTGTTTTGTTTATGTAATGTAGAGACCCTATTTGATGCTTCATGTTCCTATCGTACATGGAGTAAGGAAATTTGTCTCAAAATGGGCCCATTCGAACGGCGGGAAACTTCTTAGGTGGTTCAGTTGGTCACTGCCTTCCACAAGTTATGGCTCTGCCGAGCGTCAACTTGAAGAACGTTTCGTAATATTTTCCTCATTCAAGAACGTCTATATAGCTTGTTTTTGATTTAAAGAAGGAAATCTTGAGTAAGTCGTTAAGACACTCACACCAGTTGCTTATATTTTCTTCTTTATATTTTTATTAATATTTTTTTTATATTTGTTTCTTTGTGTTATATTTGAGTATCTTCTTTATATATTTCCATGAAACGAATTCACTAGTTATTAGCTTTGTTGGAAGTTTAAATGGCGCGGTGGGTGAGTGGCTGGCGCATTCAACTTCTATTTGGTGGAGCCCGGTTCGAATCCAGACCAGGCTGAAAGGTTTTCAAGTGTTTCTGTTTCAATTTCAGTTTCAATGTATACCCAGTATGACATGCAAAATCTTGTCTTTTCCATAAAGAAAGATGTGTTGGAGTGAGGAGAATAGGAGAAGTTATCTCAATGGAGGCAATCATTTACAAAGTTATTTCCAGCAGTTGTTCTTGATTTGATAGTTTCAGCTACTTTCAAACATCTTCTGATTTATGTGTGATCAGTGTTTTTATTTCTTTGAATATATGGTATATCATGAAAAATACATTACATACACAGCAATATTGAGATTAACATATGATGTTCATTGGACAACACGCTCTCAACCACAGAGATTGATCTGAGAATGGAGAACTGTTTCGTTAGTCATCTACTTACAATTTTACTTGCATACAGACTTGACTCAGTGCTACCAACTTCTGTCAGTGCTGAGGAAAATCACGTGTAAGTTGGGTTGTATCTGTCTAGTTGTACTCACAAGTACAAATGACCTGGATCCCAAGTAATGGAATTAGAGCACTAAGGGGGGAGATACTTTTGCGGCTGGGTGTACAATAAATCTGTATAGTTTGTAACAGTTATCAATATTTATACATAATACAAAACGTGTGTGTTTGGCATGATATTATATAGCATGAACATCTTTAAAATGGCGGAATGGCTTCTCAAATAAGTAAGATAATTTAAAATGACCATATAAAAGAAAATAATCTTTAATGAACATCAATGTTAACGTAACAGCACTGTCGAAACAAATGAAATTGCATTTCGCATATGAACGAATTGTGTGATAATTTTCGAAAAATAACAACAAAATATCCCTTTTTAATATTTATACACCACTTGTAAGAAAAATAATTTACCTGTTAGCAACCACTGTGCAAGATAATTATAAAGGAGAACCAACAAACGTAATAAAGGTTCCATTTACTTTTTCTAGTTCCTTGAACGGAATGTTACTTGAATATTTTTGATTTTGTTTCTGTATTTCAATCACTTAACACAAAACGCTTGTTAATATCACTAGCCTATAATATAATAGTACATATATTTGTTTTAATTTCATTGTGTCTGATTATACCAAAAAAGTCTTTTATCGTAGGTTTAAGGTCCGTATTAATATAATTTTGTATATTCTTTATACAGACGTTATTTATATTCAACTCACTACTTCAATAAGAAGTACACTTCGAGCATTTTCCATACCACCACAAACAACCACATTCGGTACAACATAATATAGGATCCGAAGTATATGTGTTCCCATCGGCATATCGAACCTGATTTTTTACGGCAACTAATTTTACTGTGAAGTCCATAGTTTCAGAGTTGCCAAGATAAAGAGTAATATTTCTGATGCCGTTCAAGTGTCCATTTAGTCTCCATTCTCATTCAGTTGGGTGAGAGAAAACTTATACCTCCTAAATAACAATATAAGTGTCCAATGGATAGTTTTCCTGGTTGCTAAGGTGATTCGTGATTGCCTCGATTACATTTTAGCTCACGTTTAAGTAAAAAGGGGAAATCAGGTGACTCAGAAATCAGCAGGCACCACACAAAAGGCATTGCATTTTGTTCATTATTTTATTCAGTCATATTGACAGGGACAATAACACCACTAAAGTTTTTAATGAGCGGTGAGGTATTAGCAGTGAGGAAACGGTGAGGTATTTCCTCGTCAAACTGAACAAACAGTTAATATCTTATCACTGTTTGAGGAGAACTTGATAATTTAATGTAAGTTTGGTAAACTAGCTAAATTCTTGACAATAAGTTCAAAGAATTAAGAAAATATTTATGATCATAATAGAATTTAAATTTAAAATTTGCTGGTTTTCATAGAAGAATTGTTCTTTAGTACAAGTTATTTATTGTCTATGATTTTATCTAATCTCTTAGTGAACTTCGAATGAATTTTTCTCGAGTTATTCATAAATCTTCTAATATTAGGATTCCTTGGAGAGAATTGAGGTAATATACCTATATGTAAAAAATACAGTAAGCAAGAGTTTAATGAATATGTTATAATTATACAAGGTCAATAATATTTTCTTTGAACAATTTGATCATTGCGGGGCCTGAAACATATCTGTTAGTGAATATTCTTAATAGATTGAATACGAGGTATCGAATTTAATATTAAACTTATATACCTATGAACAGAAGTACTCCGTTTAGGGGAGTTAAATGTCGCATTTACGAGAGCTCAAATTGTTTATAATAAACAGATTATTGCAAATAAATTCAATCAATAAGTATCTGTAGTAAATCTAAAGCGAACTGATGTTAAAGTTAAGAGGCGTCTCTTACGAATAGTAATTTATGATATTATGAGTAAGTAAAATCTGATAGACATCATGAATCGAATGCTAGCCACTGATTGTATAATGCAAAGGTTATCGGAGAAGTTCCATCAGTACCTGAGGATACCATTGCATAATTTGTTATTTGAAGAGTTAATGGTACGTTGCCTGATAAATGCATCGACATGGAGAATCTCAACAATAATGCAGTGAAATGCAACTTAGGTCAGACGTATGTTAAGATCAGACTGTTAGAAATTATCTTCTTATCAATAAAGTAATTTTCAATTGATGTGTGGTTTTGAATCAAGATTCGATTCCATTTTTGTTAATCATGGTGGACGGTAATATACCTGGTAGTGAAAAGTACTAGTTGCCTGCAATTATGACAAGTGACGGACATTGACCATGAATCATGAATTCAACATGCATCATCTGGCAGCCTAGAATATTTTTTAGTTTCCTCCCAGGTAGTTTTATCTGAACTTCATTCATTAAAGACATTAAATTTATAACGGTATAATGTGAGTTTTCTGCAATGTTTATGGTATTACGTTTTACTAATCAAATCATTTACCACTAAAATATTTAACATAATATAAGATTTACCTCTTGAGTATCATGAACTTTTAAACATATTTTGCTCAAATGCAACAGTGGGATCTCCCCGTTATTCTCAATTCTGAAATTTCCAAATATTCCCATGGAATTCTCACTTGGCCAAAATTTCGGAGCATCCTATAAAAAAGATAACAAGACAGATTATTTTTCCTTAAGGTAAAAATAGATTCTACACTGTATATGGAGTCCTTACACGAAAATGTATAAAATTGTGTGTACCACATTTAAACCTACGATGCACGAATTAACGTACTTAAGAGAAAAAAATGAAAGGGTGCCTCAAAACATTCACATTTATGGGCCAAAATAATTAGCATTGGAAATATTGTCTTACCTCCTGTATGTTACGGGGAAGGGGTTGTGACGTCCTGGTAACATCATGGAATAATATAGTAACTATGCGAATAACTATTAAAAAGAAAGAAGTAATTTCTTCTGTTATTAGTTTAATGTAGTTAGTTAAATATAGGGCCTAAATATATATCATATGACAATTTACCTTCAAATTCATAGAAATTAACCAAAGTCAACTACACATATCTTCCAATGGCAAATAGAGCCTTACGAGCTAGCAAGAACAACACGTCATATTCCATCAACGCAATGATTGTTGACATTTAGTGACGGAAAATGTAATCACAAAAGTTACCTGAGACTAACAACATGCAATAATGGCAATATTTCATTTCTACCGGATAATTAGAAACAAAAATATATTTTCTTACCAGCAAGTAACAATATGCGATGTAGAGTTAATACTGTAATTGGCAAAAGATCTCTAAACCACAAATTGACAAAACTACAGAAATAGAAGCCACATATACAAAACTTTCCAGACGCTATCACGAGGTCTAAAATTAGGTCTCATCATAAAACTTGAAACTATAAATTACGGAAATAAATAATATAGTGCTTGAGGAAATTTAAAGAGCATTATTATTAGTTACTTCCTTTAACATTTGAGACTAAGATAAAGCAAAGGAATTGTATACTCTGCACACAAACAAAGCTACAATTTTTACATTAAAGTCAAGCTATGTATAACGTTATTCAAGGAAAGTTCAAGTCTTCTGACTGAGGTAAGAAACACAAGTTGTTAATACTTTAAATCTCTCATAACATTCTACCAATGAACAGCCTATAGATGGCTCCTAACACCACTTTTAGAGGTTTTAGCATGACTAAAAAGTTGGTTTAGTTTTTGGTTAGACTATATGAATATTTTGTATTTTTTTTAGTGGGATGCACTGGTAAATAACTTAGGATATGCACCTACAGCTCGCATATCCAGTTTACTGATTGATACCACATAAACTTAGTTTCTTGATTTTTAGTTGTAATTTCTTTAAGGATGTTTACATAAGCTAAATTGAAATGAAGACGTATAAAGGCATGCACATTAAATGATACAAAGATAATTTTGAAATTGTGAACGGTATGCACAGGTGGATAAATTTGGAATGGCACCTACAGATACTACATCAAATTCGTTGATATAACAAAAACTTGGAGCTCACAGTTCCTTGCGGTTTTAGTTGTAATTCCTTTAAGGAACTTCTTTCACACAAACGAAATCAAAATGAAGATGTATAAAAGCATGTACAGTAAATGATACAAAGACAATGTTTAAGAAAATACTGAAAAGATTGAACTGTTATTCTGAATAAGATGCTGGAGTATATGAGAAAAGAAAAAAGAAGGTTGTAGGATAGGTAGTGTTAAGCACAATAATTCACTTGAGATGAAGAAATTATTTTAGGAGATAATGCTTCAAAACCAAGTTACGGAAATGTTTCAGACAGAAATTGGGTTTTCATGCACGAGGAAAGTAATACGAATGAGAAAGGAGTACAAACTGAAGACCCTCTAATTCAAGTGATTCTAATTCAAGTATCCCTATCAGAGATATACCGACCATTAAACATTATATAAGTAGAAATTGCTTGGAATCGATTCATTTTTCCGTTCTATTTCATGGCACCAGGTGTGCATTTAATCAGGCAGATGCAGTGATCGGTTAGCCTAATATACAGAAGGAAACAAATATTAAAGAGTGTGAAGAACCTAACCCTTCATTGATATTTAACAAAGAAATTAAAGTGCAACTTTCTAACTAAAATCTTCCAGAGTACACCTGGGATTACCACGTTTCTCCATCACAAAGGAATTCTTACTATTTCTGAACGGTGCTTGAACATGAATTTGATGCGGTACGGTAAGAAATTTTATTAATCTGATTCACAAGTATGAGGAACAAAACACAACTTGTTTAAGAATTCCCAAATAGCCATACTCTAATGAACGGTTTTGACAACATCAATAGTAGCGAGGACAGTAAGATATAGCTTCGAGTGCGAGCATATCAAACTGTAATGTATGTTCGTGTATCCTGTATGATTCTAACATTTGATCCAAGTCATTGGAAAAATCTCAATAGAATATCCAGTATAACAATAGCATACCAGCATAAGCATTACATAAACTCATGTTCGGTTACTTTAATTAGTTCCTTAATTTGCTGTACATGAATTAATGTGTTGCTTGGAAGTACTATACATGTATGTCAGCGGTTTCTCTAGTATATTTTCTTAGCTCTTGCCTTCTCAATGCTTACCGTCATAGATTCATCAATGTCGTTTAAAAGTACAATCAAAGTTGATCCGTGCTCTGTAACCATTTTCCAGAAATCGTTAACCGTTGTCTCCAAAGGAATTTGTGTCACAATGAATTGCTCCTTGATACGGAATCCATTAACGTAAACTGCATTGATGTAAGTAGAGTGTTGGTTGTTTGTTTCATCAGCTGATATGTACACTCTACCATGGGATCCTGAAATTGATATCACTTAATTTAAACTACAATTTCAAATCAACTGTTAATTACACATTTCATCAGTTCAGATTGTAAGAGTCAAATAAATACCGTTTATTATATAACAAAACTAGTTTTAAATAAGATACTGACATAATATTAATACCTAATTTTATGAATTTGTGTAATTTTCTATGCTATAAAAAATTTTTATTTTTTCCTCTCTCACCTGGAACAATATCATGAAATCTATTCTTGAACTCAGGATTTACTGGAGTTTCCCTTTGTCCTTGCATCAATTGATCCTTTGCGCATTTGTCTTGCAGTCGCTGCAATGAAATATGGATATTATTAGGGGTTAAATCAACATTGAAAGGTTAAGACTATTTTTAAGTGTTATAGATCATGTAAAAATTATTATAGAAGAAATATACGGTAAGAGAAGAGTATTTCTGCCAAGCTTATCATCCATATTGTGAATCAAAATAGTGAATTAAAAAAGATCAGGAATTGAACTAAGGAAATAAGGTTTTAAGATAAGATTAATACACAGCGTTGATTACTTTGTCCTGTAACGGTATTTCAATTATCTGAAACGTCAAGTTTTATCTGTCTATTATCTATAAATAGAAAAAGAGATAAGACTACGAGAGCCGCGACTGACATTGCACAAATCGTTTTACCGATCAATTTACTGAATTCAACGAAGCAACCTCAGCAAAATTATCCAAATGATGGATCAGCACAAAATTTTGAACGAGAATCAACACCATTGGGAATATAAAAATATAATCAAATCGACTGAACCTCGAACGAATAGTCGTCGGAATAGTATATTTCTGCCATACTTATATAGTTACTTCACCTTTACGAGCGTTTACCTGTACTACATAACTCTAACGGAATCTTCGAACAATTTGCTATTATATTAGAATATCAAAAATCTTCGTTTCATCGATAAAACCATAAAATATTTGTGGAATTATTGCAGGGAAAGCAAGTCTATGAAAGGCAACTATACCATACTTTTAACGAGGAAACTATACTTTTAGACCCCTTTCACCATAGAATGTTTACAGGCGGACTATTGACCTGCCTTGCCATTTGACTTGTATTTAATTGTAATTAATGTAATTTGTCGTAGATTTTACATTTTATTTGAAATTTTATTCATAGATTAAAGGCACTATATATTGTAAAGTCCGGGGCAAAATATCTGCATTATAAGCATGCAAGTTTATTGTAAAACTACGCCTAACCCACGCAGGGAATTAACATAACATCTCAGTGACAAGAATCACGCCAGGACAAACCTCGGCGTTCTCCCCTGCACACTTAGTTTGGGGCAAAAGACTTCGTCGTTTCACAATAAGCTTACATGCTCATGTTACAGGTTTTTTGCTCCGGACTGTACAGTTTTAATTAACTCATTCAATCCGAATCAAACTTAGCATGATGCTTGAGCTTGATCTGTTAACTGATCGTACCGAATGTTGTGTTGTGCACGTTTTGTTTCCAGTGTTATAGGCGTTCAAATTTTGACCATATTTATGGAATTACAAGCATATTTAACGAAATCTTCTCATTAGGATGAAAGTTAGCATGTGGAAAACCCTAGCCTTGATTCTAGTTTTGGTTCTAGTGCTAAATAGAAGTGTGAAATATGAAGTTATATAGGCTTTCGATTCCCTAGTAAGAAGTTGTCGAATTTTAAGTTATTATTATAATTATTATATTTTAAGTATAAAGTTAATTAAACAAAAATATATAACTAACGCATCTAATTGGTATGAAAGTTGGCACAATGACAGATTGTGGTTTGCAATATAAGTATTGAAAATATTAGCGTCTGGAGAAGTGTTATTCCTAAGTTATGCCTCAGTAAAATTCCTTCCTAAATTATGTCTCAGTAAAGTTAAAACTCCATTCACTGAACTAAACAAAAATGTAAAAAATAGTGATTAAGTAGCAATTAATACTGATGAAAAATTCACCTATGATAGATGCTTTGTAACTACGCGTATTTTAATAGTCTGGATGATGTTTTACTCCAAATCCCGAGGGCAATCGTATTTATAGCGAAAGCTATCTCTGCATGATATTCTTGTTGCAAAATGTGTTATGTTTCGTTGCTAACACCCTTGTTATCTCCATTGCTACAAATGGAATTTCAATAAAACTTGAAAAATATGTAGCATAGACCATGTAGTAACTTTGAGGCAAATATCCAGCACCTAGTTAGACTTGGGATTCCGGCAGTAGTGAACAACATTAGGAACAATCAAGAAAATTGTAATATTTGTCCGAAGTTTATTGATTGTAACAAAATGAAATTAAATATTTAAGTTTAACGTTCCACTGGGAAATATTTCAGTTTAACGTTATGGCCTTTGGGCTAAAGAGACGATTCTTATACCAAGTAAAAGAAGAATTAATTTCCGGAAGAATGAGAATGTAGAAGGAAACAGGAGTACTCCGAGAATACTCACAGACACGATGTTGTTCACTCCAGCTTACTTGACTGGATATCGAACCAGGAAACCCCATCACTAGGGTTAAGCGCTACAACTGAGCCACCGTTTCCTTCATTGATTATAGAAAATATATATTGGTTTCACTTAATAGCCTGATTCATTCTAAAGAGAGTGACGTATGAACTACGAAACTAAGATTATTAGGGTAAGTGCAAAAGCCATCAAAGTAAAATTTCAATAAAAACCAAATTGATTTCAAAAGTTGAGGGAAACCTCACTCGCTTCCATAAAACTTTGCATCTTGAAACTTACCTAGAACTTGTTAATTTTACATTGTCCACCCCTTGCAGTTCACTTTATATATGAAATTGATGAAATGAAAGGAAGTTGCCTCATTAATTAGGAAACGTGTTGAGGAATTGTAGCAGTTGAAGCAGCTGTGAAGAAGAAGAAAGGACAATACGAGAAATGACAGACCTCTGGTAGTCATCTTGGTCAGATTGATTACAAGGAAGTGAAGAAGAACGGCATAAATGTAATTAATTTAGAAAATGGCAAGTTGTACGAGATGAGGTGTGTAAGAATCTGGAAACAAAACACGTGGAAAAGATGATATATACGCTTTCAAAGTTAAGGGAGAGGCAGAGGAGATACATTTCCCGCGCGCGCTGCATCAGGGAGGAAAAAAACCGATGTTGTAACAAGTTATGAGAACAATAAAAAGGGAACGGAAAGAGTATTTCCGGAAACTTCTGAATGAAGAAAATCGTAAGGAAACTTGCGAAAATCTATCCACGACTCTGAGTCTGGTTCGGCCTGTGACCATGGTAGAAGTAGAAAATGAAAAAGAAGAAAGATAAGATACCTCTAGAATGAGATAGTCTCCCTATGGAAGCATGGTGAAGTTTAAGTAAAGGCCGTTTATTCGACTTTTTGTAGTATATTGGAAGCAGGAAGTATGCCAAAAGGTAGAGAACTGATTAAAATATATATATATTTTTTAAAAAAATAAGTGATATATGCAACAATGTAGCAGTTACAGAGGAATAAATCTTATTAGCCATTGAATGAAGCTCTGAAACACAGTAATAAAAGCATGATTGAGGAAAGAGTCCGAAATAGCAGGAAACCAATTAAGTTTCGAATCAGGACAATTGGCATCGGATGCAATATTTGTACTCACGATCCTCATGGAAAACTACAGATAATACCGGAAGGATTTTCGTATGGTTTTCACTTACTTAAAAAAATGTGTGATAGAGTACCACGGCATCTTATTTAGTGGATACTGAAGATGTGTGTTAGGAACATCTATATTATTCAAGATATGTTTAATGGATGTAGGACAGGAGTGAAGAGCACGCAAAGATCAACATAAGAATTCACATTTAAGGCGGTACTTCGCCACTGATTTAGTATTATTCCTTACTTTTGTACAATTGTGATGGACGAATTTGTAAAGGATACCAAACAGTTAGCACCTTGGAATATGCTATTTGCAGATGACATTGTATTGGTGAGTGAGAGTAAAGCACCACTACAAGAATAGTTAGATGCTTGGAGAGGAGCATTGGTGAACAAAGAGCTTTAGAATTAGTAAAACCAAGGGAGAATATTTACATTGTATTTTCAGGAAAAAAAATCATAAAGAACACAGGAATAAAAGACTGGATGAAGATGAAATTCAATTACTTGGGATTAATACGGCTGGAAAATGCAGAGGTAAGAAGGAAATATAAACAGCAGAATTAGTAGAAATTGTACAGAAGGAGATACATAGCATGTGTATTGTATGACCGTAGGATACCAGTACGTCTAAGGATAAATATTACAAAACATGTGATTGTTGTCATACTATACGGAGCGGAATGTCGGACTACCAAAAAGAAAGAGTAACAGAAGTATTATGTTACGTATAAAAATGAAGCGGTGGATGTGTCGACTGACGCTGAAGGACACAATAAGGAATGAAGTGATCCGGAGAACAAGAAATATGAGATCACTAGTAGGAAAACTGCAAGAAAGCAGATTTAGATGCTATGGATATGCAAAAACATAAGCTTTGGAATTCGTAGCTCACCGAGTGGATGCTATAGAACTGAATGCAAAATGACTCCGAGGCTAGTCAAAGAAGAAGTGAGGAGATTGTTCGAAGAAATATATGTTGCAGGATGGTGTTACAGTAGATATGAAACAAAAGTGGAGGACAGCGATACCACTAGCTGTTCCCAGTCAACTACGAAAAAGGCTTAGAAGAAGAAGGTGCTTACCTGAAATTGTCGTTCCAGATCAGAATGTCCTGTTATGTTATTCTTCTGTCGAAGATTATCTAGCTTTGTCGTTAACTCTCTGCACGGGATGTTTGAAATCTCTCCAACAAGGCATTCAACCAGCACAAGATGGACTAATTTATAATGCTCCTACAAAGTTCAGAATCACAATTACAAATACATAATATTTCCAAACAACAAATACAGCACATTTGTACTAATAATAAACCGGATTCTAACGTAACACACCGACATACTGAAGGAAATGATAGTAAACATGACATGTCAAATGGACAAAGATAGCAAAGGCGCAGTTCTCATCAGTCATCGAGAAGTTCGAATTGTTACCTATAATCTGATATAATCCCGAATATTTATGTAAGATTACCCAAACGGTAGCACCGGATAATTGCAATATGGCCTTCAGTTCATGGGGATCATAACAGACAAATCAAGAAACAATATATATATCCATTATTTGTAGGATCACCAAATTTTAACAACCACTACGCTACCCACAATATTTATCAGTTTAGTGGAATAACCTGTAATTTGAAACACATCAGATTTCTGGATTTGGACTAAAGCTGATCGACTGCAAACGCCAGGATATTGTTGAGGGTGTGTTAGATTAAACTTCATGTTGTGTAAGGAGCAGTGCAACTGCAGTTTGTAATAAACTGATCAAGCAGTATAAGTGTAATCTTTCCGACCACTCTGAGTTCTAAAAGAACGGCAACATGTTTCTTGCATATGTAATACAAATATATTGAAATCAGCAATTTTTTGGATATGGCGCAAGGAACAATGTGTTGTGTGATTATGACCTGCAAAGCACACAGCAAAATGTCATCGATAAAGAGAAAGAGTAATCGGAAGATTCTTAGTGACAGTTACTGCTGACAATTAAAACAGATTGTTACTCAGAACTATTGCTAATGAAATGACGGAGTAACGTAAGAAGTATTTTCAGTTTGTGGCCGTGTAACAGTCAGTGTAAGTGATTTGTATAACAGTTCTCCGTGAGTTAAATGACATGGACATACGCACATTGTTCTCACTTCAAAAGTGCTGCTAAAGGACCATCCCCTTCATATGTCACTCATGATGACACAAATATAAAATATTTAGCAATTACTATATACATTATTTCCACTTGCTACCATTTAAGAGGCTGTCTTCAATCCATATCCCCTAAGAGAACGATAAGTAGTGCAACGTATACTAATCAGCTAAGTTTTCTTTTCCCAAGTACAGTATATATGTTGTACTGGCAACACTGTTTTCAAATTGACAACACTTTTATCTCCTCTGGAGTAAAGTTGTGGTACGAAAATGGATCTACCAAAGAGCAGCATTGTGAAATCAAAGTATGTATAAAGTATGGCAAATCTGCTGATGGACTTACTGAAAATGACAAAGGGGGTTATGAAGAATACTTATCACTATTGCAAGTGTTCAGATGAATTAAGTCTTTTTTGAAGGGCGAGAATGAAAAAAAAACGAGCTTGGTATGATAAGACGTTCAACCTCAAAAGTGGATGAGAATTGGGAAAGGGGATTGTAAAGTCAGATGTGGTTTCACGATGAGATTAATCAACGGTTTATTAATTGTGTATGTGTTTACCGGATATCAAATTATAATATGATTTGGACATGAAATTGTCTATAGCAAGATCGATCGAAAGAATCTCGACTGACTCAATCAGAAGGATGAGTCTGAAAGGATGTGTCTTAATTTTCTGGACAGCTTTCAGAGGTTATATAGCAACCTTATTCGCCGGATCTCAACTCATCAGGACTTATTTTTATTCTTCTTGTCTTAAAGCACATGAAATTAAGTCTCTTTTGGAATTAGGATAACATACAGAAGAGTGTAACTGAGAAATGTATTCTAGTAGTGCCACGAAGAAAGCAAATTACGCCTTCATTGGTATGCCATTGGTCAAGGGGACAGTTTTGAAGTGAACAATTGATTTCTAAAAATAATAACATTCATCTTTGAAGGAAAATCAATCGCATTAATTAAGTATGCATCGGTGTACCAAAGTGATAAGAACCAAGCGTGGAAAGCACAGAGAGTCAATAACAGTTTTTAGAAAGCAAGTTCTGCCAGGGTCTTCATGAATGTGTCCTTAGGATGAACTTGAAAATTTCAAAACTCAATATAGCTCGAGTGATATTTTATTCGATATGTCTTGGAAACAAGTTTGGATATTGGGAACCTTTTCCGAAATGACTGCCAAGAACAGACTCTGTTCCTCATAAACTAACCTATTTAGTAGTAAGAAAACCACATCGTACTCTACGAACGTAGTAAGGGTTGGTCAGGTCAATTATGAACAAGGTCTTCTTCAGACCAGGCGATAAATTTTAATTTGAACTTATTTGTGACAACAAATGACGTATTTGCTTTGTTTTATATGTCCTAGCGTTTTTCGTCCGTTATCAATATGTGATTTGTCTAATCCAATGTTTGACTCATTGATTTAACTTTCACAGACCATAATTCGGACCATACAAGTTTATCTGAAACATCGCCCTTCTTAAGAACATTTCGGAAACAATTCCTCATACCGATACTTGTTTCCTACCAAGGTTGTATCGTTTCCCAAGATGTCGAATACAGTATCACTTGAACTATGTAGCCATTTCAAATTTTCAAGTTGGACCCCTAACAATCTCTCGTGCCCCTCGGGTTTACAGCAAAAATATCACTAGATGTGTTGTATGCCATTTTCCTACTTTTATGTTTGTTTATTGCATTATGCTTCATAGTGCTCCTACTACGGACTATGCAAGTTTATCTGAAACAAAATCCATTTTTGGGGGTTATTTTGGAAAATTTTCACCATATCGACACTCGTTTCTATATCTTTGATGCATAGTGTATGGAATATTGTTTCGTTTACTCTACCCTTTATATTAGTCATTTATTTAGCTATAGAGTTGTACAAGATTGAAACGTAGCCATAATCTTGATTCAGATTTAATTAGTATTTAGGCTTTTTAAAGGCTTCAATCGATATGGCTTGAATTGGAGTTAGCGTCCTGTTCAGCATCAAGAATATATAATACTTCGTCTAAACTTAACCTCGCATCCAATCAGTATGAACTTCCGCCGGAAATCGAATCCAAGCCTTCCTTGCCCCAGACACACACGCTTATCATATACATACCTGCATATGGTTTCATTTCATATAAACAAAGTGATATATATATATATATATATATATATATATATATATATATATATATATATATATATATATATATATATATATATATATATATGTGTGTGTGTGTGTGTGTGTGTGTATGTATTTAGAAATTCGATGACCAAATTCTTATATGGAATGAAATACTAAAAATTCCAATAAACACAGATCGAAAACCATCTCATTTCAAACTTAGACAACTGAATATAACACATTTTGAAATGTCGTAGATTAACATCCGTACAATCCTTCGGTGTCAGCAAAAGGTATTGTATAAATGAGAGACAGTACACGGATACTATTTTATGTCCTGTTTGAGCATTTCCTTCGTTGCAACCTTGGACTTAAAAACTTTTTTAAGATACAGCGTGTGCTAGTGTTTGTTTAATTCGCAGAACTGTCTTAGACAGTTCTGTTTTCTCATGACCGACAGTCTCAGTACGTCATGTTCTTCATTGTTAACTATTTATATTAGTATTTCGTTCATTTATATTTAGTATTGGTCAACATAAATGTTGAAAATTTTGGGATTACCTGTAGTTGTTATTGAATCAATAAAGTTTTCAAAGTTCGGTAGAATTGAATATTTATCAACCTGAGTTATGTTCTTCAATATCTAAGTTTCTATGACCATGGTTACTACTGGGGAGTACTACTAAATACCATTGTCCAGGCACTGAGTGCAAAATTTTATTTGTAGTTTCACGTTATCTTTTCTTTTAGAAAGAATCGGTGTTTTGCTGTTCCCTAAAGCCATTTGTAATTAAATTAACATGAATAATAAGACTAGTACTCGACCCACCTGAGGCAAATTTTCCGACCCTGGAGCGTGGCGAGCGCCGCCGCAGCCAAAATTTTGCGCCCCAGGGCGCCCATTTTTGGAGTTACGTGGTATGACTTCATAGGGTCACGTGATGTTAGGCCATGCCTTTTTTGGGTTATGTGGTGTTAGGCCACGCCTTTATGGGTTACGTGGTGTTAGACCACGCATTTATTGGGTAGTTTTACAGAGAGGGGTTGATTTTGTTTCCTTTTATGGCATAAAATTTTGGAGATTGTGTTACTTTTTTAATGGAATACAGGTGTATGTATAGTTTACTTTGCGGTATAGAATTTTAACTTTTGCGCCCCCGGCGCCCCTAGGCCATACCCCGTCTGCCTTTATGGGGTAGGTTATCGATTTTGTTCCCTTTTACGGCATAAAATTAGGAGATTGTTACCTTATGATGGAGTACAGGTGTATGTATAGCTTATTTTGTGTTACTTGATTTTAACTTTTGAGCCCCTGGAGTGTGACGCCCGCTGAAATTTTTCGCCACAGCCCCTCTAGTTTACACAGTTTTACGCTCCGCCTTTATGGGGTAGCCTCACTA
Organism: Thermobia domestica; assembly: GCF_964235325.1. Classification (NCBI taxonomy): domain Eukaryota; kingdom Metazoa; phylum Arthropoda; class Insecta; order Zygentoma; family Lepismatidae; genus Thermobia; species Thermobia domestica. The sequence continues at coordinate 257,732,434 of NC_137460.1, read as the reverse complement.
TGGGTTTATTTTGTTTCCTTTTGTTGTATAAATTTGAAGAATGTTATTTCCTTTCTCACCTGATAGGGTGTATATATAGCCTACCTTAGTTTTGTTCCCTTTGATACGCTCCTGCGTCCACCTTAGCATTGCTTTTAGGATTACGTTATGGGGTCACGTGATGTTAGGCCATGGTCTACCTTTATGGGGTAGTTCATCTTAGGAGTTATTTCGTTTCCTTTTATGTGTATAAATTTGAAGAATGTTATTTATTTCTTACCTGATAGGGTGTATGTATAGCCTACCTTATTTTTGTTCCCTTTGATACGCCCCTGCGCCCACCTTAGCATCGCCTTTAGGAGTATGTCATGGGGTCACGTGATGTTAGGCTTTATGGGGTAGCTCCACTGAGGGATTTATTTTGTTTCCTTTTATGGGTATAAAATTTTGGAGATTATTATCTTTATTTCTTACCTTATAGAATATATGTATAATCCGTTTCCTTTCATGATTATCAATGATTGATTTTGGAGCCTTATTACGTTATATGATTATTTGGAGGTGTACTTAAGATTATTTCCTTAAATTTGATATGTACTTTGTGATCCATTTTGTTCCGCTTCAGGGGTGAGCACGGATACTTTACGTGTGTTGATTACTACGTTATAGACATTGCAATCGTCCCGAGTTCGATTCTTAGTGCTAGTTTCAGGAAATGTTGAGTTGAGTGCCCCCCGAGGCTAAGGGAGACGACGATGATTAGAAATGATAGGACGAAACAGGAAAAAACACGAACTTACTTGCTTGCGGATTGAAGCAGGGACCTCACAAATTAGAGACAAGCACTGAGCCACCGTGCCCATTCGGTGTGAGCAATTTTACGTATGAAAAGAATATAGACATGTTATGTTACATTATACATTTCTGCTCGTTATTACGCATACGTTTGTTGTGAAATTGCAGAATTTGCTTTTACGAAGAGTATATATAAGGCTATAATGTCTGTTCGTTTATTGAATATCTCTAAGAGGTGTAAAGGAGGAACGATTCCGGACCTGGTTAATAACATTAATTTATATCGTTTTTTGTTCGCAGATTAAATAAAAATGATGCAAAGTTAAAAAAAAGCTTCTTCGTGCATTGGCTTATAATCATATGTTTAGAAGCGAACGTCAGCTATATTGTGTTACATGTGCTTACGTATTTGTTGTTAGTATCATTGCATATTGAACATATACAGTAATTAATTGTCAATGGTTTACTCTGAAAGGATATATTTATTCTTCGAGAAGGATAAAAGGGATGGGATGATGTGATTTTGGACCTAGTTAGTACCTCTCGTTTCCGTTCGTGCATTAAATAAAAAGATGACTCTTTGCTTAAGTCTTATTAGTTCATTGTTCGAGCGATTTTTTTAAACGCTCTGCGTTTGTTGATGAGTAAGCGCTTCATTGATGGAACCGGTGTTGCCAGATTTTGGAAATCTAAACTGCTCCGATTCTTTTTCGAAATGGTTCCGCTGAGTGTAAGAATTTTCAAAACTAAAAATTTTGAAAAACTAAAAGTTTTCAAACTAAAGAAAATAAATTTTCCAAAAAAATTTTTCAATTAAAATTTTCAAATCAAAAAAAAATTTAAAATGTCAAACAAAAATTTCAAACTAAAAGATTTCAAAAAAATTTTGAAACAACTTTTGAAAATCTAAAAATTTTAACACTTAAACAAATAAATTTAAACTTTCTGGAACGAAATTTTTTAAACTTCAAATTTTTTAACTTAAGGTTTCAAACCGAATTTGAAAAAACTTTTCAAACAAATTTTTCGTACTCAGAAAGTTTCAAACTTAAAACTTGCGAATCAAAATTTGAAACTAAATGTTTTAGATCTGAAATTTTGAACTAAAAATTCGAATTCAAGGATCAAACTAAAAATTTGGAACTCAGAAAGTTTAAAAACGAAATTTGAAACTCATGTTTTGAATTAAACATATTTTCGAACTACAATTATCAAACTGAAACTTTTAGAAAATCTTAACAGAGATTGAAAGTGATCACCTAAACAGATTACCTCGTAGAATTTGAATTGTTGCTAAAGTTGAATGTGCAGTCAGTTTAACGAGTTTTAGTTTACTGATTTGAATTTAAATTATCTTGGAGAAGTATTCAGGATTAAATTTGTATGATGATGAACTGTTTGGCTGGTCATTTATTTCGTAACGGAACATTGAAATGAAATCTCAAGCTCATCTCATAAGACAAACTATCTAGTCAGCCCTAACTCACAAATCGTTTCGTTAGCCAAAGACCGTTGGTAAGCCGTAACTTTTAGTAATGTAACATAGTTTACGGTTTAAGATTTATATTGTCTTGAGAACGATTGAGTTCGTTTATGTAATGAACCCGTTGGCCAGCCATAGCCTGATTTCACATCGTAGCTCACGAAAGCAATCTTATTGTATTTGTTTTGTTGTGACCATTTTTCTGGACATAACCTGTACCAGGAATGAAATACTACTTAGTTTAGCGACCATTAAGACGTGATTTAATAAATATTAGCCACATTAACACTTGAACTCTTATGAAACGAATAACAGCTTACTGATCACAGCACAAAACGAACAAAATGCTAAGATGGATTCATATGACGTCAAGCACAGAAGCATTTTTTTACCTCTCACTCCTCTCACTTGAAGGACAAGGTGCTAATCAGCATTTTCCAGGTTGAATGCATTACGATAAAGAAATCTTTCCCTAAGCCCATTTGAGATTTCAGTGGCTAAGTCCAGGTTCGATTTTTGGCACTATTATCACGGGTTTTATTACACAACCCACAGAAGTACGTTCAAGTCTTATACAGCCTAAGGTCATAAACGCTTTCCATCTTATACGTAAAATAGAAACAAATATTTCGTGTTTATAGCTACATTTATGATGATTCGAATTTCACTTTGAACTGTAGGTCCACATCCTATACAGCCTCGATATTGTTAAGACAACATAAAACATTTATGGTGGTTCAGATTTTATCGTTCATGTCTTATGCAGTCTAGGAACACAAGATTTACGTCCTCGGTACTGTCAAGAGAACAAAAAACACTCGTGGTGGTTTAGAGAAATGAAATTAAATCTTTGAGTTTTACGTCTTACGGTTATCCTAGCTAGGCTAAAGAAGACGATGATGATGAGAAATAAATGTAATGACGGATTAAATATAGTGGGGAGAACCCTGAGAAAACTCACGCACACGGCTTTTTGTTCACTACAAAGCAACTTGGCGTTAGCTAAGATCGAACCAGCGACCTTACGCACCTCTGTCATTGAGACCTTACGCACGACGTAAAACAGATAATGATATACTTAACATGAAACAAGCAAGTCCACTGAGTTGAGAAAGATCATTTTGCAGGCCTCAGCTTTTCTCGGAGAGCAGATACCACAACAATAATTAAAAACCATTCATGAAAAAGACTGTTGTTTAGACTAACATCACACACACACACACACACGAGACACACACAAACACACAATGTTGTTTATTACAGTACATACTGATTACATTTTTTGAATACAAATGTATTACTTGCATTGATTTCAACGAAAATGTAATTAAGTTTTAGCAGTAGGCACAGACTGTTTGTGCAGTACTTTTATCGTATAAAACTTCACTTAAAATTGTGAACGTCAGCAGGATCAAACTAGAATCCTTTTCGCATTAGATGCACTTGTTCACTTTTATGAAATTGTTTACCAGCCGGAATCGATCTTCTTATGAATGTTATTTAATACAAATCACTCGTATTACAGTACCACGGTACAAAACAATATCAGATCAAAACGATAAATCGTTCATTTCTCTTACACAAGGAAAGCCGAATCATGGTATCGAAACAGTTTTTTCTTTCTTCATTTACAATCTTATGAGGGAAGCTCTTCCACCATAGTAAATTGAATTCAATGTAGCATCATTCACTACTGAGAAGATCTTTCATGAAATAAGTAACATGATTTCACTGATAATCCTATGACAACGACGGGAAGCACTCTAAAGGAATCGAACTTAAAACCTCTTGCACCAGAAAAAAATGGATTCAATGCAACATTATAGCATCACTAGGTAACACGGTAATCACTATTGCAGTAAGTGACAAGTTCAATGTTACAAACACAGGACTGATATCTTAGTAACTAAGCATCAGTAACACAATTTAAAGAGGGAGAATGCAATATGACATGCTGAATGATATCATAAAGAAAAACTGCAAATTCTGCATTCTTCATCTATGACAAAGAAACTATGATACTGAAGTAATGAAATTCATTTCGTTACGAAACTTGTACAAGAAGCCGCTCCATTCTTTCGTCATCTTCGCCTTCGCATGTGATTTTCTTTATGCAATTTCAATATGACAGAAGCTGGCTTAATATTTTAAAGTGTTTGGCAATGCAAACGGAAAATTGGTTCATTGCTTTTAACAACTAAGCAGATGTCGATTTTGAGGTCCGAGTTCCCAGCTCATAAGATATAAATCGCTGTGCTAAACGAAATATGTCCTTTTCTTAAAGTTATTCAAAAAATCTACAACTTTGCGAAATGGATCCGGGGTTCGACTCCAGGTAAGAAAACACACATTTTTTTTGTTCTATCGCAGGATGTCTTAACATATGATGGTTCAGATTTCACCTTATTTCAGTCGTAATGGTCGCTAAACTAAGCAGTATTTCATTCCTGGTAAAGGCTATGTCCAGAAAAAATGGTCACGGCTAAAGAACTACAAGATTACTTTCGTGAGCTACGATGTGAAATCAGGCTATGACTGGCCAACGGGTTCATTACATAAACGAACTCAATCGTTCTCAAGACAATATAAATCTTAAACCGTAAACTATGTTACATTACTAAAAGTTACGGCTTACCAACGGTCTTTGGCTAACGAAACGATTTGTGAGTTAGGGCTTACTAGATAGTTTGTCTTATGAGATGAGCTTGAGACTTCATTTCAATGTTCCGTTACGAAATAAATGACTAGCCAAACAGTTCATCATCATATATCAAATTTAATCCTGAATACTTCTCCAAGATAATTTAAATTCAAATCAGTAAACTAAAAGTCGTTAAACTGACTGCACTTTCAACTTTAGAAAAAAATCACAATCTCCGATGTAATCTGTTTAGGTGATGTTTAATTCGAAACATGAGTTTCAAATTTCATTTTTAAGCTTTCTGAGTTCGAAATGTTTTAGTTTGATCCTTGAATTCGAATTTTTTAGTTCAAAATTTTAGATCGAAAACTTTTAGTTTGAAATTTTGATTTGAAAGTTTTAAGTTTGAAACTTTCTGAGTTCGAAAAATTTGTTTGAAAAGTTTTGTTTTCAAATTCGGTTTGAAGCCTTAAGTTAAAAAAATTTTGAGTTTAATAAATTTCGTTCCAGAAAGTTTAATTTTTTTAAATGTTAAAATTTTTAGATTTTCAAAATTTGTTTCAAAATTTTATTTGAAATCTTTAAGTTTGAAATTTTTGTTTGGCATTTTTAATTTTTTTTGATTTGAAAATTGTAGTTCGAAAAATATTTTTGTTTTGAAAATGGAATTTTTTTAGTTTCAAAATTCTTAGTTTTTCAAAATTTTTAGTTTTGAAAACTCTTACACTCAGCGGAACCATTTCGAGAAAGAATCGGAGCAGTTTAGATTTTCAAAATATGGCAACATCGGTTCCATCAATGAAGCGCTTACTCATCAACAAACCCAGAGCGTTTAAAAAATCGCTCAAACAATGAACTAATCAGATTTAAGCAAAGAGTCATCTTTTTATTTATACACGAACGGAAACGAAAGGTACTAACTAGGTCCAAAAACACATCATCCCATCCCTTTTATCCTTCTCGAAGAATAAATATATCCTTTCAGAGTAAACCATTGACAATTAAATACTGTATATGTTCAATATGCAATGATACTGACAACGAATACGTAAGCACATGTAACACAATATAGCTGACGTTTGCTTCTAAACATATGATTATAAGCCAATGCACGAAGAAGCTTTTTTTAACTTTGCATCATTTTTTTTTAATCTGCGAACAAAAAACGATATAAATTAATGTTATTAACCAGGTCCGGAATAGTTCCTCCTTTACACCTCTTAGAGATATTCAATAAACGAACTGACATTATAGCCTACTCTTCGTAAAAGCAGATTCTGCAATTTCACAACAAACTCGTATGCGTAACAACAAGCAGAAATGTGTAATGTAACATAACATGTCTATATTCTTTTCATACGTAAAATTGCTCTACCGAATGGGCAAGGTGGCTCAGTGCTTGTCCCTAATGTGTGAGGTCCCTGCTTTAATCCTCAAGCAAGTAAGATCGTGTTTTTTCCTGTTTCGTCCTTTCATTTCTCATCATCGTCGTCTCCCTTAGCCTCGAGGGGGCGCTCAACTCAACATTTTCTGAAACTAGCACCAAGAATACAAAACTGACGATTGCAATGTCTATAACGTAATAATCAACAAACTAAAACTTTTCAACGCTTGTACTGTGGCTCAACGCTTTCTCTGATGTGTAAGGTCTCTGCTTCAATTCACAACTAAGTAAGGTTACGATGTTTTCTCTTGTTTTCATCCTACCATTTCTCATCACAATCGTTTTGCGGGCGTTAAACTTAAAGTTTCCTGAAACTAGCACCAAGAACCGAACTCGGGACGATTGCAGTGTCTGTAACGTAGTAATCAACACACGTAAGGTATCCATGTTCACCCTTGAAGCGGAACAAAATGGGTCACAAGGAACATATCAAATTTAAGGAAATAATCTTAAGTACACCTCCAAATAATCATATAACGTAATAAGGCTCCAAAATCAATCATTGATAATCATAAAAGGAAACGGATTATACATATATTCTATAAGGTAAGAAATAAAGATAATAATCTCCAAAATTTTATACCCATAAAAGGAAACAAAATAAATCCCTCAGTGGAACTACCCCATAAAGCCTAACATCACGTGACCCCATGACGTACTCCTAAAGGCGATGCTAAGGTGGGCGCAGGGGCGTATCAAACTGAACAAAAATAAGGTAGGCTATACATACACCCTATCAGGTGAGAAAGGAAATAACATTCTTCAAATTTATACAACAAAAGGAAACAAAATAAACCCATAGTGAGGCTACCCCATAAAGGCGGAGCGTAAAACTATGTAAACTAGAGGGGCTGTGGCGAAAAATTTCAGCGAGCGTCACACTCCAGGGACTCAAAACTTCAAATCAGGTAACACAAAATAAGCTATACATACACCTGTACTCCATCATAAGGTAACAATCTCCTAATTTTATGCCGTAAAAGGGAACAAAATCAACAACCTACCCATATAAAGGCGGACGGAGTATGGTCTATGGGCGCCGGGAGCGCAAAATTTAAAATTCTATACCGCAAAGTAAACTATACATACACCTGTATTCCATTAAAAAAGTAACACAATCTCCAAAATTTTATTCCATAAAAGGAAACAAAATCAACCCCTCTCTGTAAAACTACCCCATAAAGGCGTGGCCTAACACCACGTAACCCATAAAGGCGTGGCCTAACACCACGTATCCCAAAAAAGGCATGGCCTAACATCACGTGACTCTATGACGTCATACCAAGTAACCCCAAAAATTGGCGCCGGGCGCCCGGGGGCGCAAACTTTTGGCTGCTGCGGCGGAAAAATTTGCCTCAGGTTGGACGTATACTACTGCAAGTGAGTATCGTTTCAGAGTGTGGAGCTAACATTTCCAAAATATGCGAATTCAACACTTATCCTTTGAAAAGTTCATCTATAAAAGCTTGCTCCAATACAATTATAAGATCAAAGATAGAACCGGTTTCTCGGACACAGAGTTCGTATCAAAAAGTCATTCCTCGTTATTCCTCACTACTTTGTTTTATGACGACAAAGGTTAAAACCAAAACTCGTCAATTTGAACCACTTACAGTTTGACTAGAATTAAGTTAGCAGAAAACACATATTCTTGGGAATCTCAATCGCTTAAAAAATGAAAAAGGAAAACTCTTCTCGATATCCTTTATAGTTTTTGCTATATGAAAATTTGAAACCAGAAGTAAAACCTCTTGAATATACTGTAGCAGGCCATAATAAACATATGTACTGATTATCGGTATTTATTACCATTTGTGCTTTATGGTGATAAATTTGGAAACGGAAAAATGATTAATTTACGTCACTTCAGATTTTAAGAGAAAATTAATGGTAAAGATATAACCTATTTTTGGATCAAACGATACAATATATTTCAACCAAAAATTTCCTTGTAGGCCTTATATCTGGAGAACCGCATATAGTGTAGAAAACCCAAACTATCACTTAACACAATATATCCTTATTCCGTAAAAAAAAATATGAAAACTCAATTTAGGGCCTGTTCAAAAATTGTGGTCTCTGATCCAATTGACCCAAAATATTCAATATACTTCTTCACACATTTTTTTTGTAAGCCTTACATCTGGAGAATTACATATAATGTAGCCAAACCGAAACTTCCACTTTACCCAATTTGATGTTCTTATTAAGTAAAGAATACGAAAGTTTGATTTAGGGGTCGTTGAAATATTTTATGTTCCCTGGCCCAAAACTACTTATTTTCCAAAATCATAGTCTTTTGATGCTTTTTGTAAATAATTACTAAAATTCTTGCCTAAGATCGCAATCTTTTCGTCCATTTTTTATCATTCCTAAAATTGTTGTTTACAATCTGAATTGATTGTTTTTTTAAAGCATTTTGATATTTCTTATCCTTTTGTCCTATAGAAATCAGTATTCAAAGCAACAGTACTAGTAAATTTCACCCACTTCCGGTTTTGGTAGCGTTTTGTGACTTGCAATGTTATGTTCTATTGAGATCCTGAATATCAAAAACCCATTTGTCAGTATCTATTAGCATTTCGTTTATAACGTGATACATTTTGATAACCGAAATAGTTAGTTTTTGAGCCACTTTGAGTTTACGCAGATGTTTGATGGAAAAGATGGAAACTTTTTTGACAAACTGTATGAATCCTTACTCTTTTTGCTCTATGGAAATAAGTGTTGAAATCGGAAGTAGTAGTACATTTGAACCTCCTGTTTAAATATACGTAAGTGAAACTGATAGTGAAACACTGGAACAAGTTACATCTCATTTGATTTGTAAAAGTGCACGTAATGAACGTGACACTTCTGAGTTTAAAAGAAAGGTAATAGAGTAATACTTTAGAAAATATCCCTCAAACATTTCCTCCTCGCGATTCTTTTAGTTATTACGTGGCAACACTGCAATGTATTTTTATGTCCTACTTTATGTTCAACTTAAACAGAAAATTTCATCTTGATTCATCAAATAGCAGAGGAGGGAACATATATTTTTAGTTTCCACAGGGTTCATAGTCATCGATTTTTATTGAAATAATAGTATCTTTTTGTCAGTGCTCCGTTTTAGTTTTCAATCGAAAAGAAGCATTGTAAATATTTTATTCTCTTTTGTTCTCATTCGTTATGTTATGAGATATTCCCAGTACCGAAAAATCCTCCATGAAGGTTTTATGCTTTGTTAGTGCATGATGTTGTAGAAAATATTTCAAAACAAATATTTTATTGTTGTGCAGTTACATTATGTCCTTTCGAGAAGGGTTGGTGTTCTATAATGAATACAACTTCCAAACCTGTCTACTTATAAGTGAAATTATCAAAGAACACTAGAAGTTAATGCACAATGCATGTATTCTTGCTGGATATCCACACAGACAATTGCACTTAACATAGTTTGTAGTAAGTAGTATTTTCATTGTTGTAATACTTAACAATCTGTTATATCTTGGTGTTCTTGTTTCTTTCTAGGCGGATAGTAGTAGCACATTCTTCCTGAAGTCCACGTTGTCTCAAATATTCTGAAGAACAATGGCAAACGAATCGAAGGCAGTCAGGGAGACATGTTGTGGTGAAAAATCGAAGAATTTGCATTATAAGGTACATACTAAACCGGCCATGTCCAACAGCCGGCTCCAGCTTACTGTTTCCTTTCATCCAGCCCATCTGACCCATTATTTAAACTGTATTTCTTACCGAATATTTTAAACTGAATTGAAGCTGCAACCCTTGAACGCACAGTGAGACGACGATGAGAAAACAATCTAGAATCGAGCGTTTCTCTTCAGTACATCCCTTCCGACTCAACTTTGTACTTCAAAACTCGTCAGAAGTAAGATTTTTGTTATTTTTTCTTTAGTAAGTGAATAGTTTCGGTAACCGACAAAACAATCTTAACATTCCTGCGGTGGTAGTGTAAGATAGTAAGATTCTCCATTGAATATCGCTATTCAATTCTTGCGAACATTTTTTTACATTGTCCCGTATTACCCTCGACTCCAGAAAGTCCAACGTGATTGACCCACCACGTGCTGCAATTTGCACATGTCTGCACTAGACAAAACTGATATGAGGGTAGAAAACTGCACAGAAAAATATTACATATGATCTTTCAGTTTAAAGTACTATGTCAAAACACTGGCATCGATGAACTGCACCCCTTAACGCCATTTTTCTTCCAGATTCCGATAGGTTACGACAGAAACACATTCAATAGCTGAGGAGACCAAGGTTTTACAAAATTACCACGATTGCTAAAGCAATGTGATCAATCATACGGGGCAGTAAATTGTACACTCTTACTGCCTAATTCACCACATTTGAAGCATACTACTGCACGACAATATGTAGCGTACTTCCTGTTTAACGAATTGAAGTGCGTATTTTGCAAGAAACACCAGAAAACGGGGTCACAAAACAAGGGAAATGATTTGCCATGGAAATCGCTTGTGCCATGTGTCACTAGAAATGCTGAAGGTGCCATTAACACTTACATTACATGCAACATTTTTACATTAAAAAGTTGCGTATTTTCTTGTTTTTTGCGTGTTAAAAATTTCAAAAAATATAAAAAAGAAAGACATACGGCGCTGTCTTTTGCTCAAAATGTTGCATTACCTTAGGTACAACATATTGTTTCAGCATTTCTAAAAATGATGGCAACGTTGACAAATAAACAGAAAATGAAAAAAGATGTTTCCCATTTTTTGACCATTTTTCACAGTTTTTTCTATTCTAGGACCCTCAATGCTAAAACTTTGAATACAACTTAACATTTAAAAATGGTACATTGAAACGCTCTTTGTAGCATAGTTTTGACTACTGAACCTCGTTTTACGACTTTCCCCCAAGTTTGCCTGTTATTTATTATAATGTCTCTTTTACGGAAGATCAATGTTAAATCTACTTTATAGACTATTGCAGGTATGTTTTCCCAATTCGCTATTTTGGATGCAACTGAATCTTATAACTTGAATAATCACAAAAGTAGAGCTTTAATGTACAAAAATAAAATTTAAGAGTACAACAACAAAATCGCACTTAATTTACGAGAAAAACAAGACAAAATGATTTTTGGATTATAACTATTTCGATGTTCTTTTAAGTTACATATATATGTTTGAATACATTTATTTACTTCACATATTCATTTATTTTAACACACAAAGCAATAAAGTACACACAAATATTCTCTGATAATCAGAACAAATCAAAATCTACAAACCAAATAATCTGCGATTCTGCATTCAATCATCGACGCTTTCCTCGTTGATTGAATATTTTCAACTTTAGAGCCTGTTTTATACACCTTAGTGACGAAAGAGAAAGGAAAATCGTGAACTGTGGCAAAGAAATGTTCAAAGGTTTGACCTCTAAGTCCTAAAATGATTACAAACTGTGAAAATCACGCTTTTTCAGTTTTTACATTTTTCGACAGTGTTGCCGCCACTTTCAGACGCTGAAAAAAATATATATCGCACCTACGGATATTGCAATATTTTGAGCAAGAAAAGTGACGTTACCCCTCAAGTTATTATTATTATTATTTTTAAATTTTCTACGCAAATAGTACTACAAGTAAATGTACATCATTTCTTTTGAAGAAAATGTTCACATTTACACCTGCAGATTATCTACAATTTGTAGAACGTTCAATTGCTTAGACACCGTCACTAAAAATTAAAAAAAAACATTAAATTTTGAGCAGGTATGATAGAATAATTCCGTAATTGGTGAGGGTAGGTCGAAACTTTTTAGGAAAGGTTTTAGGTCAAAACTAACATGTAGGGTAAATAACGACCTAATTTGGATCAAGGTTCGTTTTCCCTTTCTTACTAGCAGAGACCTTTTATCTCGGTAGCTACATAACTCAATACATGCATAATAATACTAAACAAAATATATTAATATAAATTTAAGCACAATCTTTCCACTATGTTGCAGATTTAAAAACACAAAGGTCTAAAGTCCTTCATTTTCAGTTATGTTTGATAGTCATGCCAATACCAAGGGTTTCGTTATTATATCTTCTGAAGCAGTGTGATCTAGTAAATTAATAAAACTTCCCTCACTAAGTCAATGCATCTACTGTCGCAAGGTTCCATCCTTAGTCACATCATGTTCCTCTGTATGTTTCTTATGTAATTTCGTATATATTAATGAAAAGTATACAATGAAAATTTTGATGTACTTACAAAATTGTCAACCATATATGGTCTCTGGTCTCTCATAGTTTGTAGTAAGGCTAATACATCTACAAACCCTTCCTCCGCGGCCATTCTCAGACATGCATCTATTAGAATTATAGTTCCTGTTCTGCGAAAACCAGCACTACAGAAACGAACAGTATGAAATAAATCAAACAAATGTAAGAATCAATTTCTATTTTTGGTATTTCTGATTTCGAAAATTATTTATTTTAATATACATACAGCACATATAAGTACAAATTGGATTCTATATTCTGAAATGGTTCTGGTAATTTTAAATTATTTAACAGAAAATAAAGCTGAAAGATTGAAGGATAGATACATTTGTAGGTGCACATGCTTTGTCATACTTTGCAGTCTCACCAGATTAACAGTATCGCCAACTCAAAATGTTTTACTAATTTCGATCACCAATTAATACTTTACATTTTACATATTTTAGAGCTACATCTAAGACGTAAAGTACAAGAACAATACTCATTATCCAGGGTAACAAACTAAGGAAGCTATGTATCAGAAACACCTACATATAAGAAGCCTCTATAACAATAATGTCACATGTGATATAGATGGGACAATACACATCGAGAGCAGTTAATTGTATCATACTTTGACCATAAATGGAAATTTGTAATTAATATAAATAGATTTACTAGGGAATAAAATAAAACTTTACTTCATTTTGAAAATTCTTTAGTTAACAATGACATCCAATCATACAAATGGTCCTCAATAAACGTAAAACTCAAATTAACGTTTTCATGAATTTGATATCTTAAACAGTAGCTGAGAAATGATGAAGATTCAAAAAATCCCCAGCAATGCTTAATATTATGTTAATGAGATAATTTGTAATCACAATTACAAGAAATTGTTTTTGTAATGTTACAGAAGCATGTAAACCAACTTGTAAACAAATAACTTTACAAATTTTCCTAAAATATGGCATTTTAAGCATCTTAGCGTTTTTGCATTTCTGAAACAATTTGAAATATAAAATTGGTGAAAACGACATTACGTTCTTTACACCCACTGTAAACATTTTGTGTCGTTAGACTTGATATTTATATAAGCACACTTTCAAAATAAAACTCTTGGGGAAAACAAAATTTTCAGTCTCCCCTAATTTCCTTCCCATTTATCGAAATGCATCGTATCATGACCATAGTATTGAACACTACAGCACTTTGGATATAGCACTACAGCATTGATTCGCCCAACGAACTTCAGGTATTGCTCTTGAAGAAGTCTCCAAAATTAGGATGTTAGTGATATTTTGTGCTGGAAGTTGAACATATTGACTGGTTACGAGTAATGTTTTGCAATAAAATGTGATTAATATGTAGACTTCAGTACGCAATAATTTCCACGTTATTTGAAAAAAAGCAACTTTCACTGGCTTGGTAACACTGTTAACCTGATGACATTGCATCTTGCATACTACGTTTTGAATATGTTAGTTTAAAAGCTCCAAGGACATTTCAAGGTAATTGGTCTAAAACACACACACACATAGGGTGATTCAGGAGGAATGTTACATAATTTGTAAGGTGATTTTACATGTGAAAATAAAACGAAAAAGATCTATGAACATGTGCCCGATTTTCGATCGTTATGGCACTGAAGCGGGTTGAAGACTGAACACGTCCATAAATGATTATGAAGACGAGTGTGAATATTATTTACCGAAATACTTTGTAAGCGCTGTGCTGGACAGAATAATAGTGGAACACATGACTGATCCATCCTACAAGAGTACCCCTCCAATCTCAATTCACTTGTGGACGCGTTGGAGGGTGTATTGTGCTGCACATTGAACATCATCTCGGCGGGATTTAATGCAGACAACAGTGTCGGTGATGCGAGCGACAAGTTCTTTACGTGTACCACCTTCGTAGCGTACACATCCCCCTTTAGCCAACTCAATATCTAAAAGTCTAATGGGTTACGCCAGGTGTTCTGGTAGGCCAGTTAATGGGTCTACTACTGCCAATCCACCGTTGAGGAAATGTAATATTCAGATAGGGGTACAGTGGTACAGTGAATTGGTGCAATACCCAAGCAGGACACTCACACGGCCTCACGACTGTTCACTGGTCCAACCCGCGATGGCGTAGTCAGTATTATTCTAGCTGCCGTCTTGGAAAGACGCCACAGTTCTGTCAACCATTCGAGAACCCTCAGACTTCATACAGGATGAAGCAGTCCTCTGTCCCGCCATTATTCTGTCCACCATGGCATCTACACGGCATTTCGATAAGTAATATTCGCACTTGTCTTCACAACCATTCATTGACATGTGTCCTCAGTCCGCTCCAGTTCCATAATGATCGAAAATCGGACACATGTTCATAGCATTTTTTCCGTTTATTTTCACATATAGAATCACCTCAAAAATTGTGACATTCCTCTATATATGAATGTATTATAACTTATGAATTGAACAATTTCGTATATATAATCTTGCGATATGATGTTTGGTGTAAGGAGTATTAAATTTCGCCTCTGAAAGAACTGAGGTATATAACAGCGATGTGAATAATAGTACTTCTACGTTGATGTATCTTGCTAGTGATATTTGTGCTGCGTCACTCATTACTGTATTATATATATGTATCTTCTGGTTCCAGTGAAAAATCCGCACAAGGTAGAAATCACCAAAAGAAGCCTATACCTTTAAAATATCAATTTTAAAAAATAGTCACTTAGCCGGTTATTCATTGGAACCAGCAAATATATATAAAAATAATACAGATATAAGTGACGTAGTACAAATAGAATTAGAAAGATATATCAACGTTGAAGTACTATTATTCATATCGTTGTTATATACCTCAGTTTTTTAGACTAGAAACTCAAGTGTTCGGTACAATAAATATCATATCGCAAGATTATATACAAGAAATTGTTCATATATACATATCAGTTTCTTCAGAAGGAAAATTTTAGTGGTTAATGTATAGACCATAAGGTCAGGTCTCAGGAGGTTGTACATCTATGTGACCTTAAATATAAGTTGTTACGATATAGATGTATTCAGGTCATAGTTATAATTAACAAACACTTTTGCTAATAATAGATGAAATACATCTCATACACAATAACATATACAAGTTGTAATCAGCACATTAAAGGTGTTATAATACTTAATTTGCATACTAAATTTTTGCCATATTATATGAATAACTAATCATTTAATTAGGACGACTTTTATATTAATTTTAATTAATTCACATATGTAGTAGAGGGAGCAGACCTAATATTGGTATTTTGTGCATAAATATTGTCTGTATAGCATATATAATCATATATATGACATCAGGACAGGACAGAATACAAGGAACATCGATATATTGATATTATTTGCATATTATAATATAGAAGGACATAGGAGTTGAGTTTGAGATACACTAGGATTTGCTTTTCGTCGAGGCAGAGAAGCCCACAGAAAAAAAAACTTTAAGAAAGCAAGCAGCTACGCTTGTGCTTTGTGTGAGCGAAGCTTGGGTGTGTACAGTTATACACTGTATCCATCTTGTTTTGGAATAGTAACCCAAGAGCTTCAAACTTCGTTTATAAGAAGAGATAGGTACAGTTCCTAGTGTACTATATGTTAGTAGCGTACACTGTTTCAGTGTAGACACCAAGGCGGTGAACACAATAGTTTTCCAGCACACGGAAATTTAGCGTGTCCATGACAAATCGGCGACACAATAGTGTGTCATTTTGGATAACTCCTCCTCCTTTTAGCGTCCTAGATAGAGTACGCGTCCTTTTACGCCAACGAACTTCTGCCTGGCTAGCGAAGCTGAAAAATTTGAAATTTGGAAGAAGTCACCCTGGTCCTTGATGTAGTAAGTCAGAAACACACGATAGATGTCTCTGTAGTTTAAGAATTTTCGTCTGCTTCTCGAACATGTCCTGCTACTCGAATATGTTTTGATATGTTGTAAAATAAACTTTCTGGATGATTCCGAACTATTTACATAAATTTTAGATCGTTACTATGTTTTCAGTAAAGTACTGGCTTGTAGTAATACAGATCAGAAGCCTGGTTGATGGTTTTGGGAGCTAACATGGGAAAGACACAAACCTAAGATTTTTTTTAAAACCTCCACCCATACACTGATACTGGGAGCTAAGAAAGGAACGCTCGCCAGAAACACAATCCTTGATTTCAGGTGTCACTCAATGTCAGCTTAATCAATATGTATATTTTGTTTATTTTAGCGCAATTACTTTGATAAACATTTGGAAAGCAAAGAAACATTGAAAGTAAACAGTGTAGATTGACGCAACCTCTATTGTCTCTTATACAAGAGTTTGGGTTATTGGTCACTAGATGGCAGCACATGTCACGACACAGGTCGTAGTGCATGACAAGTGACAATATTGGTATTTTTTGTGTTTATTTAAACATTCTGAGTTAATTCGTTACAGTGTTAGTTAGTGACATACATGAAATTAAAGCTCATCAAACAAGCTATCTAATGAGTATAGTGACACTAAATACGTTAATACGTGTGAACTATAAAGTGGCGAAATGTAGGCAAAATTGTTTAAACTTAAAGTAAGTAGGTCACAGGTAGCGTCCCTGTGAGGGTGAAACTTCCACCCACCTATTTGTGGAAATTTTTGAAAGTGGATTCACCCGACGCGAGTCTCGGACGAACAATGAACTTCTGTCTGAATAAAACCGAAGAGGTCATGAGACTCGTGGCAGTTGATTGATAGATTCCGTGGTATACGTTTCATGTAAGCGTCGAGCGCCACAAGTTCGATATGAATTGTTAATCACTATTTGATCGTTGAAGTGTGCTTGATAACTTCTAACATGGTGATCGCGGGTTAAGCTCAGGAAGAGCATGATATTTTATTAAGTGTGATTTTTAAAGATAATTTACTGTTTCATTGGAATTCACAAACTCAGTGCTTCAGTTTTCATTTACAGCATAGTGAACCAATGTTTCGATTCCGTAATATTTCAAATATAATCTCCAGTGTCGTACCTCCGTACAGAGACTGAGTACAAAATAGCTTTGTACGAGTAGGGACTAAGTTATGATCTACGACGTATCAAATTGTAAATATTTTCTTCATCACCATGTATAGATATTCTTATTTTAGTGCTACGTGCCTATTTATGTGATTTCTTGTAACTTCAGTCAAGCAAGACTTTCTGGTGCAAGTAAATTTTAATCGCACTATACTCGAACGATCCATTGACACTGGTGTAATGCGACGCCGAGGGTGTGAATGACAGACCTCTAGAGAAGCGTGGAATGCAGGCATCTTGGGAGCCAGAGAACGAGGTGATCCAGCGATCGAATCCAGAGTCCCGTCATCAACGGTAGGAACTTGCAAGAATCAGCGGTGATGTGTAGAAGGATCGACAACGCAAATATATGGACACTTCAAGAAAGAAGACATCAGTGAAATTGTGAAGAAAAAGCGTGCACGAACGGTATCTTAAGCGAGAGCTCCGCTTCAATATCAGTGTTTCATTCAAAATTCAAAATTTAAAATTATTATTTTTTCTTTCTTTTGTGTATCTGCGCGCGAGTGCATTGTGGGAATGTATTATCATCCTTGGAATTCACAACTACTTCATTAAAAGGATTGAAGCAGAAATATTGGAGAGTATTCCCTTTTTCATCACCCATCTTTGCTGTCAGGTATGTGTTGGAAATTTCAGTCCTTATGTTCTCTTTTCAGGCCAGATGCCAAATTGTGTAAACACCGTGAATCTGCTGGGCATGTTTTTATACGTGAGTGAGTAATTTTCGAACTCAGGTTGGTCGTTAAAACCGCGCGTACCTTGTAATCAAGATTCTCATGTTTCATATATTCTAAATTATGGTTTCAAAATTTTAATTTTAACATTTTAGACTCTACCGACTGACATTAAATTCATTTGCATTGAACTTTGTGAGTAGAAGGGTACGCCTAATTAACGTAATTATTAGCTTGTGTGTGATGTCTCCTCCCACATTATCATTTTACTAAAGTAATTAATTATTTGTTTTTCACATCACATACATTAAATCTTCCCCCCGTTCACAAAGTGGTTATCAAGCTAATGAACCCACTGCAGAATGTACATTTTATGCGAATTGTACGGCTTGGGACTACCACTAACCTACAGAACAGTAGTGAGTTTCTTTTTTAATCGAAGCATTGGTAAGTCGTAAATTGTTTTCAGAGGAATTGACTGCCACGCTTAATGTATTACAACACTCAGAGGTTCAGAACTGACCACAGACTTTGAATAATGTTAAGGTCTAAAGATTGGGTGGATGAATTTAGGTGTAGTTCATCCCAATATTCGTTAAATTATGAGTCAACAACTTCAACAATATTAGCTTTTATTATCAACAACTACACACAAGGAACACTACTGTATAGGGATTTAAAATTAGCCTTCAACGTTTAGAACGGACCAATAGTCTTGTAAAGAGGGTCTTATATATGACATTCAAAATTCAGTCAAAGGACAGCGCAACAAGATTTCCAGGATTAGTATTTTTGTTACTAAATACATACAGTCGTCTGAATGCCTTGTCATCTTCTGTACTTGTATTGCAAACGTATGTGAATAAGTTTTAATAATACACATCGTGAATCAGTGGTGTTATTACCCGGAATCCCACCTTTCTCTTCAATTTCTTTGACACAAGCTCTTAGCGTCAGGAATTGAGTTTGGGCGTATGAGTGTGAGGGCATGAACATGTACATTGTTGCAAGAGCATGGAGCATATGTGACATGATTTCACTGCAAGATGCACAAAACAAGCCTCCTCGAGGAAAATAATACAACATAGGGAATGTAGACTGTTTCGCACAGTATTAGTGAGCAACAAACTGGCGAGAGGACGATCTTGCACGCGAAGGGACACATGTTGTTAGTTGGAGACACTTGTCCGACAATCATTCAAGAAGTCATTGCAGGAACGGTTTCCCTGCTAAGAATTACAAATACCACAATGTTGGCATACATGACAAATTATTTTCAATCAAAGATGTTTAAACCAGAATTATTCAACGTGGTACGTTATAACATCGAAAACGGCATGTGATATGTAGACGGTTGCAATACGGGTATTAGGCAATCCTGCATTGTGTTAAGCTCTTTTTCTCAGATGAATGGGAAATTTACGGAGTGAACACACTAGAAATATGTCGAACACCAGTGAGAAGAATGACAAAACTCGAAAAGTTTTGAGTAAACTGCAACTGAAACTTTTGGTACTTTCAAAATATTAATTTAGGAATTATAAATAAATGTTAAAGCATAAACGTTTCGTGGTTTTAGACTTTAATCAACTAAAACAATAGTAATTCTAATAACAAAAAATACTTTATAATATTATTAATCTTTCTTAGTATTCAATTTTGCAAATACATTCTGTGTAAGTTTTTATTAAAATCTTCTGTGATTGCATTTGTCAATGTAGATTTTTACTTAAGGAGATAGGATTTTCATAATTAATAATTGTTTTCATACGTATAAAATACAATAATAAAAACAATACTTTACACAATTACGATTTAGTTTAAGTTGGCCCATGGTTATTCAAATAATTGTTATTTTACTTTAATATCGAACAAACAACGTACTTCAAGTCTAATCTTAGTAGTAAAACTATAGTGATATCAATGTAGTTTTCACTTGCCGGTCGTCGCTTTCTCAGTTTACAGTGAATAGTAAAAATCTTTGTAAACCTTAGGAATATAATTTCGTTCTATTAAACTGAAAAAGGTCCTTCTTGCGATCAGCAACCTTCTTTGCTTTGCTGTAGGTTTTTTAAAATATCAGTTCTTCTGCTAAAACTCGTGGTTCTCATTTCCAAGTTTACGTTTACCTCCTTGAACTCCTCACTTTGTATGACGTTTTGTACTCAAACAATTCTATTTCGTTTTCTTTTACTTTTATCAACTTCAGGTCACCAAATTTCATAATTTCCTTATCGGTATTATGTGTATATTTTTTTTTTTACATGTCTACTTGAGCTCTTTGAAATCAAAATTGTCTTCAAGGGAAATTTCGTTGCTTTCAAACACTGTTTTCTTCTTTTTTGCTGTTCTTATTAGTGTCATATATTTGAATGCTACATAAATAAGTCCTGATATCACAGATCGTTTTATTTCTCAGTTACTGAGTGCACCTGGGTACCATTCACTTTGTACATGTCCTTTTGCTCAGAAACTTCTTATGTGTAATTCTTCTTATCTGAGGTACTGGATTTACTGCATACAGATACATGGCAATTATATACTTGTTTTTATTTTATCCGAAACAATTATCAGAATACAGCACGAACTCGGTTTCTTCTTCATGTAGATCACTTGTTTTCTTCCGTAAATATTGATATGTGCACGTTGCTATCTCGTTTCCACCTCAATTGGCTTCACCCTCGTGCCACACAAAGAAACTTGCTTCATCTCTTTCCAGTTCACAAATTGTGAAGTTGTAAATAGTTTGGATTTATAATAAAAGGCAGAAATATTCCCTCTAGGTAACTGTGAAAATCATAACCAGCCACTTGTTGCTTACTTTCCCTTTATCCTTTTCTTTCTCTTATCTTAAAATATCTTTCTCTTCCAGATGTGCTTTATACTTTTCACGCATCTTTTCTTTTAGTTCATCTTTCGAATTTTCACATGCAATGCAATCTGAACATTTTTGTGCAAAAAGAAACTAATGTTGAATTGATAATTGAATATCCTTGAATAGATAGTCCAATTCGCACTAGGCTTTCCTTCTCTTTTAGATTCCTTCTCATAATCTTTATGCAAGTCAGCTAATGATTTTCCTCCTTCTATGTACTCTTTAGTAGTCTGTTATCGCAGGTAATGACTTTTAATTCTTGGTATTGAATTGACACGATTTCTGACGCTATCTGTAATTTCAACATCAATGCAGGGATGACATTTATGCTTGCCCCGTATATCTTCATGTAAAAAAAAAAAATATTCAGTTTTTTTTCTGTCACAGTTCCTATTGTTCGGTCAGCTATAGCAAATGTAGCTTTAAAGAACTTTTTGCATACTCTAACACAATTTCCATTAACTTCAAAACGAAATGCCTCATTTAATCCTGTATGTTCTTATGCATTCACTTCCGGGTTCCTATTTGAGAAATAATTTGTTCCATACATCTAGATAATTATAAAATGTCTTTGTCTAGTAATAGCACCTAATGCCGAATATTGAGCAAATATTTTATCACGTTTCATTTCATTATTTTTTTTCGTAGCACTTATATTTGTGAGTGTTCACAAGGCGGTCATATTTTCTTTGCTGCCACTACTTTTCCACTTGCAGAAATCTGTTCTTTCCTGGAGTTTCTATTTAATTTTCACTTCTTTTTCCACTCATTTGGTTCTGCACGCCTTTTCTTACATTTCTTTATATTATTATCTTCTTTTAGTACTTTGACTTCTCTTGAAATATCTCCAGATTCTCTTAACGCTTTACTATCTGAGCTTCCTGGACACAGTAAATTAGGAAACAATTATCTATCTTTCCTTTTATCAGTATTTGAATGAGAATCTGGATCCTTGTCATCATCACCAAAATCTGACGGTAATGAAGGTGACACTGCTATATTTTCCTCCGTTACAAAAGCAGGAGTTATTTCATTTTCATTAAAAATTTCGGTATTCTTTCTCATTTCTTCTCTTCTTCCTTCAGACACTGCATTACGTCTTTGCTATTCATTGTGTTCTTTCGATTTATCTTATTTTGTAACATGCATTTGTTTTCTTAAAGATTGATAAAACTCATCCAGCTTAGAACAAAGAAACAAAAGATTTAACTCCTCCGATCATAGCGACGAATCGAATTCAACGTTTGATGAAACTGGTGTCCAAATACTTTCTCCATGTTTGCCTTCCATAATGGTGTCATTCTTGCCCAGAGATACTTTACATTTTGTATTTGACGTCATCAAATTGTTCTTGGAAATTCGAGTCTGCTCCAAGATTAAATTTAAAACTCTTCTAAACAAAGAAAATCTCGAACTAATTTTAAATGCTTCTACTTCAATATCAACACAAGCTATACTATAGTAAGTTAGTCACTGAATTATTTTCGTTCAACGTAACTGTCACATCTCCAAAAATTAATGTCATATATAAAATGACAAGTTAGAATGCAATCAGAAGTAACGACATATTACGCTTAATAAAGTCGCAAAAAATTTGAAAGCACTGCTTTGAAGCATCAGTAACGACACAACTTAAATCAGTTGACAATAACGTCACAATTTAAAATCTGTCATTATTTTATTCAACGATCTGTCAATCAACTATCGAAATCGGAGCAGCAATAACGACAAAACTCAAAATATGACAGTCTTGTAGTATGTTCATTACACAAATACTTGTACTCAAAAAAGAAATGACAGTACAGGTGACGTGAATAAAAATATTTTGGAATTGTAAAATAGTGACACTAACGCTCTCACGTGACAACTAATAAAGCTGCAACTATGATTCTTATATTGGCAGATAGAGGACACAGTCACGAATCTGAATTTTTACATAACTCAAAATTGACAATTTGTGAGTCATTCTTCTCGCCTGTGAACGGTTATTTCTAGAGCAAAAAGACTCCGCATAATTACGGACAACTGGAGCACTTCCCAACGCAGTAATGACCTTGAAAACAATATAACATAAGTACATTCCAGGTACCTATTTATTTTATTACCCTGTTAAGAAGCACTTGCATCTCAACATTTTAGGAGAGTGGCTTGTTCCACAGCACCAGAAGTTAAATGTTAATGTGATTTAATGTTGAAGTTGCTAGTTGATTCACCGTTCCACTATGTCATCACTGTGAAGGAAGACCTTAATAAAATTTTCCGTGATAGATAAAGCGAGAATCTTAACTTTCAGCTTTTGTCATTGCCATTCCAGAAGGATAAGTATCAAATATTGGGTAAACTTTCTGTGAGGCAATATAAAGGAACATATTTTTCAAGAGCGATACGCAACAAACCAAGAGTTGATGGACGCTATTTATAGCATCGTTTGCGACAATCATCAAGGTAACGTTTCGAAATATGTCACGAATGTTGTGACACATTTTGTATGATGGAAATGATTGTGCTCATAAATACCTATCTGGTTGTGTAAGTGTTAGTCAATGGCAGTGACAGTTACCGTGATCAACTAAATGTTATACTTATGTTTGATATTATTTTATTGTTCTCAACTTTTCCATAGATGAAATAAGATATTTGGACCACTTGTGCTTCATTGTGTTAAATATATAAAATAGATTTCTGGCTACAATTTTTCAACGTCCATTAAAATCTTGAAGTAATAAAATAGTAAAACAAAACACATTAATGAAAACAAAGAACTTACCTGCAGTGAACGAGAATTGGAGCATTTTTGGTGGGCAACGTAAGGAGATATTTGAGGAAGGATACAACTGATTGCAAATACCATGGAACTGCATGACGTGGCCAGGAAGTGAAGTGTAGGTGCATCACCTAACAACAAACAAAATGCATTATACATCTATTTACTTGTTTTCACATTTCTACAGTATAGAAATATTGATATTGCATATTGCATATTACATTAACTGCGAGATCATTGTACTACAAACTCAACTTATATTTATATTAAAGTTTCTACAAATCGTTTTAAGTACTCAGGTCATAATTTTGTATTTCATTAATTTTATGTTCATTGACTTTAGGCATTAAGAAAAGAAGCCCTTGTGAAGTGAATCACAATACAGAAGTAATGGTGAGACGAGAACACATAACGTATAACCTGCTGTGGATTCAAATGAGACACTATTTTGATCACGTATTACGCATGACACAAACATCGGTATAGACTGCTGTTTGCACTGTTCCATAAATTACGCTCTATGTTATGCGATTACAGGCAGTATCAGCTGACGAGACACTCAGCGAGAAGTGCAGTCGTCGAAAGAAGAAGCCAATCGGACTCATGTTCGAAATTTCGTGCTGAGGAATGCGGGATTATCTGACGCTGAAGTTGTGAAGCACTTTCGAAAAGAAGTGTTAAGGCGTGCAACTACATAGAGAACATTAAAAAGTATCTAAATGGGTTTTCAGTGAAAAAAAGAGAAGAGGCAGGAAAGAGAAGAATGATTATGACGAAACAAATCAAAGAGAAGATTGTGCCACTGATGGACATTAGAGACGAATGTACTACCATGAGCAAAATAAATGACGCGTCTCTTTATTTTGAAGTTTTTTGAAAATATCTACGTTTTCTTTATATGTTCGAAATTTCGGAAGGTTTCCCCAGCAGGACAGGTTAATAACAAACCCGTTTTTAATATTTGTGTTAGATATTAGCTTAAAATAAAGAAATCAGAAGCAAAAAACATTAAATCGACAGAAATCTCGAGAATTACCAACTCTGCTAAAGTGGGAAATTTTCAAGAACACGAGGGAATTCTGCATTTCAACACGAAGCAGCGACATCTATGTCATTGAGAGAAATGTGGATTAAATCTACAAACTAAACTTTTAACGAATATTTCTAGTATGTCTTATTATATGCATTATCTGCAAACTCCAAATATATGAATATATGCTAAGTATTAACATAAAGATAGAGCAAATAGTGGAAATTATCTATGGAAAAGGACGAATTGGTAGGACGATCGTAATGAAATATCGTCTTTACCAGAACAGGCTCAGTTCACGTAAAAAAAACAAATAGCTCAGTTAGTTAAAGCAATGAGTCTGTATGCTGAAGGTAGCGGGTTCGATCCCATGGAAGTGCCGTTGTCATTTTTATCTCTACACTACGGTTATTTTATTTATTTTTTTATGTGGGAAAGAATTAAATTGTAACGCATGTGTAAAACTCATGACGATACCAAAAAAAGAAAAAATGCCGTTGTCGCACTTGCATTAGCGTCCCTAATTTTGTTTGCAAACAGTTTCGTAATTATTTCCCCTGTGCTCACTGTTCACCATATGCTCGCTGGCGCATAACGAATGTTTCCCAGTAAATGTTAATTCTAATTTGGAGAATTTTATAAAGTTTTACAATATTTCTCACTAGATACTCTTCTATCTACGTGTTTGGATATTTTGATAACAGATGTCCCTATTAAATGTTTAATTTTCCCTAGATGTTTAATTACGGAAAAGTTTTACAATGTATTTGTATTGAATTGAAATTGTTTTGAATTTACTACATAAGGTAAGTAGACCGAAGGAGGAGAACTCAAGTAATTGATATTCTACGTAAAAGCAACCTATTGTAGAATGATGATGCTTCTTACCTTCAGCACATAATCTTTACGTTAGAGAGTCAGACAGAGAAAAATCCTGGTTTTTCCTCCTCTATGACCACCCATCTTAAACCTCTACATATCATTGTTCGTCTCACAAAATTTCGGTGCTCCAAAAACATTCAAATAATAATAATAATAATAATAATAATAATAATAATAATAATAATAATAATAATAATAATAATAATAATAATAATAATAATAATCCTGAATATGCCATCCTTACATAATGTAAGGATATCTTAGTTTCCTAGTTTAAATCTTAAATATCTTAGTTTAAAATGCTTTCTTTAGTACTTATTTAAGCAACCATGTAGGAGGGGGTACGACTTTTTATTTTGCCCCTCTCATTTCAGTACCCTTCCAACAGAAAGTAATTTTTGATAAGCAGGACAGACAAAATGAATAAGAAATATATTTACAGCATCCTCTCCCCTTTCATGATTGGAATATCACGTAATATTTTTTATTCTACGAAAGATGGCCCTGTGCGGTTAGGGGTAGGTAACTAAAAAAATACCTAATATATAGCGCCCCTTGATTGTAATATTACCGCTTCTTTATTTGTACGAGGGAGCCCCTACACAATCAAGGGTGACAAAAAGAATAGGAAGAGTGTCTATTGATTCCAGTGGTGGATCCAGCACGAACACCTGGGGGAGGGGAGTTGAAGTGAAACATTCTTTTGATGATGTGAAGCTGTCACAAATTACCACTTAACTAAACAAAACAATAGTGGGGGGAACCGGAACCCAGTCAGTTTAAATTGATGTAAAAGTTTAATTTTTGGCTTCATATTAAAAGTTGTGGTTTCAAATGAGAATTTCAGTCCAAGTGGTCAATCATCAAATCTCGTGGGGCTCTTCAGTGTAGGCTAATACGGCCCCTTATGAGAAAAGGCAAAATTATTAACATGTTTATAACTTTCGAATTTTTCGTCTATTTTAAAGAAATATTTTGCTTCGTATTAAAGTGTTGGTTCCAAATGACAAATTCAGTCCGAGTGGACAATGATCAAATCTCCGGGGGGGGGGCTCTTCAGTATAGGGGGCTACGGCTCCCTTATAAGAAAAGGCAAAAATATGAAAATGCTTATAACTTCCGAATTTTCCGTCTATTTTAAAGAAATTATTGGCTTCATATTAAAGCCTTGGCTTCAAATGACAATTTCAGTCCGTGTGGACAATGATCAAATCTCGGAGGGCTCTTCGGTGTAGGGGTTTCGGCTTCTTTATGGGACAAGATTCACGTAGTTGATATTGCAAAATTGTTTTGTATATATAAGTGGAAACTTGCACCATTTGGTTAATTTTACCTCTTATGTTTTGCAGATTCATATTCCAAGCAATAGTTACTTCGCAGAGATAAAAGAAGGCACTTACTAGTTTCATTAAAATGAAATGTCTTTTATGAGAAGTTCTCATGGAGCCGACGAACGAATAGGCATCCAAACGTTGGTTAAGTCGAACGGTTGAAACCCGTTGAGCTCACTACAATTATTATTATTATTATTATTATTATTATTATTATTATTATTATTATTATTATTATTATTATTATTAATAATAATAATAATAATAATAGAGCATTCACCTTTGGTGCATGGGGTCCGTGGCTCGATTCCACTTCGCGCCAAGTGAAATTTGAGGTGGACAATTACCGTGTGCATGGGTATGTGTTTTCTTGAGATTTTCCATTTTCCTCCCACTTTCTTCATTTCACCATTTCATTCATCATCATTTTCCCTTAGCGTAGGTGCACAATCGACCAACGTTAAACTAGATATTGCAATTTCAATAATAATAATAATAAAAATTAATTCAACTGAAAGGACTGTAATTTATGTGGACAGCAATTATCATAAATATGCAACCATTATAAAAATAATGCTTTGAGTAGAAAGATAATCCTTTCCAAGTGTTAACGAATGCGCACGAGATAAGACATGTCTCGAGAAAGAGACAAGACGCGCTTTGTGACATCCAAGATAATACGAGGCAAATGTTTTGGACACGAGATAGCTTGTAAAATGTCTCGTCTTGTCTGGAATGTCTCGAAAACAAAAGTCTAAGTTTTAATATTATCTTTCAAGATCTATTCTCTCAGAAGTAGTTCTCTGCCTTAAAATTAATAACGACATTTGTGATTTAAAAAAAGATAAACAATGCCTAAAGTTAATAGTTAACTTTTCGAAAAGAAGCTTCATTAAGGGTGAACCTGAAAGATGTCCACAAACTTCGGGAGGTGATTCGTGACATCGAAAGGAGACAAATGGTCCTCTTGCAGTTTTCGAATTCAGCTTCATTGTCGAGATACAGGGTTGCCAACTGGTCGTGTTTGAGAAACTCACTGAGAATAAGTTCAAGTCCAAGAATAAACTACTACTCATATATTTTTCAGGTCAATTGACTTATACCATGTTGTAAGGTCAAATATTTATTTATGAAGTGTGTACAAAATTCGCCAGGGTCTTTTCTGAGAAAATCGTCGAGAAAAAGTCACCTCCAAGAATAAACTACCCCTTGTAAATTTTTCTAAGAGAAATATATGATACTGCAATATAGGGTTGTTAATTAAATATTGATTAATGAAAAATAAACAAAATTGTTAAAACCATTTTTGAGAAAATAGCGTTTTTCGATTTTCGGCTGTTTGTAAACCACACTTATTTTAGGTGGTAGGAAAAAATGGAAAAGCTCCTGTAAGAATACTAAGTAAACCCTAAGTTTAAAATTTGGTGTAGATAAGTTGAACGGTATGGCCTCTAGGCGAGTGCATATAAAAGTGTGCCGAACGGACGGACCGGAAGGACGGGTGTCGGAAAGTCACATTTTCGGTATGTAGACGCCATGAAACATGTAAATCCGTTGAAATCTGAATTTGATATTATTTTCACAATCACTATATTTTCTTCTCTCTTTTGTCGCTCGAAAAAGAAAAGCCTAAGTTTACCACAAAAAGCTAGGGAGTTTCTCAAAAAATATTCAATTACAGGGCCACCGCACTAAACTTTTTCAATTCAATTTCTTAACTGTGTTAGGCCGCAGTTGTTACTGAAGTGTGTATTTGGATAATACGAATAAAGTTATCGTATTATTCAAATACATCGAATGTCAGATTATCGAATAAAAAACTTCGATTGAAGAAAATCCACACTACAAAACTAACTCACACTTTGAGCACATTTTCATTAGACATATAATAGACCAATTAATGCAATCATTGTTTATGAAATATGAAAAAAATCAAATGAGTCACTTTGGGAAAGTCGTTCAAAAAGAACACGTCAAGAGTAACCTACCTGTTGTGAATTGTTTCGAACAATGAGTTAAGATATACTTTTGGTTATTAATGAAATATTTATTTGCGAAATTTGAACAAACTCGCCTGTCGTTCGAGAAAATTGTCGGGGAAATAACCTTGACCCCAAAAATAAACTATCCGTTGTAATTGTTTTTCATAGAAATGACTTATACTAAAATATAGGGTTATTAATGAAATACTTATTTATGAATTATAAATAAAATTGTCCGAGTAATTTTTGAGAAAATCGTGAGGGAAAAATAACTCCCCGAATAAACTATCTCTTGAGGATTCTTTCAGGGTAAGCGAGTTATTCCATATTACTAGGTTTTTAATGAAATATTTATTTCTGAGTACGAACAAAATTGCTTGACTCATTTTTGAGAAAACCGTGGAGGAAAAACACCCTCAAGAGTAAACTACCCCTCGCATATTTTTTCAGGACAAATGAGTTTTGCCATATTGTTCGGTTATTAACGAAATATTTATTTTTGAAATATGAATAAACTCTTTTGAGTCGTTTTTGAGAAAATCGCCCAGACAACACTCTACCAAGAATAAACTACCCCTCGCATTTTTTTAGGACAAACGAGTTATGCCATATTGATAAGTTATTAATGAAATCTTTATTTATGAAATATGAACGAAAACATTTGAGTCCATTTTGAGAAAATCACTGAGAAAAAACTCACCCCCTTAGTATAAACTACCCCTTGTAGATTTTTCTCAGATAAATGCCTTATACCACAAAATAGGTTTGCTAATTAAATATTGATTTATAAAAAAAGAAAGAAAACAAGATCGTTAGAGCCAGTTATGAGAAAATATCTTTTTTCTATTTTTATCGTACAGGAAACTACCCTTGTTTTGGGAGTAGGAGGGAAATAAAAAAAACTATAGGAAATACTATGAAAATCTTAAACTAAAATTTGGTGCAGATAAGTTGAACGGTATGGCCTCTAGGCGAGTGCACAGAAAAGTGTAGCGAACGGACGGACGAACAGATAGACATGTATCGAAAAATAACTTTTTCGGTGTTAGGGGCTATAATACGTGTAAATTCGTTGAAATCTCAAATTTGATTTTTTTTTCGAACACCATACTTTCTTCTCTCATTTGTCACTTCAAAGTAAAAGGAACTCAGAACTACAGATAAAAGACACCTACTTTTACACATAGACATTATTTATTGATTTAAAACTGTTTTAGTTTGTGTCATTTCACTTCCAATTAAAAGGTTTTACAATGATTAACGGCATACCAATGACGAGACGGAAGTTTTCAGGAAGTAAATGCATTCAGAAGTCTAGATTGCATTACAGCTATCAGTCTGTTTTTATTTCTGCAATTGTTAACAGCTGTAATTTCGTCCAAACGCTACATGAAATAATTTTTGGTTGACGTCATTGTGTTACTATTTTAGTATTGTTCTCTTCAGACTTGGTTGAAGTTTTGACTTAACGGTTATACATTTTTTTCTTATTTCATCGTTACACATAAGAATAAAATGTTGTGGTGACTGGATAGATTCGAACCTACGAACATTGAGTTTTTATTCTTCAAACAATTTACCAATGGACCAAGCTTTGTCCTCACGTTAACGTACGGTTACAGGGTTTATTACGATTTAAATAAAATGGCTGGCTGTTAGAGTTTCCTGCCCAAATATTTCGATAAAAAATTTTCATTGCTTCGTACATTGTTTAGATACACATTTTAGGAGAGTGAATTTTGGTGTATATAATAATTTCATGCCAGATAAACGCTGGATAAGTTTTAATAACATGTTTCATATGTAGTTCTTAATAATAGACTTGTTCGGGATGACGTTCCAAGGTTTAGCATTGACTAGCAGTTTTTGCTATTAATATCCCTTCTAGCAATATTGGCAGTAGACAAAAGTTAGCCCGTGTTAAAGCTTTTTGCTCCTAATTTAGTTATTTTACTTTATTATTTAACGAATATATTGAAAATTGTCAGAGACACGTATGCAGTAATTTATTTCGGGAGGGGTCCGACTTCAATATTAGGATAAATTATAATAAAATTTTAAAAGATAATCCCCAAAATTAGGCTAAATTTACAGAAAAGTTGGGGTTTCAGAGGGGGTCCGGACCCCCTAGACCCACCCCTAAATGCGTTCTTGTTTGTCAGTAACATTTCCTCATTTTGAAACCCTCAAAAACTTCGGATAGACTATATAAAGGAAAACGAGTTATTTTCGATGAAATATCACTTCAAGGAGACGCGTCAGTTTTATTGCACAGTGTGGTATCCCACGTTCACAATGGCAAGAGTTTCTTTCCTCTGATTCTCTGTCATTGTGCTCTATCGAAAGGTTAGGTTTGTAACATATTACTCCTACGAACAAGCATGACTGGCAGATAGGAATACTGAACACAACTCCAGAGAAATGCATGCTGAAACTTACGTTTATAGCTACGCTTTGGTGATTTGCCCTCAAGGTCAATCGAGTGGTAATTCAGTTCCGTCTCTGTTCTTAAGCCATGTTCGTATTACTTCGAACAGTTTTGATAATGAAAAGCATGCCTCTTAATATAACAGACTTCTTTCGCGTAAGAAATCGAAACTCAGTTGGTCAGAGCAACTAGTCTGTAAGAATTAGGTTGTTAGTTAGTTAGGAGCCCAGTACGAGTAAGGGTTTTTATTACTATTGTTTTTATCTTTTTTATGTGAGGAAAAATCAAATTGTGACATCGCGATATCAAATGTATTTGATTAGGTAGCTTTGTCTTACCTAAACTTTAAACATCAGTAACCGTCGAAATTATTTCACTAACCGATCACTTACTGAACATTTCAAACACGTCAAACCAGTGGCATAACATGAAGGTTAACCTCTCCTCCGCAGTCCTTAGTTATGCGTCCGTACTTTCAAGGGCGGACTAAGGGCCGGGCGACTGCCCGGGGTGCCAGAGAAAGAGGGGCACCAAAACGAGCCTCAAAAAGTAAATTTTACAATGTGCTTTCTACTGACGTTTTTGGTTTATATTCTTGTAAAGTAGTGGCAATTATATGATCTTTTTACATTTCACTATGGAAGAAGAGAGTTTCATAGTACTAACGGTGTGTTTCGAAAAATTGAGAGATGGCATGTAGAATAAAGAGTGCCGGGAATTACGTATTGTTTGTTTGTTTGCTTGAGTTTAGCGTTCCACGGTTATGCCTTAATGGGCAAGGGAGATGTGGATACTAATTATAGTGGAATCCGAACCACTTTTATCGTTCAACAGTAATCCACCGGGAATTGGACCCGGTACCACAGAGGGCAGGCGTGCTAGCCACTAGACCAGAGAGGGTGGAGTTGGTATTGTTTATAGCGGGCCATATTCTTTGTGAAGTTTTCCTAGGTATTGGATTTCTTTTTGAAAATGGGTTTAAAACAGGGGCGTCATTTAGGGAGGGCAGGGAGGGGCATTTTCCCCCCCTGAGTTTGAGATGTATATAGATTTTATCATTAGAATAGTAGTAAATCAGTGAAAAACGCGAAATTTTACTTATATCAAGAGGTCTTGCCCCCCCCCCCAAAGCAAAATCTGAAATGACGCTCCTGGTTTAAACTTTAAAAACACTATGATAAAATGTAAAATATAGGCTACTACTAGGGGAAGGGCGCCAAAAAGTCACTTGGCCCGTGTGAAAATTTGGCCTGCTCCGCCCCGGCGTACTTTCTGTATATTTTTTGGCCTTGCAGCTTGTGCGGTCCCCACGCCACATTGTTGCGGGGGCGCTATTTACGCCTAGCTTTCGAACGTAATTCAATAACTGTTTAAGAAATTCTACCATCAGCGTGGAAACGGGAATATATTTTTCTAATAGTCCCATAGAACTTTCACTCAGAACGCCAGATGCAATTTTTCAGAGTGGGCTCTGGCTCATATTCAGGAATAATAATAATAATAATAATAATAATAATAATAATAATAATAATAATAATAATAATAATAAATATGAATGTCTTTGGAGAGCCGAAATTATGTGACACGAATCATTATAGATAGAGCTTTAAGATGAGTGGTCATAGGGGAGGAAAAACAGGATTTTTCTCTCTCTGACTCTCTAACGTTAAGATTATGTGCTGAAGGTAAGAAGCATCATCATTCTACAATAGGTTGCTTTTACGTAGAATATCTATTACTTGAGCTCTTCTCCTTCGGGCAACTTTGCTTATGTAGTAAATTCAAAACAATTTCAATTTAAGACAAATATTTATAGAGAAAATTAAACATTTAATAGGGAAATCTGTTATCAAAATATCCAAACTTTTTTTTTTTTTTTTGGTATCGTCATGAGTTTTACACATATGTTACATTTTGATTCTTTCCCAAATAAAAAATAAATAAAATAACCTTAGTGATAAAAATGACAACACTACTTCCACGGGATTCGAACCGTCTACCTTCGGTATACAAACTCGTTGCTTTATCTAACTGAGCTATTTGCTTTCTTACGTAAGCTGAACCTGTTCTACAGTAAAGACGATTTTTCATTACGATTGGGCTAACAATTCGTCTTTTTCCATAGGTAATTTCCACTATTTGCACTATCTATACGTTAATACTTAGCATAGGTTCATATATTTGGAGTTCGCTGATAATGCATATAATAAGACATACTAGAAATATTTCGTTAAAATTTTCCTTTGTAGATCTAATCCACGCTTCTCTCAATGACATAGATGTCGCTGCTTCGTGTTGAACTGCAGAATTCCCTCGCGTTCTTCAAAATTTCCCACTTTAGCAGAGTTGGTAATTCTCGAGATTTCTGTCGATTTAATGTTTTTTGCTTCTAATTTCTTTATTTTAAGCTAATATCTAACACAAATATTAAAAACGGGTTTGTTATTAACCTGTCCTGCTGTGGAAACCTTCCGAAATTTCGAACATATAAAGAAAACGGAGATATTTTCAAAAAACTTCAAAATAAAGAGACGCGTCATTTATTTTGCTCATAGTAGTACCATTTCAAGTGTTGCACGTGCAATAAAAGAGAGTGATGATATTATGACCAAGTGGCTACTGGAACTGGGGATCAAAATGAGGACAAAAAAGGATGATCCATATTAAGGTGAGAAATAAAATAAGTCATTCTGAACAGGGACAAGTTTGGTGCCTCTAATGGTGATAGGGGCGTAATAAAGCATGATGAAACATATAGTGATATGAATGGGTATGATTTTAGTGGAAACATGTAGTTTGAATATGGTCACAGTCTTCTTCCTGAATCCGTAAAATTTAAGTTCAAATTCAATAGGAACCATCTGGATGGCAATAAGCAGAAACGGTCATTCTCGTCCATATTTTCATAAGCAATAAATAGGTGTAATTAATCAAAATATATATCAGTGAATGTATTCAAAAGAGAATTATCAAATTTGTCAAAGAATGCCAATCGTGATTACATTTTTTCACCTGATTTAGCTTCTTCTCGCTATGCAATAGGGACGCAGGAGCAGCTGGACCAAGAATGAGTGAAGTTTTTGTGCAAAGAGAGCAATCTACCAAATATGCTATAAATCGGTTCCATTGAGAATGGTTGGGCTGATTTGAAAGCAAAAATATTCCAGTCACCATTTAAACAAAAAAAAAATGTGATGTTTGGAAAAACAAGCCCGAAAAACAATACGTCAATTCAGTGCACACTACTTCTAACAACTGATTGGGATTGTGTGTTCAAAATTCAGAACGGCTGCTAATAAGAGTGTTTTTCTGTCATTTATGATTTCATATGATGGTAGAATGTGTATTGTGTGATCAGTGAAAAGAACTGTTACTTCACTTGCAAATAAACGAAATACGACAATTCAAAAATGTTTCTCATTTGAATCCACAGCATGTTACGTATGCGCCGAGAGGGTTTGAATTCCTCTCCCGTCTCGGAGAGGCCCGTCTTGAAATTGACAGGCTAATTCCTTCTACCGTTCTATCATGACAGCCCTAGGTGTGGGTGCGGGTGTGTAAAATGTCCCATTCTACTTCTCCTATCCATGAGAAGCTATTTGAGTCATGTGGGCTATTTGGGTCATAATAATTACAATAATAGCGGTGATGTGTATGTTGAAAGCTATTATCGGATACTAAAATATTTTATAAATAAATGTTACATAAGCACATTTTACGAAAAGTATTACTTCACACCGCTATTAACACATAAGAATAATTGAATTATAAATGAGTATATCATGACCAAATATTATATATATATATATAATTTTTAGTGCATAATGATTTGAGCTGGTCATTTTATATATCAATATTCCGTTGACAAGTTTCAAGAAAATACTGCCAAAATACATTATTATAAAATTTTGTCTGAAATAGATTTCCTTCTAAAATAATTGAATATTTTCTGTATAAAATCCTTAAATTTAATTTTAACACATAGACATTTGGAACAGAGTTTTACTTATGAAAGTAATAATTATAAAGTCCTACATAATAGAATTTTAGTGTCAATAAACTCTATCTAAACTCTACTCTCCTGGTATGCAATTTATTTAAAACACTAAGATACGAAATCTATAACGTATTCTGTTTCTAACGAAGTTTGAATCACGAAAATAAATAAATACATGAAGAAGTTGGTACTTTCTTTTGTGTGTATGTCGCTTTGTCTTAAGCGTTTACTTTTCACACACCCACATATGGAGAAACACATAAATACTAAAGATGTTAACAGTAGTTTGAGCAAGTAGCGGGAGACGCAAACTCTCTTAGCAACGCATTCTACTTTGTGGAGGCAGCGTAACACTTCCTGTAGTCAATCGACATCGATTTGCATTGCAAAAGGCCCGCATTGCAAGATCGTTCCAAAGTCCGCCCTAGCAGTTACTCCAGTCCTGTATTATACTATCTTCTATGTCACTAATAACATACCATTTGACAAAATATCACAAAAATACTTTTGTTATATTTTTTTATCTATCACCATTATTGTTCATATCTCCTCTAAAATTTACTCTAGGCTTCTACGAGAGGAAGTCAAAAAGAAAGGGTCTTGCAATTTCTCGCCTAGTGTTTGGTAGTATCCACTGCTAGTATCCAGCGCTCAGTTACTGTCGTCTGCAACCCTTCTATGTAACCTATCACTTTTATTCCTGCGTTAGTCGTTGGAGTGTATCAGACCGTTAAACATGGCAGCACCAGTGTCAATATGCACCAAGGAAGAAATGACAACAATGATTTTTCTTAGTTTGCGGAAAGTTTTAAACCTCAGGAAATTATTTGTCAAATCCAAGCGCAGTATGTAAAGTTTTGGCGATTTCGTCCACTGTGATTCGTCTGTTCTCCCTCACCATACTCTCAACGACTTTCAAATTGTTCTCAGTCGTTGATGTCGATGGCCTGCCGGATCTTTCATATAAAGAAGTTCTTCCCTGTTTGAAACGCTCTACCCATTGGTAGATCTTGCTTCGCGATAAACAATTGTCACCATACTGCGCTTGCATTCCATCAAGTGTCTTGGTGCAGATCGACAGTGGAGCTGCCATGTTTAAGGGTCTGCTAAACTCCAACGACTAACGCGGAAATAAGAAAGACACGTTGCATAGAAGTGTTGTAGAGAACACTAATTGGGCGCTTGATACTAGCAGTGTGATTAGACCCTATTGCAGGAAATTGCAGATCCGTTTAATTTGTGAATTTCCCTCGTATTATATCTACTTCTACATTACTAATAACATTTCCTCTTAAACATGGTTGTAGTCTGTTTCTTCTCCAATTCTAATAACTATGTTCAGTACTGCTCTTCTATTAAGAGCATCGTTCACCCGTTTCTTAAAAAAAATATTGCAATGATTCATATTATTACCTTAGCTTGTACTTATTGTGTACAATACTAGCTGGAAATATCTCGTTTAATATTCACAGTTTATTTTATTTTGTTTAAAAATAAGAAATTTTGCTAAAACTTGCATTACAACGTATGAAAAGGACCTAAACTTATTCTTAGTTTACTGTAATAATTTAAATGTAGAATAATATGAGCAGGTACTGCATTGTATTGTTGAAGTACACTCACGTTTCTCTTTATGTCTTGTTGTGAAACAATGAATTGTCTAAACGTGTAATCTGCAAATACATCATTCTTCGTGTTCAATATCTTAAAGCTTCCATGAATGACGTCTTCTCCCTCATCAGGCCAATATTTCTCGCATTTTGTCTGTAAATAAAAACAACAATTAACAATTAATACCAAGGAATGTCGAAAAGTAAAGGGACCTGCGATTTTTGGCACTTTGGTTTGGTAACAGTGCTCGTATCCAGCGTGATACTATATAGTCTGTATCACTTCTATGCACTCTTATTCAAGCGTTAGTCGTTGGAATTTAGCAGACTGTTTAACTTGGTAACTAAAATGTCTATTGGCACCAAGGAGGGAACAAGAGCAGCGATTCGCTGTTTCTTTGAGGGAAGGTGTTAAACCTGTGGAAATTATTCGCCGAATACAATCACAGTAGGCAAAGTATTGGCGATTTCATCCACTGTGATTCGTCTGTTTTCCATCACCATAACCTCAACGA
Source organism: Thermobia domestica (assembly GCF_964235325.1). Classification (NCBI taxonomy): domain Eukaryota; kingdom Metazoa; phylum Arthropoda; class Insecta; order Zygentoma; family Lepismatidae; genus Thermobia; species Thermobia domestica. Next base: position 257,694,694 of record NC_137460.1, on the reverse strand, counting down.
CTTTCAAATTGTCGTCACTCGCTGATGTCGATTGCCTGCCCCATCTTTCCTCCTCACATAAAGTTCTTACCTGCTTGAAACACTATATCCATTCGTAGATCTTACTTCGCGATAAACAGTTGTCACCATACTGCGCTTGCATTCGATCAGATGTCTTGGTGTAGATTGACACTGGAGCTGATATGTTTAAAGGTCTGCTACACTACAATGACTAACGCTGGAATAACAGTTGCACGTTTAATAGAAGTGTTGTAGACCATTCTAATTCAGCGCTCGATACTAGCAGTGTGATCAAATCCTAGTGCAAGAAATTGCAAAAATTCCTTTACTTTTGAATTCTCCTCGTAAACATGGATATCGTGTGAAGTAAATAAGTAGAAGAATATAAGAATGTTGTGGATTTCTCTTTCTGTTATTCGTATATTCTAAGATTATTTTTGTCAAAGTTATGTAATTCATCTTAATTACTTTACCAAAATAAGTTTTTAACAAGTTTCTACTAAAAGAATTCGAAGACTTTAATATGTACGTAGTTCCCTTTTCAAGTCTTTATACATAAGCAAATGAAATAATTCTTGAGCTCACTACAATAAGGGAGCGATTTATGAGCATGTTTGAAGATATATACTGAAACAAGTGAACAATGACATGTACAAAGCACAATGACATGAATTTCTAAGGTTAATCCCACAAAATGTGTAGAAATCTGTATATTTCCAGTTTTAATTTACATATTTTTAGGTAATCGGTATTTTTGAGACTTATGCATATAGATCAATTGTGCTCTAACCTTAAGGGACCTCCTGCAAGTGTGGCATTACAATGTTACAGAACATAATAAAATTGTAAAAGAGAGAAAGTAACATCATTTTTTTCTGAGTTACGATCAGGTAATAGACAAAACAATAACAAACATTTTTCATAAACGTATTCTCCAATTAACTACTCAAGCATTACCTCCATCATATTTCTGAATCTCTTGAATAGAGTTCAAGAAACACTCAAAGAATATCACATTCGTGAATAAGTTCAATGTACTTCGACTCATCTCTGCAAGAATCGTATTGAACAAACTCGAAATATTTGCGTTTTTTTCTCAAAAGATCTTTAGCTATTGTGTGATTGATAATAAATGTTGGAAAAACAAGAGCCACTTTAATATTCTGTAATGTATTAGACGGATTAAACTTACAAGGAAAGGGTTCCAAAATGACAAGTCCGAATTGGACGAAATTTCGTATAGATACAAATATGAGGTCGGTGAATAACGAAGTAATAATGATTCGATTCACTTTTGAATACTTTGTTAGATATATAGGGTGATGAAAAGTAAAAAAAAAAAAAAACAAAACAAAGAAGCATTCTGTAATACACCGGTATAGAACGATGAAAGCCCACACGTGGATATCAAAATGAATATACGGAATAGCATGGTGATAATGTGGAAAGCAGTGACGTCGCAGGAAAATCTCCCGTTGAGTAAAGCGGGTTCCACATGAAAATGAAAGGTGAAACACTGTTTGGAAGATCAACATTAGAAAGGAAAGTGGGTTCCATTAGGGACACGATTTCACATATGTTTCCAAGAACCGAAAGGAGAGTTCGGATCTAAAATTAAATAAACTCTAGACAGACACTTTAAATTTAACGATGTCGTTAAGTACGCAAATCGATATCTATATATATTGTAAAATACGCAAAAGCAAATCGAATGACCATTGACATGTTATTCACCCACCTCAAATTAGTATCAGTAGTAAGGGCGTGACCTGATCTAACTTTGGACTTTGACCCCGACCTTTGTGACGTCATAGGTCAAAGGTCAATGACCTTTGCCCGGGGTCAATGACCTAGGGGTACTTTGGATCACCCCCTCTAAAATTCGGAAAGGGTACCATGGCCCACCCCCTAAATTTTTGCAGGAGTAAATAGGACCACCCCCCTTAAATTTTGGAAATTGCCAAATCTAAAAATGGGTGTGGTGGCCTAGGACCATAGTATGTACCTCTATCAGTATTTGGGGTCTATGTCGTTCCCTTTGTTGGGTAAAAAATTACCAAAAATTCAAATTTTCGGGGGTTTTTGACCTAATTTATCCCCTTTGATGAGGTGTTATTATCCTATATAGTTGTATGGGCGGTTAGTGGGCTCCATTCCCTTTCATAAGATATGGGTATATTTGTGCACCCCTTTAAAAATTTGGGAGGGGTACCTTGGTCCACCCCTTAAATTTTGGAAATTGCCCAATTTAAACATTTGGTGTTATAGTACGGGACACTAACATGTATTATGATAAATTTCGGTGGTCCACCTCGTTGCCTTTTAGGGGTCAAAATTGTCTTAATATAAACGTAAGAAATACGTTGTACCACGTGTTTCGTTTTGGCCCAATTTATCCCTTTGGATGAGGTCATATTACCTTATATGGTTATATGATCATGTATAGGGTTCCGTTCCATATCATAAACTATAGGTACATTGATGACCCCTTTAATTTTTTGGGAGGGGTACCATGGCCAACTCATTAAATTTTGGAAATTTTCCATTTTAAGCATTTGCTATCATAGTACATGACCAAATCAAACAAAAAATTTTCAAACAAAAATTTCGAAACAAAAATTTTCAAACTAAAAATTTCAAACGAAAAAATTTCAAACCAAAGTTCCAAACAAAAAATTTTATAACAAAAATTTAAAAAAAAATTCAAACAAAAATTTCGAAACAAAAATTTTCAAACTAAAAATATCAAACGAAAAAATGACAAACCAAAGTTTCAACCAAAAATTTCAAAAACTTTTTAAATAAACAAAACAAAACTGAATGTAGCAAAGATTTGAAAATCATCAACCAATCAGATTGCACGAAAGATAGTGATCAGGCAATCAGATTGCACGAAAGATAGTGATCAACCAATGAAATTGCATCAACAAGAACTTTGCCAGTGTCGGATTACATCACCTTGTGACTAAATTTCAGTGTTGTAGCATGTATTCCCTTAAGACTATGAGCCATAAGATTCAATAAGGTTAGCTATCAGATTTCTAAAGCTCAAGGTCAAATCAATCACCACAAATGATCTTAGACTATGAGCTGTGACTAAAGTTCAAAGTATTGTTTCAAATTTCGCGCCTTATGTTAAAGTTCTGTTTATCACCATTCCCAAATTTAAAGAATACTTCTCTCGATATACCTAAGTCTTAGAATTGATCATATCATTATATGTTCAATAAGGTCAATGTTGACCGTCAATTGTTTACCGGAGTAGAACCAACTGTTTTCTGCAAGTGTGTACTCAAACTTAAGAAGTACCACAGCAAAGGAAATGAATCCCTGTACACTACCTCATCAAGGTCAATCACGTGGTACATCGTATTGCTTACGTTTATATTTGGTCCATAGGCTGGAATAATCAAAACCAATAACGCTATTTCATTTGACAATTCTCAAATTATCCTACAAGTTTAAATGTACCAGTGTCCTGGACTCCTAATCCCATCATAGGTCAATAACTGATCACGTGATCATACTAATATTTGACAATGATTTACCCAATGAATGAGATACTATCCAATTTAAAGAACAATTACCAATTATTGATACGACAACAAGAAATGTACCGCTCCCAAAATTTAAGATTGGTACACAAATACACCTGTGTCGTATGAAAAAGTAATAAATCCTGTACTTATTCAATAATAAAGCCGGACAATAACCTCTGAATTTTAAATATTTGGCCATAAGAGGAACACCAACATCTACAATGGGTCCTAGGAAACGTTTACCGAATTTTGTTATTTGATAATTCCCAAATTTAAAAGGGAACATAAACATATGAAGGTAATAAATATTTGTACATACCCATATAACGTGTTAAATCCTTATCAAACGGGGTCAATAACCTCCGAAATTTGATTTTTGATAGTTCTTTACCCATCAAAGGGAACGCGGTGGACTATCCAAATTTATAGTGATACATATTGAAGTCCTGTACTATGATACCAAGTGCTTATATTAAACAATTTCAAAACCGAGTGGATGAGCCAAGATACTCCTCCCAAATTTTTAAAGGGTGCATCAATGTACCCATGTCTTATGATAGGAAATGAACCTAAATACATGACCATATAACCATATAAGGTAATAAAACCTCATCAAAGGGGAGAAATTGGTCCAAAAACCAAACACGTGGTACAACATATTGCTTTAATTTTATATTTTGGCAATTTTTACCCACGAAAGGGAACAAGGTGGACCACCCAAATTTATCATGATACATGTTGAGGTCATGTACTATGATACCGAATGCTTAAATTGGAAATTTTCCAAAATTTAACGGGGTTGGCCATGGTACCCTTTCCTAAAATTCTAAGGGGTGCATCAATGTAGGGAATGGACCACTATACATAATCATATAACCATATAAGGTAATAGGACCTCATCCAAGGGGATAAATTGGGTCAAAAGAACAAACACGTGGTACAACGTATTGCTTACGGTTATATTTTGGCAATTTTGTACCCCTAAAAGGGAACGAGGTGGACCACCCAAATTTATCATAGGACATGTTAGGGTCCAGTACTATAATACCCAATGTTTGAATTGGGCAATTTCCAAAATTTAAGGGGTGGGCCAAGGTACCCCTCCCAAATTTTTGAAGGGGTGCACGAATATACCCATGTCTTATGAAAGGGAATAGACCCATCATACGTCCATGCAACTATGTAGGATAATGCTCATCAAAGGGGATAAATTAGGTAAAAAAACCGAAAATTTGGACTTTTGGCAATTTTTTACCCATGAAAGGGAACGACATAGACCCCAAATACTGATAGAGGTACATACTATGGTCCTAGGCTACCACACCCAATTTTTGGGTTTGGCAATTTCCAAATTTTAAGGGGGGTGGTCCTATTTAAGGGGGTGGTACTAAGGGTGGTGGTACCGCTGCCAAATTTTAGAGGGGTTGGTCCTAAGTATCCCTTGGTCATTGACCCCCTGCCAAGGTCATTGACATTTGACCTATGACGTCGCAAAGTCGGGGTCAAAGTCCAAAGTTAGATCAGGTCACGCCCTTACTACTTTATCTATATGAAATTTCGTCCAATTCGGACTGGGATTACATAGTTGTATTATCTTGCATTCTGTTTTGTATCACCCTATATATCTCGTAAAGTATGCCAAAGCGAATCTCATGACTCTTCCCTCGTTGTTCACCGACCTCAAATTAGTATCTATACGAAATTTCGTCCAATTCGGACTTGTCAGGTTGGGACGATTTCCTTGTTAGCGTTACGCAAGTGAAATTTCCTCTCTTTTCCAGACGTTAACGGAATAAGTGCCGTAATGAACCCTGAAACAAAGACAACTGTTTATTTTATCATTAGAACTTCCATCACATGTATTAAAGTTTTGTTTTCGATGAACAGATTGACATATTTAGATATGGTTTCTGCATCTAAGATTTTATTTTTCAAAAGGTCTTACACCACTGTCCAAATTATTGTTAGTAAATATGTGTATCATCAAAGGTAATTCTTTTTACAAACTTTCATACTCAATTGCATACATTCACAGATGTTTAATTTGGTCTGCTATTGTGAAGGTAATCGAATTCCTAGAAAGCGTATTCAGGTGTTTTCACCTTGCGCAAACTGTTTGTGTTCTCAAAGATCGCGATCACCATGGTCGGATCTAGAGATTATTTGCTGCAAGGTGCGAGACGACATTTCCCATCCTTTTTTCTCTATATATAACACGTCATAAAAGACACAATATTAAGTACGTTATTACTCAGTATTTAGTAGTATTAACCAAATAGAGAATTTATTAAAGAACCATAATTAATTAAGCGTAAGAAGATTTGCAGTGAGGATAAGAGTATGTAACGTTAACCTATGCTTTTCAGGAATTAAGTTTGGATTATTTATATACGAGGATTTCTTCAACCTCCGTTGAACCACCAAAGGGGAACTACGTGAGATGAGAAAAAGACGAATTGTTCATTTGTCATTAATGTATTGTTAACATTAATAAATTCTATCATTCTAACGTTGTGGATTAAAGAACGTGAAAATATACCCAGTTTAATGAAAGCGCCTGCCAAGTGTGAATTATATGATGCTATGCAATATCTCCAAGCTCTTTAGTAACTTCAAATTCCAGAATTAGTTGGTTCAGAAGAACAGACAACCTACGCCTTTTGTAAAGTACATGATTCAGGCGTTCTCAGTTGCCACAGACTTCTACAATTGGCTACTAGCCGCACAAGTTGATATGTCCTTCTGCAGACTTTCTCGAGGATACCTACGTACAGTCATTACTCATAAAGTTCTTCCTGTAAACACTATTCGTACGACGATCAACTAATAAGTCTTTCGGGATACTCAATGACACGTTTCAATATGTTAATACGGTAGTTCTGTGTAGTTCATATACATCTTTGCTACATATATAGGGATTTTTGAAAGGTATTTATTTACATATGTTTCCAAAGCCGATCCAATTTATTGTTAGTTTGTGTCCTTTCCTTAGTGCAGGTACGTAGCTACCAAGACTACAACATAACAAATCATGGAAAAACGAAACAGAGTTTTAAAAGGAAATCAAGATTAAATAACTACAAAACATTTCACAGAAGCTGTTAAAGAGCAGTTAAGGGCGAAAACAAAAAAAATAAATAAATAAAATAAAATAAAATAAAATAAAAATAAAAAAATCTAAGAAAGTAATTAACTTCAAAAGTACTTAAATTGTATATAATAGTAAACGGTGAAAAATTCAAAGACAATAAAAGAATCATTAAGAAACAGACAATGATAAACATGCACAAGAATTTTGTTATTAAGAATACGTGTTTTACCTGTGTGAAACAAAACAAAGTAATATTATGAAATTACCATTGAAACATTAATTTTTAGTAGATATTAATTTGTTTTCTTTCTCATATACTTCATATTTTTTTCTTGATAATTGTAAGAGCTTAATGATACTTTATTATTGTATGGTTCTTTGCCTTTTCAAATTATGTTCTGCTATGAAAGGGATTCTTTAAAATCAGTTAATTTTATATCTTTCTAAAGTTTTTCTTCATTCTTTTTAACGCACACAGTTCCCAAATAATATTATATAGATATTATCAATATAATAGTTTTACCTCTCCATCTTCAATCAAATTGGTGAGCATAACAATAATCTGGACATTTTCCTGCCAAACCATCCTCCAAAAGTCTCGAATTGTAGCTGGTGTTGGTCCTTGAGTTGCTATGTAGGCTTTGGGTTTATTGAAACCCTAGAAATGGTAAAAATTATTATTGTTATTATTACGTGGTCAATGCGTCGGATGATGTTTCCATAACAATCATTTGCAGTCTCTCCATTCTTTACAAATTGATACTAGGTTGACATTGTCTGCAAATCATATTTGAAAATGTGTTAGGGATGTATAAGTAGAGAATCTAATTCAGGGATGTATAACTAGAGAAATAGCAGATAGAAATACAAGGATCCACGGGTACAAGAACAGCAAAATTACCGCGAAAGTCATCAATGCTTGTGTTTACCGTTCTTTCTCAACATTAGATTTGCAGTCCCTGTTCCTTTTCCTGTCCGTATTCGCCGTGCTTTCATCACAAACAAAGGCAGTTTGGAAATTAGTCGGCATCGCTTATGTTCAGTATTAACTTATGAGCTAATATGTAGTAAGCTAGCTCTCGCTACACCTTATTCTTATTTGGTCTGACTCACAAAGTGTTATTACAATCTTGGTGAATTTCCTCATTAAACACCCTTTAATGCAATATATATATTTTGAGAAGCCATCAATTACAGCTACAGAGAGACGTGGGTCGCTGATGGATGCCGGCACATGTCTGTATCCTGCGAAACAAGCATGTTGACACCTCTGAAAAGAAAGCTACATTGACAGACTTTGAAATCAAGCACTCTCTCCTTTCCTCGAATATCCATAGTTATTTCGTTCAACCGATACAACCTCGTTGGCAAGAGGATTGATACAAAATCAATTAAAAGAAACTTCACAGATGGAAATATATTTTGCGAAATTGACAGGCATTATCTTCACATATTTTTGACCGAAATGAGTGAGGTACAGTAACCATCACTGATTTAACAATATGGCGTTGACTGTCACTCACGTGCTTGTGTGTTCTTGAGAAGAACTTTGTGTTTAACTGTTTGTTGAGGCCTTCATAAATTATTCTACAATCAAAGATATCAGATACATATGCATATTAGCCATATAAAATGTAATATAAGATCATTCAGAGTTGAAAGTTGTGTCCTTGTTTGGAAATGCGTTGGCCGCGGTGGCTCAATAGTAGAGCGTTCATCTGTTGTGCGTAGGTTCCCAGGTACAATCCCAGCTTGCACCAAATGGCTTATGCGATGGGCAAGCATTGTGTGCGTGACTTTCCTCGGGGTTCTCCCGTTTCCTCCAACTTCATTCATTCTACAAATTCATTTTATTTCTCATCGTTACTGCCTCCTTTAGCCTCGCCGGCATAAAATTGGAATGTAAAACTGAAAGAATTCATTTCATTTTTTTCAGAAGTGAGATGTATTTGTTATTAGTTATTGCATGGTCTTTCAAAGGCATAAGCATGATACAGTAAATGCCATCTATGATCTATGTTCGTAATTGTTTTATCGTTGATAAAATGAAGAAAATGATAAAATTACAATTCAAGAAAGTAGACTTCCTTCCACAGACTGAGTTCAAAAAATTGAACATAGATCCCAGACCCTCGGATATGCACTTACAGGGAAATTTATTTTCCGTCCGTTATGACAGAAAATAACATGCATAGTTTTACAAAAGCAATAGACCATCTGCACGTTACCACTAAATAAATTTATAATATAATATACAGTCATAATAGTTTACATGCTCTAAGCGACTCATTTGAGAGACGTAGTTTAATCAAAAAGAAATTGTTAATGACAAATGAATGTAAATGATAACGTTGTGCATACTCTAATTTGTTTTCGCTTGATACATATTATTATCAAAAGTTATAACTTGCTTAATTACTATGATGGAAGGTGCATTTAAAACTCAAATAGATAACTCATAACTTTAGTCGAATATCAAAATTTGTAAATGTAAAAGCATTACACATTTCATTCAAATGCAGGCATATTCTATTTGAGAAAAAATTTTGATATAATTTATGGAACTGCAGAGAAATAATATTGCTAGTTCTATACTTACATCGATGTAGTTGGCGTTAATATAATCAGAAAATTGATCGTTAGGTATCTTCTGCAATATTACTCTTGTGTCATCGTCTGAAATTAAAGAGATATAATACTAGTAATACTAATACTAATACTATTAATAATAATAACAATAATAAAGTGAAATTAGATCATTTTCTTTTGATGTTTCAATTCCCTTAAGAAATTTGCACAGAATGAAGAAGAATTACACATATATTTGAACTAGGGATGACCAATTCCGGAATTTTTCTTTCTGGGTTCCGGAAAGTAAAATCTGAAATATTCCGGATTTCGAAAAAAATCAAAAATTCGAAAATATTCCGATTTGAAAGATTCCAGAATTTTCTAAATTCCGTTTTTTTTCGAATTCCTTAATTTTCCCGAAATCCTGAAAGTAAAATTTCGAAATCTAGATTCGGCAAAATTTTGGCTATTCCTAATTTGAACATATCTTAGCGTTATATGTTTTATGCACTGGTCTGCACAGTTCTCTACATAAAAGAAACACTAAACTGCCATAATTATTTATACTTTTCAAAATTTGTATTTTTAAAACAAGAAAAAGAGATCACATTGAGGTTGTGTCTAATACTGTCTTTTATGCATTTTTTAGACTTATCATGGATATATGCGTTTCTGTGAATATCTCGCATTCTCTGAATATACAAAATATCCTTCGAACGATGAAGATAGTGTTTTTCATCTTTTAGTTTTTAAGCAAACTTTCAGCTTTAATACTTGATTTATACATGACTTCTCATTTATAAAAAATGTTATTTGCAGAAAGTCTTGGTTAGACGAACACAAAGCTGTTACTTAAGATGAATTAAAACTATCACAACCGGATAATAATAATTGAGTTCAATTTTAACACATGTTGACCCGCTTTTAGCTTATGCTTCTACAAAATACACTGGTTAAGTAATAGGTTTGCGATTGAATGTGATTAATAAAATTGTACAAGTTACGTGGCAGGTTTGTGACTAAAGAAACTTAGGATTAATCGGCAATTTCCAATATCGTCATCTTATGTATCTACGAATGATATATGTTTTTTTATGCATATTTGATTAAATGAAGTTTACTGTATCCTACTTAAAATACGAGGGCCATCCGAAAGTGGTACCCGTTTGTGCAATAAAGGCACAGTAGTACATATTAACAAATATACACATTTTCATTGGAAAGAGCATACTTTACACTACTTTTCCACATAATCACCAAGCAAATTGAAGCATTTGTCATACCGTGTGAGAGTTTTTGTATTCCAGCGTCATAGTCCTCCGCCGCCAGCGTATTGAGATACGTAGTCACGTCTCGTTTAAGTTCTTCATCGCTGTGAAATCTTTTTCCCGCCAGAAAGTCTTTAAGCTTCGTAAAGAGATGAAAATGTTTACAGATTTCATCAATTGTGATGCGCCGATCGTTCCTCACGCATTCGTCTACTGACCTCAGCAGTTCGTCTGTAATGACAGATGGTCTCCCTGAACGCTCCTCGTCGTGTGTACTCCCCCTCCCCAGGTTGAAGTTGCGACACCAGCGCCGAACAGACCACTCGTCCATCACATTTTCTACATACACCTCCTTTAATTGGCGATAAATTTCACAAGTTCGAACGTTTCGTGCATTAAGAAATTTAATCACGGCCCTCACTTCACAACTAGCGGGGTTCTCAATTCGTTTAATCATTATAAACGAGCACAGACACAACACAGGCGCTGCTAGCGTCACGCAACCTGACGCAGAGCAGGCAGACAAGCCACTGACGCGGTCTGACCTTGCCCAGCGGTTCGCCGAGTCGTCAGCGCTTCATGCGTCGCAAACGGGTACCAATTTCCGGATGGCCCTCGTATTATAAATTAAAATAAATGGGTTACATAGCATATTAGACCTGTATGATGTTCAGAACGAGTTTACGTCACTTTGACGTTAGTTATTGTGGATACAAGGTATTTCTTAAGTAAAGTATTAGTCAAATGACTATTCTGTTAAAATAATAATATACGAGGAAAGTTTCATAATTACATTGGTTCGCATAGTAATAGACGGTGCTATACAGTATATAATCATAACTTTCCCTGTTTGTGAATAAATATTCTTTAATTTGAAGTTATTCTGACAGTAATTCGTTACTAAACAGTTGCTAAAGGAGAAATGTTTCGAATAAGAGTAAAAGATGGTTAAAATTGCAATTTACAATGTGATTCAGTTGTTAGAAGGGAAAACAGCAAAGTAAAGTCATGAGAAGGTTTTAAATACATTCAGTGATACGCGCCATTCCTGTGAAAGTGTTCAGCTTTGAGTGAATTAATGTATACCGACAGGCCATGTATTGAATATGCAGATGTTCTACAGCCGTCAAACCAGTTGTGGCAAACCGATATTCCGTGATTTGGTTTGAGCTGATATGTGCTAAAAGTTCGCAAGTTAGCTGTAGCCTGACCATGACCTTTATCTCAGGCGAACAGGTTCAGTCCGTTTTGCATAACGATTGGCACATTTAAACTTTTTGCTCAAGATTTGTGCCACGTTTACTCACTTTAAAACAGAGAAAAAATCGAGCCCCTGAGCAATCACTTGTTGGGTTGTCGTCTTCCGCATCCTGCCCATTCACCAAACCTATCTCCCTCATACTACCATATTTTCCTACAAATTCATATCTTTTCTTGCAGGAGGAAAGTTCATTGAAGAAGTTATACAAGAAGTAAACTAGTATTTCAGAAAGCTTGAAGATGCTGATTTATGCGAAGATATTGCTAAGCTTAAAAACATTGGGTCAAGTGAGTTAAACTTATCATCAAATCTAGTTACTTGTCCAAACGCCAGAGTAAGATTTTGTTTACAAATGAAAGAAATTCGAGTTCTGAAGGAAATTAATAACAGCAACCTTGATTGCAATGAATTTGGCAAGGTATTACATAAAAATGTGTTTTTGACTCTAATCCCCCTAAGCATTTTTTTTTAGCGTAAAATGTATGCAAATTAAACAAAACTTTAAGTAAGTATATCAATATGAAACTAGACCAAGTGTCAAAGCAACTCTTCTCAATTAAGTGAAGTTAGTTCTGGGCACATTTAATGTAAGGTAATGGAATTATACAATTAAGGTATGAAAGCAATTTATACCTGTATTCACGTATTTACCGGTAAACCTATTTCCATCGTAATCAGTTGATAATACAATAGAAAGTATCAGACCTTTAGTATTACCAGAACATTGTGTGTGCTACCAGCGGAGGTGCGAAGCATACAGCTGGACGAAGGATTGCCTTAGAAGTAATCTCAATACATAGATAGTAATAGCTTTTCTATAGATATTTTGTTTAAAACAGAAGCCAGTATATGTGTCCTAAGAAACGAGTTTTAACTGCATACGATAGTGATCGAATAGAACTATAAGAATATTCATTACAGAAGGTAAAACTCAATTGATTTCTGGGCTACCAAGAATTGTTGAAACTGTAATAAATCGCTAGCGTATACCTTCGCACGGCACAGCGAAAAATGTGTTTTATGTCTTGTTTTTCTGTCATTCGTGGTCTCTTCATTTTGACATTGAATGCAAGTGAGTAACACAAACATATTAGAGAACAATTCCCTTTCAAAACAGAAAACCCTTCCAATCCCGTATAATGACATAAAATTCCTAAACTTTTGCCTAGATTATATTTTAGGGTGCAAGAAGAACGTTTGTACAAAAATTCAAGTTACTACGCCTTATAGTTTTGGAGATGTTGAACAGTAGAAATTATTTAACTCCTCCTATCTCTCCCAGGTAACAATTTCAAAAAAACTTGTGTGATTTACTATCTAGGGTATTAGAAAAACATTTACATAAAATTTCGAAGTTATATATGTAATAGTTTCGGAGAACGAATAAGAAGAAATCATTAATCCTGCTGTCTCCCACAAGAAATGCAACTCTTAAAATCTGGCCCTACTTACAAGCAAGTGTGGAATGGAAATAATTATAAAAAATTCAATGTTCTGCTCTGAACAGTTTCGTAGATTTAACGAAAGTAAAAGAAGCCCCCTTTAGGAAGTACAATTTCTAAGACGTCGCCTTATTTGCATCTCACGGTGCAATAATCATATTTATAGAAAATATCAAGGTTATATGCCTAACAGTTTTATTGGTCTTGTTAAAATAAAAAGTAAAACTAACCAACCAACCTCCCACCATTGGGTATGCAATTCACAAACCTCGCCTTATTTACAGCGTAGGGAGCAAGGAGAATACATACACTACATTTTTAATCTACTAATTACGGTGATAAGCAAACCGTGAAAGAAAATCAATCAAGCATCCATCATCTCTATTTAGGATAGATATTTGGTCTTATCTACATCTTAAGGGCATGGATAACATTTGCACAAAATCTCAAGATTATCTTCTAGTAGTTTCTGAGATATGATGTTGAAGAGAGAGTTTAGTAAGTCAGCCAACGGATTTACTATGTTACAGATTTTATAATGTATAACGTTAAAAACCAATGTCACTCATGTTTTATAATGGATACTTTTAATTGCAAATGGAATGAAATATTTCACTTTGTCACATGATTATGCCCGTTAGGTTAACCCGGGAATGGTCAACTGTTGGTTTGTGACGCGAGCAATCGACAGGTGATCGTTTTTTCTAACTATTTATGACTTTATACGGGATTTATTTTTAACACATTTCTAAATGTTGACATTTTGTGATTTATTATTATTACTATTATTAAAATAGAATCGCAAATAAAATTAGTAAAGCGTTTATAAAAAAAACATTTCTTATTACCATTTATTCTTAAAGTTATATATATATATATATATATATATATATATATATATATATATATATATATATATATATATATATATATATATATATATATTATCAAAGATTTTTTATGAAATCAATTTCTGTTACCCATAAACAATATAATTAGTTGATTATCATTGTCGCATAAAATTATATTCTTATTATCATTATCAAATATATGATATAAGGATTACATTTTCTTAAAAAATATTTATATAATTAGAGCGAGTTTTCAGTACATGTTCTTCATATGTTCATAGTGTTTGTATTTTGAGTTGGAAATTTCTAATGAAATTAAAGATATAAATATCTTAGTGTAACCCCTGTACTTATGTCTCTTGATACATAGAGTATTGTTATAGGATGTTATAGGATATTATAGAATATTATGGGATATTATTAGATGTTATAGTACTGGACTTCAATTCTTGGTAACGCTACGATACATTATGTTATTCAACTTAATTTTATTTACATAATCCCTTGTGTGTATTAAAATCATGTTACACGACTAAGAAAGAAGGAAATAGTGTTATGAAAATTATTCCCATTGCTCATGAATTGTTGTCTTCATTACGAAAAGCAAATACTGCAACTTAGTTAACATTACGTTAAAGAAAATTTACATAATGTGGTTATTATATAACTGTTGAATAATCACTATTAAATCAGCATTTTACTTTCAGAATTGTGTACGGAAATGTTTGTAACACTGTAAGAATTTTTGTATTCATCTTTTCCAGAAATTTCTCAGATTGTCAAAATTTAAATTATCCGGTACATTGCGTCTGGAGATTTTAAGGATTTTTGGTCAGCAGAATGTTCTTTCTCAATGTGTTTTCTCAAGAGTTCCACGTGCTGACTGGAAATCATTGTTGTCATGAAACATCTCTAAAATCTGCAATCTCATGTTTTCGATTACATAGAACTGTTTCCTTGGAAAGAGAGTAGTTAGTTGAAGTTGAAGACCGGGAACAGAGCAAGTAAGAGATCGGAATTCAATAGTAGAAGTTCGAGAGCCGAGAAAGCTCGGACCGTTGAATCAGACATGACGAACTAGTAAACGCGACGAGTCGTAAATTATAAACAAGCGAATATGTCACTCTATAATACGAGACTATACTTAAAGTAACGAAACAGAATAAGTCATTTTAGTTTAAAGTGTCAGAAATTTGCAAACAATTCTTATTCGTGAGTGTTTTGCGAATACTAAGTTTCATTCTTCCAAGGACGTTTTATAACATCCAAAGCTGAGCTTCAGAGGAGAATTCTTGACAACATGAACCCAGAAGTACTCAAGGTATGACATTCTTTTTGGCCAGATTTCCTTATTTTTTATTCCTCACAAACTTTTAGACATCTAAACACGTCAAAGCTGAGAACACTAGTTTCTATGTCCAATAAACTAATCTAAAATGAACACTAAGCTTTTCTCTGAATCAAATAACATTTTCATTGATTACAACTTAATTTAGATCTTAACCTCCATGGTAACATTTTGCCTAACTTTCAGGGGCATGTCTATGAAAGAAATTTCAGATATTTCTCTAAGTTTAGTTTGGTCTTCTCCTTTAAGCTACAATCTCCACATTCACTTCAGACTAGAGTACACCAGGCTAACAGTATTTGTTTCAATAAGACGCTGTTCTATTGCATGTCTCATCACTGTACTGATGTCACCCATTATACTTCCAGAAGATGCTGACAGTATGTTTCCCACAGATTAGCACTTGACAGGCAGCATATCGTACCGTTTTCCTCTGTTTTTCGCAAGCCGTAGTTCAATCTGCTCCTTGTTTTTGTCCATGATCTCGGAAAAATCGCTCACGTCGTCGGTCGACAGGTGAGCGTGGCGCTCACAAATTACGCATAGTCACATTTATAAAACCAGTGCTACTCCAACATAAGAGAATGAAAAGGTTACAGTTGACTCTCAGACACAAGGCACATCAAGAGACAGCTAGACGGCGCCTCAAGTCCGTGACCCCACTAGGGCGGCATTGAAACGAAAACATAAACCAGAGTGAGTGCTGCCCTCACCTGTAGAAAGTTCCCAGGTTAAGGGAGATGATAATAAGGCAAGTAAATGATGTAGGATGAATTCATGAAATGAGATGTAGGAGGAAACGAGAGTACCCCAAAAAAATACAGAGGCACAATTATCCAACACAAACCAACTTGTACTGAGATCGAACTAGGGACCTAGGGATCGAACTAGGGGCCGGAAGTAAGTATTCTACCACTAAGCGATCGTGCATCCTAGATTCTCAATTGATATGTTTAATTCTAAGGAGATATTGAGTGTTAATAAAACTGAATTTTAGATGTACTTGTTATCTTACTGCAATTCTAACAATTCATTAAATCTGATAGCATAGTTAGTGATTATTAAGGGAACCTGCAGCTTCAAGAATATTAGCATAAACATACTTTAGACATATAGTTGTTTACTTCATCATGATTTTCATTAACTAAGAGTACAGTTAAAATTGATTTCAAAATCATATTAAAGTTTATTTTTGTAAATCATATGCACAACATTACATATGCATAAAATAAAATTATAATACTTATAAAATTAACTGTCTGTTTATTTGTTTGTCTTGTTATTGCAATAAAGAATTAAATTTTTTATTTTAATTTTTATTTCCAGCTAAAATTAAAAGTAGCACATCACTAATAAATAGTTTGAACATTGAAAAAGAGCTGTCGTTATTACTTGTACTGAAGTATCAAATTCAAAAACTTAAAAATATTACGTCATTTGTTTGAGAAAGAGGACAACAATTAAAATAGAATTGCAGTATGTAAAGTTTAACTATAAGAAACCGTAAGCAGTTTGCATTAGAGGAATTCATTTGTTTAACTTGGAAATATATTTCCAACGCTCAATTCTTTCTTTTAACTCTATAACGTGAAGCTCAAGTTAAAGTTGGAGTCAATAATCTCTTTAGCATGTACGAGACAAAGGGACTGAGAATACCATTATAATATAGCAACTATATTACATTTCCCATATATTTTATACTTTTTGCTGCTGAATTTTTGTGGATAACCTCAACCAATAACGAGCCCTGTATTTTGTGGATTTTTGTTTGCTTCAAATACCATTCAATATTTGATGATGAAAGTCTTCACCAGTGCTCTTATCGTCTGGGTAGGTACCTACTGATCACGGGGATGTTCTCTCTTCTTTTGTTGTGACGTATGATGATTCAGTGCATATATTAGCACAGATACGAACAAGGTAGTGTTTGCAGAAACAGTATTCCTAAAACGTGCATTTGTGGAATTGTATGTACAATTATTCTGTGTTATCACTTCATCTCCGTCCGCCAGCCACTGCTGGTAGACATGATGAAGAAGATAGCAGCTCGCTTTTCAGCAATTGGCAGGAAATAAACCAACAAAAATAATAGTTTTATCCATGTATTAAAGGTTCAGGGCGTTGTCGAAATAAACGGTTTGATTAGTTAGAATGAATAATTAGATTTTGGTACTCATACATCGCAATTTCAAGATGAGATAGTAAAAATTTAACTCGCGTACCGACTTTTATTTCGTGACCTTCTTCGCGTTGTTTTATGCTAGTGTGCCGACTTTCTTTCTGAAGGCACTACTGTACTAAAACTGAGTACAGAGTAAAATATAAATTTATTCTTTTAAAAAAATTAAGGGTGATATGTGAAAATTATTTTTATTATGTTTTAAGTGTTAACGTATATAAGTGTTTTTAAAAATGTATTAAATTATCTCTGTTGGTGTAGGTAAGACCCGGAAAGTTTCCTTTTTTGTAAATCTGTGTAGGTATTATTAAATATTAACGCATGTCGTCCCTTCTTATGTGGCTTTAGTGCGTAGTATCTCTGTAAAATGTCCATACCCTAATGTTATACTTTTGCGAGGTTACATGGAGACATAATCGGGAATTGAACCGGATAATTACTGGTGCTAGTTTATTTACGGTTTCCCCTCTCCTTCGTCGTTTATAGATTCTTAGCAAGTTGTTACAGGATTTCACTAGTAATTCCCAATGTGTAACATTTGTGGTCATCAATAGCATACCAAATTCAGCATAATAGTATAACTCTTGTGTCTGTATTTGCATTCGAGTTCCGGGATGTATAATTTAATCTTTAACATTATACCATAAGTGACTAACTTATCATTGTTAGGCATTTTTCCTTTATTATTGAGATACGTACCTGTATAATTTTGTCTTAAAAATTGATGAGCTACAAAGATGACGGTTGCTCAGTTTTAGAGCGTTCATCTCTACTCTGGAGTCTCTCGTAAATCTATCTCGCATTAAACGATTTTTCAACCACTTACTGCATTCAACTATTTTATTTAACTATCCTTGTAGTCTTTTTTAACATACAGTTCATAATCTTGACACGTAAAGGTGAAATATTTCATTTCATTTATGAAGTCATAAAAACTAATTTATGATAGAGATAAACATATTTTTTCGATTTATTTGTATTATGTAATCTTTTGTGAAGGAAATGATAATAAATTAACAGTAAACCAGGTACTTTAAAAATATTAAGTTCAGTTTCTTACGAACATAAACTCACATGCAATCATCTTTTGGTAACGATTCTTTCCTTTGTTTTCTTGTCGGCATCCGTAGTTCCAAGGCTTTATTTGTCGGAGTGGGAAAAGCTGAAAGTAGATATATTAAATGCAACGTAGAAAATATGATCAGGACTCTGAAAAAAAAAACATATCCACTGACAGCATTCAACGACAAGTTGTTCTTTTATTGATTTTAGTCTTTACATTTGAGAAATCTTATTGAGAAATTAGCTAACAAGTATTGTATTTTGCCTAATTTTGATTATGGAACAAACCTTAATACATTTTCAAATACACACCTATTTGTGAGAATTGCATTACATTAAATAAAAATACATGTCAATGGGGTGAACATTATAATAGGGATTCATTACATTGTTATTGCTACGATTGTAACACGGATCATGCATTCATTTGTTATTTGGGTATTGGCACGGAAAGGGGCCACAGAAGCATTTTTATGGATAATAACTGTTACTTGTAATTTGTCCGATTGCAGTACGACTTATAGATTAAAGCTCAAAATAACATTGTAAGGGTTAGTTCTTTAACGAAAATTAGTTCATACTGGAACAAACACATCTACAAAAGCTTGTGTCAACCTTATTATTAAGTATGCACCATATTTTTCGAGTATTGTGTATATGAGTCGCAATATTAAACTGTGTGTGTGTTAATGAAAGTATCTATTCTCACATGTAATATTCATTTTCAAATTTCAACTTTATTGTCTATTGTTGTAAAGGATTGATTCCGTTCAAAAATGTAAATTATTAGTGCAGTTCTATGGAACATTATATCAAGGAGCTTGCTTTACCCTTCTAGCATTGAATATTTAGACGCTACATGTATTTCTTTCTTCACTTAGGACATTCAGTATTTAAACTAAGCTTGTCTCGTAATGCATAGATGTTGAATTGTTTGGGTTATAGGATGCGTGGCTATGAAACAAAAATGATTAATTTTCCTATTGTGAAACAGCGTAAAAATCCCCGATGCATGAGTGTATACCATGCTATCCTGAATTACGAATGAATATTTCCCTAGTGTGGAAACTGCTCGTTGTTGCCTTTGAACAAATCTGGCCGTCAGTCTTTGCTCTATCAGAAAAATGTTTAGTGTTACAATGCAACAGCATATCACTGTCAAGTTTCTTTACAAACCAGGGAAATCCATGCTAGAAACTTACTTAAATGCAGTGAACGGTGATGACTATTTATTGCGCACTTATGACAGGTTCAAACGGTTTAAGCCGGGATCAGAACTTAACATAGACAATCCGCGTCATGGATGACCTTGGACAATGGTAACGTAGTCAATCATTAAAAATGACAATATGGTTCGAAAACAATGGTCACTTTAATATTCAACTTATGCTAAAATAACCGTTCGTCAAAGTGTTCCTCAAATTTTATACGAAAACTTTAACAAACAGAGCGTGTTCAAAATTCTTGTGAAGAAATATGACATTTGAAAAAGGGGCAACTCGAATGAATATTTGTGGTGACATTTTGATGAATATTAAAAGATAATATACGTTCTTAAAGTGTGTGATAACATGTGATGAATGGTAGTTTCTTGATTTTTCTTTTTGTTCTGAGTCCTTTTCCCAGGTAATGCTATCGCGTTATCGGATTACTATCCTAATGCTATTTTCCAATCCTAATGCTATTACCATATTCGCTGTAACAGCATACTGCACTATATCATTTTTTCACACAAAATCATCATTTCCTCTTAGGCCGTCCTTTCGCTCGTTTTCTATTTAGTTCTACAGCATTTATATA
The DNA here is from genome assembly GCF_964235325.1 of Thermobia domestica. Taxonomy (NCBI): domain Eukaryota; kingdom Metazoa; phylum Arthropoda; class Insecta; order Zygentoma; family Lepismatidae; genus Thermobia; species Thermobia domestica. The sequence goes on along the minus strand of NC_137460.1, from coordinate 257,674,282 downwards.
GTCATCTATGTACTACGAAGTTTTTTCTCACATATCCTAACTATCTTAGTCTAATTTCTTGTAGACTTTCCTATTACTAGTCTCACATTTATTGCTTCCCTAATCACTTAATTTTAAATTATTTCCCTCACGTCACTGCTCACATCCACCGCGGCATTTTCACTTAGCAACATGGAACTTATCTACCTCTTTCTTCTTTGCTGTCCAACTTTTTGCTCCATATGACGGAGCAGGTCTTGCTACTGACCGTATGCTTTTCTTAAAGTGCTGTTACTCTACAGTGACACAATACTCCTGTCGCTTCAATCCATGTTATAAAACAGCTGCGATATCAAGTATTTACATATTCTATTCCTGCATGCTCTTGCAGTATTGATTGCATGCATTTGAATTTCTTCGTCATTGTTACCTCTTTTCCTTAAAAATTATATTCTAATATGGCCAACTATGTTTTTCGTGTAAACACAATGCGAATCTGTCGTGAGTTAACTAACTCCAAGCCTTTCACTCTCCAGTCCTTCTATGTGTCTGTTTTTCTTCCAATACTGCAAGGTTTCATTCACAAGCACTGTACCCTTCGCAAATATCACATTCTAAGATGGTAACTCTTGGATATCATTTGCGAGGTCATATATCACAAGGTATGGGCTCAGATAGGATTCCTGATAAAGTCCTACTTTAACTGTGATCTTTTCTGTTATTCTACATACATTCTTTGATCCTTACTTACAATTATGTACGTATGTGTTCGGAACATACCTCTTCTTAAGTCCCACCAAAGAACCAGTGGCACTCTATTATATACTTTCTTTAGTTCGATGGAAAACATATGAAGGTAATTATGTAATTCTCTATATTTGTCCATTAGCATATTAAATTTAAATATTACATATATTGTAGACCGATCTGGAATGAAACCAAATTGGTTTTCTGTTTTTTTGATTTTTCCGTCAATGCTGCTACTATCATTATCACCCAGCGCTCATTTTCGTGGAACATAAGCTTTACTCCCTGTTACTTCTACATTCTTTCACATTTCCTTTTTTTAAAGAAAAGGTACACCGTAATTGTCCGAATGTATTATTGAATTGTAAATTATACATGCTTCCGAAAGAATATTGTCCAGTCCTGCGAGCTTACGACTCTTCGTCGTTTTCATGGCATTTTGTATTTCTATCATGGTTATAGACAGAAATCAGTCTCTGATTATTAGGTAGAATTTCTCAGGTTTCAGTCAAGGTTTTCTTCATTGAGATACTTTTGTAAACACTTGCTCTTCTATCTATTCTCTTCCTTCTTTACATTGTGAGATTCTTTTTTTCTATTTTTGATTAAACAAACATGCACAATATCGTTCTTCTCCCTTTTACTTACACGTATATTCAATAATACGTTGAATATAATATTTTTCCTTCCTTTGTTTTCGAGTTGTTATAAATCACAAGTTCGTCGTTTGCTACACTAACTGTTTTCTTAGCTTCTGCTCGCTTCTTTTTAACCCTCCAGGTCTTGTTAATTGTCATAGTTCTGCAATGCTTTGTATATTTCCTTTATCACTTTTTACAAATGCATGAACTTCCTTATTCCACCAACGAGATTTCTTACCAAACATTCTTCTTCGGTTTGTATCTCACAAAATGTTCCTTTTTATTCTCCTCAGTGCTACAGATACTTTGGTTCAGTCCTGGTCTACATGCATATCTTTTTCCTTCATATTCACTACTTGCATTGTGATAATTTTTTTGAACATTCTCAACACTTATCCCATCTAGTTCTCACCACTCCGTTGGAAAGGGAACAGTTTGTCTTCTTTCTACGTTTACCTTGATGCTGATATCGTCTGCTACTGGTGATCGACTCCGCTAGGCTAACAAATTATATTATTTTGCAGTCTTTTACAACATGAATTTTTTTCTAACCTTCATAGATGAAATCGATCTGAGACCTGAGGTGCTACTCTTATACGTAATTAGATATTCCTTCTTCTTGTTGTAGAAGGTATTTAGTATATCTCTATAGTATGCTTCTGCCACTTGCAACATGTTCTCGCTTTCTTTATTTGTTTTCCAATCCGTATCCTTCACTTCCTTTTTTCATATTCCGATCTTGGTCGTCCTACATGCTCATTCATAACTCCTGCTAGCTTCTCATGAAGTGAATAATTCTGCAGAGTACTTTCTAGTTCCATCGAAAAATTCTTGCTTTCTGCCTTCATCACGATTATTTAATTATATTCAAGGTTTCTCCGCCTCCTAGCACTAGCTCAACAGTAAAAAATATGTGGCATTTTCTCTTCAAGGCAACTAATTTCTCCTTCGTATTTTTGTCGAAGACACTTCCAATCTCATGCTTTGTGTTGGTGTTTCCTGTGTATACAAGAATATACAGAGTGAATCAAAGGTCTGGACACTGTGGATTAACTTGAGAACTTAACTTCGGATCGAAAGAAAACGTGTTTAGTAATATTAAAAAAAAACTATCTGGTGAAACCAAACTCGACCCTTTAGACCCACCCCCTGGGGACTAGGGTGGGGTCAACTTTGAAATTTTAAATGGAAACCCCAATTTTTGATTGCAGATTTGGATTCTACGGTCCAAACTATGTAAGGTTTCATCAACAATTTTCCGTCGATGCATTATATTGCGCTATAATCGACGAAGGTAAATTAACTGTTTGGGGTGAAAGAGAAAGATATTTTGCTGTTAGACGGAGAATCGTTATCAACAGATCCTTCACCGTCAAAAACCTGCCACTTATAAACGAATCGTTCAGGTGAACGTTCGCTTTAACATGTGAATGAACGAACAAGCAATGCCAACCCAATGCTGCAATCCAATGTCATGTGTCACTAAACGTGTTATAATTCACACATCCATACATTGCATGTGAAAAGAGAAAATAATAATGAAACAAATAACACACAGACACTCACACACAGGTATCACTTCTTGTACAAATACTCCACTATAATGCCGAAATTACAGGTTACGTTAATACCTTCGTCATGTCTATCCCGAACGAAAGTTCAATCAACGTACTTAAGAGGCCTCCATGCCACAAAATTAAGGTGGTACCATACATACGTATTAAAATGTGCACTCTGTTCACACAATGCTCTTTAGTGGTAACTCCTTTAGTTTTGAAATTATATTGGAACGACAGAATCATATCTTGTGTAGAGTCCGATGTGATCAATTTGTTGATGACACATTATAGACATTTAAAAATTAAAGGATGAAAGGATTAAAAATAAAAATAAAAAATACTACAGACTACTATCCTTTACAGACTACTACTACTACTACAACTACTACTACAACTACTAATGCTACAATTACTACTACTACTACTAGTAGTAGTAGTAGTAGTACAACTACTAGCAGATAATAATAATAATAATAATAATAATAATAATAATAATAATATGAAGAAGAAGAGAAAGAATAATAATAAAAGAAAGAATTCCATAATAATTTCACCCATATAAAACTATGCGAGACCGCGCGCAGTTTCGTGAAACTAGTGGCACAATTCAGGCGAAACGATGTCGAAAATCTTCATGATGCCGTCGCTTTGGGGGAAAACGTCGTGCTACTGTTAGGCCGAAGACGACCGTCTGTCTCATTGCTGCCGTCACGGTGTCCGCTGCCAAGCCGACAAACAGGCAGCCGCCTTTGTACCAGCACTAGCTCACCCTTTTTTGCTGCTGCCACCCAATAACCGACGACGGTCGGACGAACTTCGTCGGCAATTGTTCATGGGGAACGTCTCGATTCCAAAACCTAATAGAGGTTCGGATCCCACTTTCAACTGTAGGTTCCGTCTCTCGCGTCCCACTGCGGAAAGGAACGATAAACACCCTAACAAACCCAATAGTCACACATTTTCTTTTGTTTTTTGATCACGTGTATACTTATTTCACCATGTCCAAAGCTTTGAAGCTAATTAAGGTTCATATAGGAAGTTCTCCTAATTTCTCCGTTACAGCGCCACGTCACATAGCGACAACCACCTTTCGACTAAATCTTATACAGGTTTGTGCGCAGAATGCGACTCTGCAATAAAAATAAAAGTTTTCATTTCAAATGTTTCAGCCAACCCTACCTAGCGGTAGGGTGCAGTATCGTGGTTAGTACCATTGAATAACTTTGTTGATCCGACGCGTATTTCTCAAAGTATTTCACCGTATACAGATGGCCGGAGCTAATATCAAGCTCATGAACGAAGAGGGGAGCATCTAATTTCGCCGATTACAGCGCGATATCACACATCGACGAAAAAGTTTTGATTATACCTTACATTATTTGGATGTAGTCTCCGAATATTCAATAAAACATTGGAGTTTCCATTTAAAAAACCAATGTCCTCCCGCTCTCTTCCAGAAAGAGGAGGTAGAGTGTTGCGTTTGATATAATCGGATAGCTTCTCGAAACATATTGAATACGTTTCTTTGCGCTTTTTTGATCAGAAGTGTATTTCTCCAGTTACTCTACCGTTTCCAAACATTTGGTTCGCTCGTTGTTTCAAACATAAATTAGCTTGACAGTTACACGCTATTTTTGATAATTTCACACCATTCGAACATTTACACGTTATAGGGACAGTTCTACACTATTCAGATATCTTTTAATCGTGAGATAAGATAACACTGATCGAAGTGGTCATGTGTTATTTTGTGACAGATGAGATCTACTACCATGACAAGGTTGGATCATTCCGATAATTTATATTTATCAGAGAATGGTACAATCGACCCTAATATATTGTCATATTTTAGCGATTAGAAAACAGTTATATCAATACATTTTCATCTCAGACACAGAAGTCAAAGAACACCATAGTGCAATAAGCTGATACTTCAATACCAATATTTTTGTTTAATTTTACTTTTCCATTTAATTGTTTTATTTTTTGTCCTCTACTCGCTGCTTTTAAATTTTCTGGTTTGCAACACTGATACTTCCCGAAGCCCGAATGAAGAAGGTGTGCCTTTCTCTGTGTCTGCTGTCTGTGTGTCGTGTGCTTTTTTCCAGTGACGAGAAGGAACAGAGAAGAGAACCAGTGACACTGAACGAAAAGAGAGGTCGGAAATACTACCAAGCTCATGACCGAAATGGGAGTAGTTAGGGGCCATTTATTTTCCCCGATTACTGCGCCATGTTATCCACCGACGGAAAAATGTTGATGAAACTTTACATAGTTTGGGCCGTAGAATCCAAATCTGCAATCAAAAATTGTGGTTTCCATTTTTAAATTTCAAAGTTGACCCCACCCCAACTATCAGGGGTGGGTCTAAAGGGTCGAGTTTGGTTTAATCAGATAGTTTTTTTTTAAATATTACTAAACACGTGTTTTTTTGGTTTTTCAATCCGAAGTTAAGTTCTCGAGTTATTGCACCGTGTCCAGACTCTTGATTCACTCTGTATATATTTCACGTTTCCTTTTATCTTAATCACTTTCATTCAGCCAAAATGGTCTGCTTATTTCACTTCTTGCAACTATCTCTGATAACTGTCACTGTAGGTGTTACGTGTCAAGGTACCAACCTTCCATTTTCCTATTCTGTTCTTTTGCTGTTAATTGACTAGCTCTTTTAGCACCTTCCGTCCATTAAGAAGTAGCTCTCGCCCACTTCTCACGGTCCTAAGGCTCTTGGACAGCGCATTGCTTGTGGGGCACGACTAGGTTGCTTGTTAGTCATGTTTATTCTCGATCCATATTTAACTTGGAAATTGTTTTTGCAACAGCTGCCCACCTGAGGAAAAGCACTAATCAGCTGAACCACAACTTTATGTCTGGGATGCTCTGCTATTTTGAAAGTACAATAATACTACTAAAGTTACCAAATTATTGTTAAAGCTCCAGAAACAGTACTGCTAATAGGTGTAGCTCTGCTACTAAATTTATTTACCTATTACTAAAACTCACTGAACTCCTACGGATAGTTTGGAAATCTTATCTTAAATTACTAAACTAATCTAGTCCCGTGATTGAGTTTTGCATGTATTCTCCCCAGTACGCAACTTCAATATATTTAAATATTTAAAATATATTTTCCTGGAGTTAAATCAAGGAGAGTACTATGTAGGTTTCAAAGCAGCCAAAATTGGATTCCAAATTTTTACACGGAATGTATAGTTTATACTCACAGCTCCCTAGAATATTTTTTTTATAAAGACTTGGTTGCTCTTCAGAATAAATTTAAAAGCAGAGTGCTTGCCAGTACCCCAAAAATTGTTCCGTGTAAGCTGAAAATATTACAACTAAATTCTATTAAATGTTACTAATTACAGATAAGCTCAACATATGTAAAAAGTGAACCCCAGTGGCTTCCTAAAACATGATTTACCATAAATACAAATATAATGTATAAACAATCAATATTCAACTTGAGACATAAATTAAGTTACTGTGCACCTAAGCGTAATCACTGAGAGGTGAACACAAAATGATAATATATGGTAATTCAAAACAGGATTCGAAAGTGTATTCTATCCTTAAAAGAAAAGAATATATTTCATGGCGTCATAATAATGGAGCTCAATTATAGTACCCTGCTGGTAACGCTGATGTCGTAACACTAGAATGTAATCAGAGCTGGTAGAATACCTGTATTCATAAAGTTCACATACTGGAGTGTAATATTGCAAAAAAAGCTTTTTTATCTTGAAGTTAAAATTGTGGATTTTCATTGTAAGGGCGAGGCGTTAAAGTTCGTGTTTCATGGTGCAAGTTACGTCTATGGAATTATTTAGAGTCTAATAATTTTTCAATGAAAATTGTTTGTACTAACTGTAAAATGGTGAATTTGAAAGGATACACTCAAATCAATAGAGTGATGGCCCACCTGTGTGAAATAATGTTTCGTCTTCAAGTGCAGGCATTTCTAAAGAAGCGTTAACCTAAATGCTAAGCTGAAGACTGGCAAGAACTTGAGAACGTGAGAGAGAATTTAATACCTAGATCTTCCGAAGAATGCAAAAGTTCCAATCAATCCGTTAAACAAGCATGGCTTCTCGGAGGTTTGAGGGCCTTTATAGAGCAAGCAGAATGTCATCAGACCACGTTCTATAATGGAATAGTTTCTGGCATATAGGTAAACTGCTCAGAAATTTAACACGTTCAACTGTATTCTCTCAAAGGAAAAACATTGTTAAAAAGATCTCTCACAAATTCAATGCCGGAGGAAAGTATATTGAATGGAAGTAGACCATTAACGTGTCGAAGACAAGTAATTAGGTATTATGGGACATACTAAACAATTTGTTGCGCAATACGAACTTCCGTAAAGAGACTGAAGACAAAAAATATTGCTACTGTGAAATAGTTCATGGCAGGGGATAAATATATGTTTAAGCACATTTTCTCTTTGAACAATAATAGCGCAACACTTGAACTGACACATGCGATACCTATGATATAGCGTAAAAGCATTTAGAGAAGGAGTTTAAGGTAATTAGAATTTAATACCTTTAACTATAAAAAACTTATACATCTAACTATAACAAAATTAAATCTAAAAACTACGCCTCTTTTTGTTCCATCTTGCAGTGTCTCATCCTGCAAAATATATTTTATCATCAAAAGAATCTAATGTCAACTTACTGACAGTTATGGTATAATTTCCGTGCTTATGACTGTATATAAGGTTTATATTTTTACATGTTTTAATACTTTCAAACATACACTTCTTATAGTCGTAAAATGTGTATATATCTTATTTTATTACCATGAAATAAAACAATATCTTATCCTTCACATCTTTCATCTTACCCAGCAATTTCATGTTAATAAGAGATTTCTTACATATATATTATTTTCTTTATAATTACTTTTGTTGAATTGATCAACCATTTATTTTAAATCTTTACATAAACCTTCCATCTAAAATTCGTATACAAAAGTATTGGAATCCATATAAGACAAATCCATATTGATCCCGTACATTGGTTTCATAATATTATAGTAAAAATCATGAATTAATAATTTTGATAATTCTAATATACTATTTCCTACATATATTGAAATATTAAATGTTAGCTTTTGTTTCTTCATAGGTATACTTCACATGTTTTCGTAATTATAGTTCTATAATCAAGATGATAATTCACAATTACTTTTTTACTGTTTAAGGATCACACTCTAATTTAATAGGTTGTCTCTTCCGAACATTGCTATTGTTTATCCAGAGTGTTCACGAGCTAATAGACGTCTTTTTCGAACACACTTTTAGTTCTGATCCTCATCGCTGTATATATATATATATATATATATATATATATATATATATATATATATATATATATATATATATGTAACCAATCTGATAACTTAAATTCTAATATTCTGTGAATCTCCTTTAATGGCAGTCCAAGATTCATATACAGTTTCAAATTTCTATAATAAATGTGATATCTTTCTTGTTACAAACTGTTGTTAATAAATTTTGATTGTTTTGATTCTTTTGTACACTTCTTTTCTGGAGCTAAAGTTATATCAGAATGTTTGTTATGTTAATGCTTTCAGTACTCTAAATCAACCTTTAGTATATTAACGGTTTCAGAATCGTCTAGAGCATTCATTACATCTATCTAAAAATTAATCAATTTAAATTTTTTAAAAGCATTTTCGACAGATAGCCCAACTACATAATCCATTCTTGACTAGATATGCGAAACATGTGAACACTAATCTTTATTATAATTGTTCAAGTATTTGTTATTTCCTTTCACGTCTATTTCACTACATTGTAAGATTTCACCTTTTCAGTAAGAATACTACACTGCATTAATGAGAGTAAGTTCTGGAAATACAGAAATAAATTATTATTTATATGAAGCTATTAATAGTGGACCATGTGTGCGATTAATTATAGTAAGTGGAAGAATATATGAACAGATGGAAGAAAAATATAAAACGTAGTGGATTTTTCAGAAACTATAGTTGCTGATAAAATATGATACTTTAATTTGACAGAGGGACTTAATTATGATCCTAAGGGTAAGAAAGTAGCAGAATAGTTTTAAGCAAGATATTGCAATGTGTTTCTATGTAGTAATATTTATGAATCACTATCCATTGAAGTTCTTTTTAAAAGTTTTCAATGTAATAAAAAATGGTAAATCTTATTGTGTTTTTAAATAAACTTGGAATATTATTAGAGAAACCAGCTATTGGCATAAGATAATTAAGTTTAGATACAAAATATAAGATTCTAAAGATGAAAAAAGAAGACTAAGTTTCGCAGGTGTATTTTAGAGTAGTGAGAAAATTTTAAAGTATTTCTTCCAGCTAAGTATTTCCCAATATATGTCAGAATATGAAAATTATATAGTTAAGATTGATAACAAAATGAATATACTATCTAAAAACATTTATCCTACTGTTGAATTCTCGGTTAATGAGAATAAATAAATTATTCTAAAATTTTCTGTATATGGCTTCATAAGACGTTTGTGTTTTAAGTCCTGTTAAATTAGAAGATTTATTGGATTTAAACCTTACTAACCAACAATAACATGCAAATTAATTCAAATAAAATATTCAGGTAAAAGAGTTTCCGTACATTTAGGTGGAAAATAGAAGACATTACTACTACAGACACATAATGATGCTACAAGACAAATTTTGAAGAGTAAGGCAAATATAAACTGTAAGACATAAGAATGTGAGAGATTTAAATAATGATTTCAAAACACATTAATTATACTTTAAAATGAAGCCAAGAAGTGACAAAATAAAAGGTTTAAGAATATTTTAAGAAAGAAGTGAGTTGTTTGTATATATCCACTAAGAAGTTTATTCTTGCAAGTTTATTTAATGTAGTGATAAAGGATGTTCTAGATAATAATACGCACATTGTATTCGAAATCAATGATTGTTTATTTTGTTTGAGCTATGATCAATGTACGTAATTTGAGGAATGAATATTTCCAATAGGAAACGAAGTAAGTATAAGGCCGCATTACTCGCATGTAAATAACAAGTAATTTTTAATTAAGCTTCTTACTATCCATAAACGCGAATTATTTGAATTTGTAATGTTCTAGTTAAGCAGCTTTAATGTATTAGGAACAACTTCAGTTGAACTCTTTATTACCTTTTGTCTTAATTAAGACTGGTGATATTTAATGCGTACGTTAATTTCTGGTAAGATATTGTAGGGTGTTTGAGGGTAAAATATTAGGGTGAGTTTCCAATAGAAATATAAGAGTCTTAAAAGAAGACAAGGTTCTTATTTTACAAAATGAACAATAAAATATTTTGTATCATCTATTTGGAGTTTCCTAGCCTTACTTCTGAGGGCATTTAAACTTAAACTTCATTTTATTCTTTATTCAGATTTTGCATATTTCATTATGTAAAGCATGGCGATAATATACTATGGAAAGCATGTGAAGCTCTATGATTTAGCTCTTCTTAGAGGTAATATCTATATTCAAATTCCTTCAATAAATTATCAAATCTCATAAAGTATATGATACATTGTAGTAACCGATTCCATAACCTTAGGTAAAGATTTTCTCACGAATGTGCATAGTGGAGAGTATATTATGCAGAAATAATTATATTTTTGAAACTGTATATAACCAAGTTTTGATAGAAGTCTATGGCGTGAAGCTGTGAGTGTTACAACCAAAAACACTAAACTACATGACAATGTTTAAAAGGGGGCTTAGAATATAGTATTATGGAATCGCGTGTCATGATTTCTTTTTTGGTGGGGAACATCGACATTCATAGCTGAAGTGTTATTTTGAACCAAATACAAATCAACCATATCCAACAAATATTTGACAAAAATGTGTAGCTCAGAGAAACAACAGCGTAAATGATAGAATTTACTTTTAACTGAGGAAACCATAGAGAATCGTATGAAATATAAAAGTTAAAAATCCTGACAATATACGCATTACATTGATTTGATTAATCAATAGTGACCTTTGCCAATTTTTGTTCTCATTTGTTTACCTGTAAAGATACGCCAACCACCTGCAGAACAAAAACTAATTTGGGTTTTCCTACGCAACACTCCATCAACAGAATTATGACGTTTTTCGAAAATTCATACTTTTATTGTGCCATCAGCTTCAATGGAATGAAGATTTAATGTCAATACATTAGAATTCCTTCATCGGAATGTGGTTAACGTACACGTCTTCGGTGCTATGGAATATGGTTCGATCAGATGAGAAAGGGATATTAAAGTCCAATCAAATCCACCAATTTTTCATTGTAAGGTAATTCTCTTAGGTTTTTTGTCGAAAATATATATATTTCGTGTTTTCTGAAATTGCGCTTAACGTCAGCAGGTATATAGATTCATTTCTAAGACAAACAAAAAGTTACATGTTGAAAGATGTATTATGTGAAAACTAAATTAGTGTATGACTAAATAATAAGACTCACCGCATGTTGGCGTTCAAGTTCTCTAGATCTGAGACATGTTTCCACATATTCCTCCAATTGGTTTATGTTAACTTTTCGACTGTGTTTATGAGAAACTGCTTGATTGATTTCCCCATTTTCAATTTCCGATGCAGGCACTGCATCGTCATACTGGAGTGCTGTCAATATGTCTGCTTCAAGAAACATAATACATTTTTATTGTAAAATTTACCCAATATCCATTTTTTAATTAAGCTATAAGTGTCTTCCCTGTTTAAAGACACACGTAATATGTAATATAAGAAATGTAATTGAGAAGGCTAACTAGTAAAATTACGTTCTTTTTATATATTTTTGTGTCGTGAGTTGGATGTTGTCCGAATATCTCAAATGTTGTTTTAAAGGGAGCATTATCATAGAGCATTAATATGTTGTGATAACGTTGGTTTAGCCCCAATCCAATAAAAGATCGTTAATTAAATTATACTAACAGATTTTAACTTAGAGTGAGTCACATCCTAGGAGGCACATCTTATTTTCTATAATTAAGTCGCAAGAGCAGATTACATTACTATATGACAGTACCATTAGAAAAGTCATATTGATGTTAGGATGTTTGGAGGGATGCTTGTTACCTCTTACATGTATTATAAAATATAATTTTTCAGATGACAAAATATTTTTTATTCCAAACAGTTATAATGTTACTTAAACGTAGTAAAAATAGCAATTGCTAAAGCGGCAATGTCGTCATAAATAATGAAACTACACAATAATGTGCAAAACTGAATACAACATAAATAATACCCTTAACCGAAAATGAAACTCCGAATTGAACTAAGTAAATTATATGCATAAAATGATTGATTTAAAAAAATCAATTTTCATAGCTTTTTTATTTTTGATTGCAATAGTTTTGATATGTAGGTGGGTTATCAAAAATGTTAAAAGAAGGCCTAATAACACACTAGATGAAGAATACCTCTGATTTTTGACACATGTTTCAAATGATAATTACGTTCTTATGCTATGTTAGATTATGAGTTTAACATAAATTCTTAACTTTGGTGGTCTAGTAGCTGCCTCTCAATTTCGATTTTTATACTGGTCACTCTGTAGTTGCTGTGTTTGCTTGAATCTCACTACTCATTGACAGGAAAGGTTAATATGTATAGAAGGGACAAATTTTCGTCAGACCTATGTCTGAATTCAACTTGAAGTATTTTTAGTTCTTAATATATGTAACATTTTGATTGGCTTTACTACTTGTTCTTTACTTGGAATTTCTAACAAGATCTCCTGAGAAATTAAATCATCAGGTGTAACCCCATATCAAAACTATTTGACATAATTTCCCCGTGTAACGTGTTGTAATATTTTATATATCTTGTGAACCGTTGAATTTAATTATATTAGGCTCATGGTCAGTGTCAGATTATGGATACCTCGGAAACAGATAAGTGCGACCATCTCATGTTTCTAAATCGTTGACAAAATCTACTTTGAAGGAGCAATAAGAACTAGCCGAGACTAGTCCTTAGTTTTTAGGTCTGGAAAGCAGTTTAACCTTTATGACAGTCTTGGTTTCTGCAACCCCTATTGAATTGTGAGATTATAAATATTTCATGTGGAATATTGACAATGTAAAATACTGAGACTGTTCAGAAAGTTTATTGCACCGTACCCAACTGCAGACTATAACACGGATACACCAAAATCACTCGGAATTTGACTTATCCTGAAACACCGAACATGTTCGAAACAGAAGAGCGTGTGACTAAAATTTCCAAACTGAAAAAATACACATTTTAATATGAGTTACTAGGAAAATTAGAGGGAAAAAATACTGGGTCTCATAGACTCATGTAATAACAATGTACCAAAGAAAAATATCAACAAATATATTACTTACAGCTAGTACAGTAATATACAAATTTAAAAAGTCGTCAGATATTGCGAAATGTCAAGATAATAATTAACAATCTTAAATATAACGGCCTGATTATTATATTTATTATTCAACATTTATAAAAAAATACATATGCAATGTAATTCAAACACTGAAGTCCTGCTTATAACAACTAAGCACAGTTAGTTAGCACGTGATGATATAATATTGGTTTAGCCTCTTACCGAAAGACCTCGATTCTAGAGTAGGCATCGCAAAATCATCAGCTAAGCATACCTCGTCTGGTTTTCTGGGCCTGCATCTTATTTTCTTGTATCTGCAAAAAAATTCTTCTATCAACATATTTCTGCAAGTAGTACAACAGGTCGAACATAAAGAAATATCTATATAAATTTACTAATCACTTTTGATTTTACTGCAAAATGATTAACAACCAATTTGCAGGGGACAATTTTCAGTAAAAAATGTGAAGTTAAATTTTAGAAGTATAATTTAGATATAGATTGGGTAGCTTGATTTGTCTTTAACGCTTCTTTAGTACTAAGGCTGGATGAGACAGGGACCTGCAACCATCCCAATCACACGAAATCCCGCTGTAAGTTTAACCCAGATACTTCACGCAAAAGTTAAGTACGCTATTTTACCTACTGTATAAGAGTAAAGATAACATATTCAAATCCAAGGCGAGACGAAATACATGATAATTCTTGATTCATTTTCCAAATGTGAATCTGCACGAGACGAAAAATTTCTCGATTTACGTCTGCAGTACTAATTCAACTGAAACTTAAGTCTCAAGGACTATTTTAATATTAAATGATTCACAGTATGAAAAATTATATTATCAAGTAAAACAACAATATTTGTCAACGTCAAAAGATACACAAATCATTATACAATACACGTACGTGCAAAGGTCTTACCATACTTACTTGATTACATATAAAGCTCTCGGATATGACGAAGTTCAGCAACTCGACACGGCAAGGATTCTAAAAGTTACTGGTATTATTCTACAGGAATTTACAGGCATGGGACCTCAAGATCCGTCTAGAATGAAGCGGCTGTTTGAAGTGGAGGATTTGGGCACGAATTGTTCGTGCGATGATATACCACATTTGCTTAAGAGCGTTAATGTCCGAAGATGTACTAAGCCATAATGTTCTGAATTAGTTGCACACTATTGTTGCCACCTGACATGGCAAATTGTCATTCTAGAGAATTCGATGGTTGTCAGGGTACATGAATTTTATAAAAGCCCTGAGACAGGCAACAAGTAGCTGAACATAGCGATGATCAGTCAATGACCGGCTCTAGCAGATTATAATATCCAATACTCGCTATGTAAACCCGCCTCATACCATTAGAGAGCTCCAGCAGATGTCGATAGTGGCTTGTTGGTAACTACAATCCATACTTTAATGAGGTCTGGACCCTACTCTCTGCGCATACAAACAGGAAGCGTTACTCATCTGACCATGCTGCAGACTTCCAATAATCAACATAAGTGTTCTCCAAAACACGTGAGTCACAGCTGCTGGAGACCAGCAATTAATAACAGCACTCTTGTTAGTCTGCAGCTGCAATACCACATAGGGACAAAATTGCGCTGGACTGACCTCTGCTGCGACGTTCTGTGTTGCTTCGTGCTGTGAATTAAGGGACTGTTACTTGCCTGTTCACCCGAATGAGTCTGCTTAGACGTCGTCGGTGCCGATCATTTAGCACATATGATCGGGCACTAGGTACTACTTTCTTAGCTTTTAAGTTCATATTAATGTAGCACGTATGGTACAAATGTTCTATAACACCGTTGTTTGACCTCTTGTGACGCAAAAAAAAAATCTGATAAGGCTAGATAAAATTAAGGAACAAACAAAGACGTATATTTTATAACACGAATTTACAAAATGAGAGCAAAAATGAGACGAGGTGAGGAAAGATTTCTGAGAAACGAAAAGACAGGAGACAGAATTTGTCGATCATCGAGACTAGATAACATTTGAACACAAGTTGGACAGAAGAAAATTTCCCTGTTTTGCTAACATATAGCCATGAGGAAGATATAGAATTGAACGGCATCTTTCTAAGAATTATAAAAAAATACTGTATATGTACATCATATAGCTTATTTCTTCTTCCTTTCTCTTTTTTTTTCTTTCTTTGACTGCATAAATCAATCAACACATAGGTTTGCAAACTTTTATTTGTAACCAAAGAGTGTCTTCAGTAAGATTAGCACACTGAGACAAGGCTATTGCTAGGGCGTGAGATTATGCCTACTCTCTTGCACTCAAGTGATAATTAATGACATTTGTTAATAACGAAAGGATATTCAAAGCCAGTGATTTACTAATAAATAGATCCCATTGAGCAGAACATAAAGTTAACACTTGATGTAAATCTCAATGCGTAGTTTGGAGAAAATGTGGAATACCTTGATTTGTAAATCTAAGCCTTTATGGTGTAAAGTACCGAAGCGACCTATGAAGATAAAAAAGATACTAAAATCTATATGGTTATCGAGAATATATGTCATTTTTATCAATAGTATTTTATATATTTTGTTATCCTAGGACTGATTTGTTTACTTATCTATAGGTAAATTGCGTCTGTTGTTGTTTGTATTTCTCTAACTCAGAGACTTATCCTGTTTGCAAGATCGTGTTATAGCCTATCTAAACACGTAAATTATGATTTAAAAATGAACTTATTACCTTGATATCTGATAAGAAATAATTAACAGAATACATTTTAGTCTTCCAAACCACATTATGCATGACTGTAAAATTAAATCTAAATTAAACTACAGGCGCAGCATTTCTTAATGAACCAGATCCTACCAACTAACTTGTGATTGGCTCTCGTTGCTTTAATTCTGGATTACTAGACTGAAGTTTGTTCGTTCTTGCTTTCATGTAGCTCTGGAAATTTTATCATTCCACTGGGTGAACGCTCCAATTTGAACATGATCCGATGAGTATGAAAGGTCATTCTCTTTTTCCTCTACGCAGATCCGGCACTGATTTTTCTATGCAGATTTCACAAGAAGTAGAATTTGAGTTCAACTAGAGCATTAGATTTTGTATAAACAAGGGGCGTTTCATAACACTTTCACTGGCATAAATCGACTTTTGTCGACGGATAGAAAATTTCCTCAACCTGCGAATGTCGTCGTCTCCATATCTTAGGTTGTCGAGAGTAGTAGTCATACGTTTTCCGTGTGACTTTATGCGTTCTATTGTTTATCGAAGACATTCCCTTGTTAGGGAAATTTTCTTCCCATCTAATTACGCAGTGAAAGGGTACGCTACGTTCTGACTTCCGCCTGTCCGTTGACTGGTATTGCAATGAAACGGTTAGACATAGCAATAGTATATTTAAAGTCTAAAGAGTAGATAAAATCTTCTCCACTAACTATTGCTCACAACGAAAGTAGTTGAAATAAAAAAGTGGATTTAACTTTGATGATAATGGATTTAAAATATTAATAGATAAAGAGAAATGTTTGATTGGATTCAATTCAATATCCCTATAATAAATGCTAACACCAGTCTGACACCCTTACTGAAACCTGAAGTGGTAGAAATTCAATTGTATTTCAGGTTTCAATATTTGTCTGTATACAGTAAAACGTAAAAGGACCGACAAATGGTTTCAAGACCTTCATTATGAATCCGAAGAATAAATTTCGTATCAGTTATTAATCTTCTACAAGAAGGCGGAAGTATTAAAAAAAACATTTTTATTTTATTTCTTTATTCCTATTTAGTAATAAATCTAATGGATAGAGATTTACTTTTCTTAATGTTCTTAATGTGGATTTCAGAACTCAAGATCTGTTTTCATCTCTGACTTAATCCTTCTACTTCATCTAGAAGTTATATATCTACTACTTTTGGTCTCAGCACACAACTCTGTAGTTTGGAAGTCTCTAGATTCACTATGTTAAATGACAATCACTTGCAATGATTACAACAAATAATATGTTAATAACCTTCATTAGAGATATAAGTATTACCTACCTGTACAACAACACCAAGGCAATGATAATTAAACAAATGGTGATGGTAACAGCAATTGTAATTCCTATGGAGAATGAGTCTGTCGTGTTCCCAGTCAGTGGCTGAATTCCTACCAACACTTTCTCGGTGACATATTTATTACTTGCTTTGATTTCACCTTCATATTCGTTGATAAGTATGACAATGGCTTCATAATAGTAGCCCTCTTTGAGTGGATAATTGTAGTATTTTCCATGTTTGCCTTCTATGGAATTATTGGCTCCGATTGTGAATACCTTTCTCGATTGTCCAGGCTAAACAAAACAAGCAATAGAAAATACATAAAGCATATCATATAATGTGTATATCAGGGAAACCGGGTATCACGAAGATTGCTAAACTAGAGAAATGCCTAAGACCTTTCTTAAATCTTATACAGAGATGTAAATAGTTCGAAAATTAAACTTTAGATTGCAAACATCTTTGCTCTCTCTCATTATTTTTCTCCTTTATCTTCTTTACAAAAATAAATTAACCACAAAAGTATTGCATATGGTGCGATATACATAAGAAATTTCAATCTTTAGCGAATTTGTCATGGAAGTAGAAGTTAATAAGATTATTATATCTATACGTGAAATAACTATCCTATAATAATGTATTTGGATTTTGGAATCAAGTAAGTTTTCGAAAAAAAAATCCTTTTAATGTTTAGAGCAAACATATGAAACAAACATAATACTAAATGTTAATTAAATAGATAAGGAATTAAGAGCTGAGGGAGTTCGTTTTTAAATACAGTCTATATGACTATATCGAATGCTTAAAATCATGAAAAATACATCTTTCTGTGATAGTAAAGCTTATTAGTTAAATCAACTAAAAGTTAAAATTCTATTTTTAAAGGCTAACATAATGTACAATTCACACTCTTTTATAAATGAAATATGAATTTGAATAAGCAATAAAATTAATCAACCGATTACAATGTATATTTGTTGAACAAAAGAGTGGTACAATTAACGACAATTATATGATAATGCACATCTTAGAACGAAAAACTAACAATCATCCGCTAACAAAAAGTACCCATGCTTGGGCAAATTCCTAATTCACTTTCTATACCAATACTAAGGCGCTGAATCCAAGGTAACAGTTCCAAACCAATCTGCGCTGCTCATGGGGTACCTAAGAAAGTGACCTCATATGTTTGTTTTAAATATATATCAAAATATGAGGTCATTTTTATCGTGACAAATGTAATAATATGTTTAAAATGTAGATGTAGATACCTTGTTTTCGGCATTACCAAATTAACATCAAAACTGCAACTAAAAATTATCCAAACATAGGCACTGGGATATTGGAATGCTAGGGATATTACAATATGCGGTTACAATTTCATGGGATATTGTAATGTTAGGGAGCACATATAGGTTATCTTAAAGGAAATAGAATATCACACAAATGACACAAAAATTGCAGCAAGAAACTATTTAGTGATTTCCTTATGTCATTTGCGCTAATTATATGACCCACGCGATTCTACTCAAGAATTTGTAAAGCTATGATTCCATGGAAATTTGAGTATTTGATTATCATAGTGTTACATTAGGCATTACAGTACACTAACCATAAAGGAAATAAGAAACAAGAATTTTAGGAATGATCTAAAATATGGATCAAAAGATTGCAATCTTCGTCAAGAATTTTACTAAGGATCAAAAAATGCACCAAACATTGCGATCTGGGCCAATAATAAGTTTTGGATCAAGGGTCACAAAATTTTTGAAAGACCTCTAAATCGATTTTTCGTATTTTCTACAGAAGAAGCACATAATACTGAGTTACGTGATAATCTGTGGTTAACTACACTGTATGTAGTCTCGAGGTATAAAGCGTACAAAAAATTATGGTTGAATGAAACATATTGAATCTTCGACCAGGGAGCACAAAATTTTGGAACGGCTCCTAAATCGAGTCTTCGTGTTCTCTGCGGAATAAGCAACATCATCCTGAATTAAGTGATAATTTGTTATTTGGCTGCACTGTAAGTAGTTACTAGATATCAAACGTACAAGAAAAATTTTGATAGAGTGAAATATATTGGATCTTCTATCCTGGTTCATACAATTTTTGAACGGCCAATAAATCTAGTTCTCATATTTTGTACGGAATAATCACATCATACTGAGTAAAGTGAAAGTTTGGGTTTAAGTACACCGTATGTAGTTCTCCAGATATAAGGCGTACAAGAAAATTTTTGATTGAAATATATGAGATCCTTTGATGCATTTTTGAATCAGGGGCCACAAATGTTTTGAACGAATCTTAAATCGAGCATTCGTATCTTTTTTACGGATTAAGCACATCATACTTGCACATCATACATCATTAAATTGTAAAATTTTGTAAATTTCTGTTAACACTAACACATTCTAGAGAATGTTTTATTTATAGGAGAATTTTTATTTATAAGAGAACACATAAGTCTTCGGTGATAGGATGAAGAAGAGACAAAGGATGCTTCGTCTATCACTTCGTAAAGCAGTGAAATTCTTTTTGTTGTTAATCTAGTCTATTTAGTAAATTCTGGCGAGGACGAAATTCAGATCAAAAGTAGATGTAGATAATAAGATCGGGTATAGTAGTAAAAGAAAAGAGTTTTAGACATTAAGGAAAGTAAATATTAATAAAAGAGAAATATAGAAGATAGGTTTTCAATCTAGCAGGATGTTAGATTTGTAAAGACCTAGGAATAAGTTAATGAGTGAAAAAATTCTAATCACAAACACTTAATTAAGTAATGAGAGAAAAGAGACGGAAAGAAGAGAGAAGGGAAGATCTGGAAAGAAAAAGAGAGTAGGAGAAATAAATATAATGGTAGATAAATAGATAGCAAACTAATAGACAAATAGTATAGAGACAATTTAAATGAGGATTAGACTTAAGAATATAACTGATTTTGAATTAATATATAATACCAGGATTATGACGATTATTATATTTTATAAATGTGAGTATAAAGAAGAATATGATAAACTAGCTAGTAAATGTTAGATATAGAAATATAAGTAAGCCCAATAGATATATATAAATAGTAATAGATGAAGAATATTAAGAGAAATAAAGTAAGCTTACAAGTAAGAAATAGTTTTGGGGGAAACAAATAAGACGTGGGATTTACCAGCCTATAAAGGTACCCTGAACAAGTAAAGAACAATCGGAGACGGGATATAATATCAAGTTTATACAACTGATCAAGATACTGTTTCAAAAGTTGGGACATTTGGCAATAAATTCATTTAATTATTAAGATTATATTAAGATATTAATTATATAAGAGATCTACACGTTAGCTTGAATCGTTTTTGAATTGACTGGCCATCGACCAAGAACATTTAAGTATGTTAAACATGATTGTGACATAGATACCTGAATAATTACGTAAATACTAATTGCTTGACGCAGCGATTAGAATTGTAATATCTATACGATATAGGATATCAACTTTCCTAACACCAACTTTGATAAATTAAAAACCCGATTTTCTCGAAAAAAAGTGATACACTTTGAAGTATTGAGAAGAACGTGATTTTGAAAAAAATAAATATAGCAATAAATAAAATAATACTTTGGAAAACAATCAACAAATGTTTAGTATGTAGGGAAACTTAGTTAACTGTAAACAAAATGGGTTTATTGATGGACTGCGATGAGGGCCGCAGTTTAACAACAGAAAGCCTAATCCAAGATCCAAGGAAATGTGGATTTTCTTCAGTGAAAACCCCGAATCAGTAAATGTGTTTTAGTTACAGTTAATAGTAATAGGATATAAGAACAATTAAATAATAATAATATATAAATGGATAGGTGTCGGTATATATAAAATGGTAATTTAAACATGTAGTAGGATAGAAATGATCGATCTGGCTCAACATTGGCCATATGAGGCCAACTCACAAGCCCCTGGGAAATTGAGCACCTTACACCGTGAACCCACGGTCTTTTACGACCTCCATTTTAGGGGTGAATTTATTCCCTTTTATGACCACTTTTTAGGGGGTGTATTCGTTCTCTTTTACGAGCACATTTTAGGGGGTGATCTCGTTCCCTTTTATGAGCACTTTTCCAACCCCTATGTTAATTACGAACACATAGAAGAGCAGATAACACATAAGAGTACGTAACACACAGCAGAACAGATAACACATAAGAGTACATAACATAACAAGGGTGTACTCGTTCTCTTTTATGAGCATATTTTTCAACCCCTACTTTAACATAGCAGAAATTACACTGACACTACGTAACACACAGCAGAACAAATAACACATAAGAGTACGTAACATAACAAAAGTGAACTCGTTCCCTTTTATGAGAATATTTTTCAACCATTATTTTAACATAGCAGAAATTACACTGAGACTATGAACACACAGCAGAGCATAAGAGTACGTAACATAACAAGGGTGTATTCGTTTTCCAACCCCTATTTTAACATAGCATAGAATACATGGAGACTATGAACATACAGCAGAGCAGATAACAAACACAACCACCACCATTTTAGGGGTGTATTCATTCCCTTTTATGAGCATATTTTCCAAAATTAGTGGTCATCGAGGTCAAAGGTCAAAATACTTAAAACCCAATCACTCGTAAACTGCGCCACATATTGAGGTGGTGTTTCCACATTTAGCAATTGGTCATCAACTACTACAAGTTCCAAAATAATGACCATCGAGGTCAAAGGTCAAAATACTTAAAACCTAATAACACGAAAACTGAGCCACATATTGAGGTGCTGTTTCCAAATCTAGTAACTGGTCATCAACTACTATAAGTTCCAAAATTAATCGCCATCAAGGTCAAAGGTCAAAATACTTAAAACCTAATATCTCGAAAACGGAGCCACATACTCAGGTGCTGTTTCCACATTGAGTAATAGGTCATCAACTACTACAAGTTCCAAAATAATGATCATCGAGGTCAAAGGTCAACATACTTAAAATCAAATAACTCTTAAATGAATCCACATATTGAGGTGCTGTTTCCAAATCTAGTAACCTGTCATCAACTACTACAAGTTCCAAAATAATGATCATCGAGGTCAAAGGTCAAAATACTTAAAACCTAATAACACGAAAACTGAGCCACATATTGAGGTGGTGTTTCCACATTTAGCAATTGGTCATCAACTACTACAAGTTCCAAAATAATGACCATCGAGGTCAAAGGTCAAACTCGAAAACGGAGCCAAATATTGAGGTGGTGTTTCCAAATCTAGTAACTGGTCATCAACTACTACAAGTTCCAAAATAATGATCATCGAGGTCAAAGGTCAACATACTTAATACCTAATAACACGAAAACTGAGCCACATATTGAGGTGCTGTTTCCACATTTAGTAATAGTTCATCAATCACTGCAAGTTTCAAAATAATGACCATCGAGAGCTTCTAAACGGAGCAACAGATAAATTTTGTACAAAGCAGAAAAAGGGAAGGAGGAATAAATTTGAGTGGCCTATTCAATTTTGTACCAACGAGAAATGCCATTTTAACTAGCTTAGAATTATATGTCTTCTTGTACTAATTAAATAAACGAAGGAATATTGTACCAATGAGAAATGTCATTTGTTCTAGACCATGTTCTAATATTTAAACAAACAAAGGGGTGAATTTGAGTGACCTATTCAATTTTGCATCAACGAGAAATAATTGCGTATTTTAAACAAACAATCGGATAAATTTAACCGGCTCAGAAGTTCAATACTATTTTGTACTCTTGAGTGAGCTTTCCAATTTTGTAGCAAAAAGGACCATTTTTTTAAAACTAACTCAGAATTTCATTTCATGTTTGTAATACTCAAATTTGGATGAAGTGTTTAGTTTTTTACGAACCAGAAAAACTTGATTTGATTATTTCCTTAGGTACCGAGTGGAAAAAGTGAAGGGCCATTATTCAAATAAACGAAGGAATACCAACTAGAAAAAAAGAATGAAGTATGAATAAAATTTAGGTGGACTATTTTCTTTTATACCAACTGGAAAAGAGAAGAAGAGCTACTTTAACTAGTTCATTATGTGCTGTTTAAAGAAACCAAAATTGACTATTTAACTAGCTCAAAATTTATGTAAGAATAATTTCGATGTTCTACTTTTTATACCAACGAGAAAAAAATGAACTAGCTGAATATTTAAATATACGAAAGAATAAATTTAAGTGACCTATTCAATTTTGTACCAATGAGAAATGGCATTTTTAACTGGTTCAGAATTTTACTACTCAAATAAACAATGGAATATTTAGTTTTGTACCACCGAGAAAAAACAAAGAATATTGTACCATTTTGGAGTATTCAAATAAACAAAGGAATTATAACCTGTGTCAACTCTAAAATCAATTAAACGAAGTAATGCATTTGAGTGAGCTATGTAATTTGAAAAACCGAAGTTGAGTATTTTATACCATTTTGTATTATTTCAACAAACAAAGGAATAAGCAAAAAAGGATCATTTTATATCATTTTAAACTAATCTAATAAACGAAGGCATAAATATAAGTGAGCTATTTAATTTCGTAGCTGAGTATTTTAACGAAAGAACAAAATTGTACTAACCAGAAAAAAACGAACAAGACCCACTTTAACTAACTGAGAATTTCTGTACCTTTTTGAACTATTTAAACAAACGATGGAATAAATTTGAGTGGCCTGTCTTTTGTACTAACCAGAAAAATCGAAGAAAGTCCTTTGTACTAGCCCAATGAACGAAAGAACAAATTTGGGTGTTCTACTTTTTATACCAAACAAAGAAGAACCATTTTGTACTACTCAAATAAACGAAAGAAAAAACGAAAAAAAGACCAATTTAACTACCTCAGAATTTATATACTTTTTTTAGGTGTCCTACTTTTTGTACCAGCGTGAAATGCCATTTTAACCAGCTCAATAGTATTCAAATAATCAAAAAACCGAAGAAGGATCATTTTAAGTAGCTCAGAATTTCTGTACTTTTGTGCCATGCAAAAACAAATGAAAAAAATAAATTTGGATGGAGTATTATTTTTTTGTGCCAAGGAGAAAAAGGAAAGGCGAAGAAGGATCATTTTATACCTTTATGTGCTATTTAAATAAACGAAGGAATAAATTTGAGTGACCTATTACATTTTGTACCAATCAGAAGAAAAGCAAAGAAGGGCCATTTTAACTAGCTGAGTATTTTTGTGCTACACAAATCACCAAATGAATAAATTTGAGTGACCTATTCAATTTGGTATCAACAAGAAATACCATTTTAAATAACTCAGTATCTTATACCTTTTTGTGCTATTTAAATAAACGAAGAAAGCGAAGGAGGTCCAATTTAGCTAACTCAGAATTTTATACCATTTTGTACTAATCAAATAAACGAAGGAATAAATTTTTGTGACCTATTCAGTTTTGAAAACAATCAGGAAAAGAAAAGAATTAACATTTTGTACTAATCAAATAACCATATTAACTAACTCAAAGAAACGAAAGAATAAATTTTGAGTGGCTTAAGCAAAGAAGGTCAATTTGTACCTTTTGTGCTATTAAAACTGAGTGACCTATTCGGTAGAAAAAATTTTGTTTGCAATTTAAAAAAAACGGAGAAGGTCTATTTTATGTACATTTTGTACTACTCAAATAAACAAAGAAATACCATATTCTGCTACTCAAACAAACGACGGAATAAGCTCAGAATTTCTATACTTTTTTGTGTTATTGAAATAAACGAAGGAATAAATTTGTGTGACCTATTCACGTTTATAGCAAGCCCCTTTTAGTTTTATACCAACCATGAAGGTCCATTATACCATTTGTATTACTCTATTTCATTTTTGTAACAATCAGAAGAAAACAGCTCAGAATTTTACACCTTTGTGGTGTTACATTATGTATATTTTTGTGTCATCCAGAGAACAATTTAAATTGACTCTCCCGTCACTAAGAAAGGCTCATAAAATATTGAACGTGAGATTTAACAAACCAGAGTTGAGTCATAATTGTGTAGAACAGACTACATAGCAATTTGCGTACTAAAGAAAAAAGAAGAAAGAGCATACTTGATCATTTTGAATCAGCAGAAGAAGAGATGATATCAAAGTAAGAGAAGTTTTCAAATTTCCATGTTTCATACCATCTATAAAGAGTGCTGCAGATATTTAAACAACGTTACGAATGCGTTACCTAACATTTGTACTGCTAGTATAGTGAGAGTCCTAAGGTACTGCGTATTGCTCAACGATTCAATTATTTTTTAAAATTTTTTTCCTCGTCTAAGTTCAAAAAGACAAATATATATATATTTTTGCATTTATGTATTTTATTATAATGGAATACAAGTTTATAGAGTATATTTGGAAAATAATAGAACATACATCATGATGTTTTATATTGCTTGAAACATATTATTAAACACGGAGAATGCATAGAATGCTTTTATTGTAGGTATATAAATAGATGTATCACACTTGATTTGTTTTTGCTGAAGAGTAGAAAAATGACTAGCATGGAAATTGCTTATGTTTCACGTAGAGAAAAAGAAATTCAGTGTGAAAACGAGAAACCTATACTGTTAATCCAGCCGTCTGACCCCGATTTGCCAGATGAATTACGTGATAAAATGAGAATCATATATCCAACACAAGAAATAGAAGAAGTGTATTATTTTAGACGCTATAATAGATATAATGATGAAATACTCCCGGAAAGTGATGATGACAGTGTTTCAAATATTACCTTTTCTGAACTGGAAGCTAATGAGTGTGACTGTACTAGTGAAACTATTAGTGATACATGTGTTATACAATTATTTAATGAGTATACACCAAATTCAGTATTATTATGTGGAGCATGTTCTAAACATAATGAGAATGAAAAAGATCACAACTGTTTGCTGCAGTATGATTACGAATTATTGCAAAAGGTGTGGACGATCTTAATTAAACGTGAAATGAGAGAAAAAATCTATAAACTTTATATAGAGAAGCATTTTAAAAGTTGTAATATTAAGAACACTTATACTTTGGAGAAAAAATTTAATCTGGTATATGAATACATTACAGAGTGTGATTATTATATCAACAAAATAGTAGAAATGTTTTTAGAGAAAGATAAACAATTATTTAATTCTGTAAATGAACACTGAGCCCACTGTAGCATATGCATTTGATTGCGTAAGAATAGAAGAACTTGAACTGTTAACTGGATCAATTTGTAGTATTGTAATATTACAAACATTGGACTCTGGCAAATGAATTGTCAGGGAGAGTCAATTTATATTCTTCTCTAGATGACACAAAAATATACAAAATGTAACACCACAAAGGTATAAAATTCTGAGCTGTTTTCTTCTGATTGTTACAAAAATGAAATAGAGTAATACAAATGGTATAATGGACCTTCATGGTTGGTATAAAACTAAAAGGGGCTTGCTATAAAAGTGAATAGGTCACACAAATTTATTCCTTCGTTTATTTGAATAACACAAAAAGGTATAGAAATTCTGAGCTTATTCCGTCGTTTGTTTGAGTAGCAGAATATGATATTTCTTTGTTTATTTGAGTAGTACAAAATGTACATAAAATAGACCGTCTCCGTTTTTTTAATTGCAAACAAAATTTTTTCTACTGAATAGGTCACTCAGTTTTAATAGCACAAAAGG
Organism: Thermobia domestica; assembly: GCF_964235325.1. Taxonomy (NCBI): domain Eukaryota; kingdom Metazoa; phylum Arthropoda; class Insecta; order Zygentoma; family Lepismatidae; genus Thermobia; species Thermobia domestica. The sequence continues at coordinate 257,647,285 of NC_137460.1, read as the reverse complement.
TACAAATTGACCTTCTTTGCTTAAGCCACTCAAAATTTAAAATGGTATTTCTTGTTGATACCAAATTGAATAGGTCACTCAAATTTATTCATTTGGTGATTTGTGTAGCACAAAAATACTCAGCTAGTTAAAATGGCCCTTCTTTGCTTTTCTTCTGATTGGTACAAAATGTAATAGATCACTCAAATTTATTCCTTCGTTTATTTAAATAGCACATAAAGGTATAAAATGATCCTTCTTCGCCTTTCCTTTTTCTCCTTGGCACAAAAAAATAATACTCCATCCAAATTTATTTTTTTCATTTGTTTTTGCATGGCACAAAAGTACAGAAATTCTGAGCTACTTAAAATGATCCTTCTTCGGTTTTTTGATTATTTGAATAGTATTGAGCTGGTTAAAATGGCATTTCACGCTGGTACAAAAAGTAGGACACCTAAAAAAAAGTATATAAATTCTGAGGTAGTTAAATTGGTCTTTTTCTCGTTTTTTCTTTCGTTTATTTGAGTAGTACAAAATGGTTCTTCTTTGTTTGGTATAAAAAGTAGAACACCCAAATTTGTTCTTTCGTTCATTGGGCTAGTACAAAGGACCTTCTTCGATTTTTCTGGTTAGTACAAAAGACAGGCCACTCAAATTTATTCCATCGTTTGTTTAAATAGTTCAAAAAGGTACAGAAATTCTCAGTTAGTTAAAGTGGGTCTTGTTCGTTTTTTTCTGGTTAGTACAATTTTGTTCTTTCGTTAAAATACTCAGCTACGAAATTAAATAGCTCACTTATATTTATGCCTTCGTTTATTAGATTAGTTTAAAATGATATAAAATGATCCTTTTTTGCTTATTCCTTTGTTTGTTGAAATAATACAAAATGGTATAAAATACTCAACTTCGGTTTTTCAAATTACATAGCTCACTCAAATGCATTACTTCGTTTAATTGATTTTAGAGTTGACACAGGTTATAATTCCTTTGTTTATTTGAATACTCCAAAATGGTACAATATTCTTTGTTTTTTCTCGGTGGTACAAAACTAAATATTCCATTGTTTATTTGAGTAGTAAAATTCTGAACCAGTTAAAAATGCCATTTCTCATTGGTACAAAATTGAATAGGTCACTTAAATTTATTCTTTCGTATATTTAAATATTCAGCTAGTTCATTTTTTTCTCGTTGGTATAAAAAGTAGAACATCGAAATTATTCTTACATAAATTCTGAGCTAGTTAAATAGTCAATTTTCGTTTCTTTAAACAGTACATAATGAGCTAGTTAAAGTAGCTCTTCTTCTCTTTTCCAGTTGGTACAAAAGAAAATAGTCCACCTAAATTTTATTCATACTTCATTCTTTTCTTCTAGTTGGTATTCCTTCGTTTATTTGAATAATGGCCCTTCACTTTTTCCAGTTGGTACCTAAGGAAATAATCAAATCAAGTTTTTCTGGTTCGTACAAAACTAAACACTTCATCCAAATTTGAGTATTACAAACATGAAATGAAATTCTGAGTTAGTTTTAAAAAAATGGTCCTTCTTGCTACAAAATTGGAAAGCTCACTCAAGAGTACAAAATAGTATTGAACTTCTGAGCCGGTTAAATTTATCCGATTGTTTGTTTAAAATACGCAATTATTTCTCGTTGATGCAAAATTGAATAGGTCACTCAAATTCACCCCTTCGTTTGTTTAAATATTAGAACATGGTCTAGAAAAAATGACATTTCTCATTGGTACAATATTCCTTCGTTTATTTAATTAGTACAAGAAGACATATAATTCTAAGCTAGTTAAAATGGCATTTCTCGTTGGTACAAAATTGAATAGGCCACTCAAATTTATTAATCCTTCCCTTTTTCTGCTTTGTACAAAATTTATCCGTTGCTCCGTTTACAAGCTCTCGATGGTCATTATTTTGAAACTTGCAGTGATTGATGAACTATTACTAAATGTGGAAACAGCACCTCAATATGTGGCTCAGTTTTCGTGTTATTAGGTTTTAAGTATGTTGACCTTTGACCTCGATGATCATTATTTTGGAACTTGTAGTAGTTGATGACCAGTTACTAGATTTGGAAACACCACCTCAATATTTGGCTCCGTTTTCGAGTTTGACCTTTGACCTCGATGGTCATTATTTTGGAACTTGTAGTAGTTGATGACCAATTGCTAAATGTGGAAACACCACCTCAATATGTGGCTCAGTTTTCGTGTTATTAGGTTTTAAGTATTTTGACCTTTGACCTCGATGATCATTATTTTGGAACTTGTAGTAGTTGATGACCAGTTACCAGATTTGGAAACAGCACCTCAATATGTGGCTCAGTTTTCGTGTTATTAGGTTTTAAGTATGTTAACCTTTGACCTCAATGATCATTATTTTGGAACTTGTAGTAGTTGATGACCAGTTACTAGATTTGGAAACAGCACCTCAATATGTGGATTCATTTAAGAGTTTTTTGGTTTTAAGTATGTTGACCTTTGACCTCGATGGTCATTATTTTGGAACTTGTGGTACCTGATGACCTATTACTCAATGTGGAAACAGCACCTGAGTATGTGGCTCCGTTTTCGAGATATTAGGTTTTAAGTATTTTGACCTTTGACCTCGATGGTGATTAATTTTGGAACTTATAGTAGTTGATGACCAGTTAATAGATTTGGAAACAGCACCTCAATATGTGGCTCAGTTTTCGTGTTATTAGGTTTTAAGTATTTTGACCTTTGACCTCGTTGGTCATTATTTTGGAACTTGTAGTAGTTGATGACCAATTGCTAAATGTGGAAACACCACCTCAATATGTGGCGCAGTTTACGAGTGATTGGGTTTTAAGTATTTTGACCTTTGACCTCGATGACCACTAATTTTGGAACTTGTAGTACCTGATGACATATTGCTAAATGTGGAAACACCACTTCGATATTTGGCTCCGTTTTCGAGTTATTAGGTTTTAAGTGTCATACAAAGGGCGTATCCCACATAAACTATCAGACCCAGATAAAAATAAGTATGATATTTGTAATCAGCATGTCCGAAAACCCTCATATACCGAGTTTCATCCAAATCGGTTAAAATTGTCATACAAAGGGCGTATGCGACATAAACTATAGGACCCAGGTAAAAGTAAGTATGATATTCGTACTCAGCATGCTCGAAAACCCCCATATGCCGAGTTTCATCCAAATCGGTTCAAAGAGCGTATCCAATCGCTATGTTACATAGGTATTCATTGTCTTAAAATAGGGGTTGAAAAAAAATTATGTAATTTCTGCTATGGTAAAATAGGGGTTGGAAACGTAATTATAAAAGAGAACGAGTCCACCTCTAAAATGGAGGTTTTTGTGTGTTACGTACTCTCAGTGTAATTTCTGCTATGTTCAATTAGGGGTTGGAAAATGAATACACCCCCTGTGCTATGTCCGCCATGTTTCGTAGTCTCTGTCATGTTTAAATAGGGGTTAGAAAATATGCTCATAAAAGAGAATGAATACACCCTTGTGTGTTACGTACTCTTATGCTCTGCTGTGTGTTCATAGTCTCAGTGTAATTTCTGCTATGTTAAAATAGGGATTGAAAAATAAGCCATGTTCTTTTATTAGCTGTGCTATGTATTATCTGTTCTGCTGTGTGTTCATAGTCTCAGTGTAATTTCTGCTATGTTAAAATAGGGGTTGGAAAATATGCTCATAAAAGGGAATGAATACACCCCTAAAATGGAGGTGGTTGTGTTTGTTATCTGCTCTGCAGTATGTTCATAGTCTCCATGTATTCTATGCTATGTTAAAATAGGGGTTGGAAAACGAATACACCCTTGGTATGTTACGTACTCTTATGTATTATCTGTTCATAGTCTCAGTGTAATTTCTGCTATGTTAAAATAGGGGTTGGAAAATAAACCATGTTCTGTGTTCATAATCTCAGTGTAATTTCTGCTATGTTAAAATAGGGGTTGAAAAATATGCTCATAAAAGAGATCGAATACACCCATTCTATGTTTCATATTCTTATCTGTTATCTGTTCTGCTGTGTGTTACGTACTCTTATGTGTTATCTGCTCTTCTGTGTGTTCATAATTAAAATAGGGGTTGAAAAAGTGCTAACGAGTTCACCCCTTAAAATGGAAGTCGTAAAAGAGAACGAGCCTTATGTGTTATCTGCTCTGCTGTGTGTTACGTAGTGTTATGTGTTATCTTCTCTTCTCTGTGTTCGTAGGGGTTGAAAAATGTGCTCATAAAAGGGAACGAGTTCACCCTTAAAATGGAGGTCATAAAAGGGAACGAATACACCCCCTTAAAATGGAGGAGGTCGTAAAAGAGAACGAGTTCACCCCTAAAATTGAGGTCGTAAAAGACCATGGACTCACGTTGTATGGTGGTCAATTCCCAGGGGGGGCTCGTAAAAGGGAACGAGTTCACCCCTTAAAAGTGGTCATAAAAGAGAACGAATACACCCCCTTAAAGGTGCTCATAAAAGGGATTAAATTCACCCTTAAATTTTAGGTCGTAAAAGACCGTGGGCTCACGGTGCACGGTGGTCATTTTCCCAGGGGCTTGTGAGTTGGCCTCATATGGCCAATGTTGAGCCAGATCGATCACTTTTTTCCTACTTATAGTCACGTAATAAAATATCTAGACTTGTAACTAATCATGTAAATAGTAAATAGTAGTAATAAAAATAGATATAAGGATGTTAGGTACTCACCTAACGACGTTTCCGATGTAGTAGAAACACACTCAACACTTTCACACACATTATTTTAAAACACAATTGCACTAAAAATTAAATACATATCACGTAAGAGACTTTTGGTGTATTTGAGTGAGAGTAATTTGGATGGTAAAATCACATTAATCCTAAATACTAGTGGAGTGATTGAAAACATCGAAAAGTGTTTTGAAACCGATATATCACGACTTAACTTGGTGATGTGATTATATTTGAAATACATTGTCAAACAACTGATTAGAATGACGTACTCCTTTAGAGACGCGGAAAGGAAATGGACACGTAGTCAATGTTAATCGGAAACGAGAAGAAGAAAAAAAGAAAAAAAGTAAAACTGTAACATCAGCAATGACACAGAAAATCGTTGATGCATAGTTGCCGACTAGGTAACTTCAAGTGATTCAAGATTTTAAAACAATAGTCCATGTTTAATGTTCGTGTGATCAATTACATCATGAAAATTGATATATAATAAAAGTAAAAAGTGTGTTTAAAACGTTAAATATTTGTGAATATAAAAATTTCTTGTAAGTGTATTTTTCAAATTAAGTAAGAAAACTTAGGATGGATAGATTGTTAAGATAGCAGATGAAAGTGAGAAGACATAAAAGACTCACGTAGTTGTGTGTTTTGACACTAAATAGCAGATGAATGCTATCTGGAACGATTCTTTTAGTAATATTATAAAGAGACTGAATGAATATTAAAAAAAAGAAAAAAACAAAATAAAAGAGAATTAATAACTACTTTTTTTTACCAAATTGAACATTAAAATTTTGGCAGTCGTTTTGAAATTTCTATATGTGGAATAATTATATATGCAATCACTTTTATGAAAATACTAATATTATTAATGTGTAAAATTGTTATACAGGGTGATTTCTGAAAAAAAAAACGATCTTAAGTATAAGATCTAACCGTCATCGAAGGTGCCTCAGTTTAAAGAGGGGGCATGTCAAGGAACGTTAAATTTGGACATAAATTTCCATTGAAAAATTCATTTATTTGGCTGTCTAAAGTTAAAAATGAAAAGTAAATTATAATTTTAAATTGGCTTGCATTTCAGAAGTAAGAAATAATGCAGACAGACTAGTTACCAAATAAGATTACATTATGTTTATGTTTGTTTTGTTTATGTATGAAGTAACGATACAGACACGAGTCTGCACGTGTCATCACAATGTCAGCAAACATTGAGAAAATATTAAATTGTAAAACTTTGTAAATTTCTGTTAACACTAACACATTCTAAAAGTTGGGCAAAATTGTGGAAATCGCAAACGTAGACTATTTGGAAATTTGATCACTGAGAGACAATGTAGAAGCTATGGTTTCAGCAAAGAGATGTAATAACATCAAATTTGGTAAGAAAAGGAACCACAACATCATCGTCTGGAGGACGACATAAAAAGGTTATGTCGGAGAGAATTGGGATCAGTCACCAGAAGCCCATACCACGGTCAGTTCCTAAGGATCAGTTCCTAGAGGCCAACTGTAGAGGATCAACAGCGAGTTTTTAACGATTGACATCCTTCCACTTTGAATCAACGCAAACACTGAACTCAGAGTGCATGAGTTCGAATCCATCAACTTCAGGTATGTGGTATTACATCTCGAGTTGCTCTCAGTTGAGTGAATAGCCAACGGTCTTTCATGTGTAAGCTGACAATTAACTAACTTACTCTCAAACATAAATACTACACATAAATCATGATCAATTCTTGACAATAAATGACTAATTTAATAGCATGTATTCAGAATCTAATTTATATTATAACCTCTCGCATGTTAATTCTGTAATTCCTGTCTATTACGGATAATAGACAGAAGCAAATTTTATTGTGTCCGAAGAGCATTCTACATCCCAATAAGGCACGACACGATAGTAAGTTGTCAATATATATATATATATATATATATATATATATATATATATATATATATATATATATATATATATATATATATATATATAGCATATTTACTACATAGAGAAAGTTAGAGTAAAATGGACCCCATACATATCTTCAACACAAATTACTAGTTATATAAATCTATAGAAAGATACTAAAACTAAACAAACTTTTTCCAATTTGTACCGTGTTAGTAGATACTGATTTCGCATAAATTTAATATATTTTTCAGTTATGCTTTAATATGTTGGAAATTAATTTGTTGATTTAGAAAATTGTCGGCTGAAGTGGATACCCAAAGCCTCGTTGCACGTTTCTCGAATATTTTCATCATGCTTTTACGTTTCCTTCAAAGAGTCTGCTGAAAAGAAATTGTTCATTTTACATGTAACAATTCTCAGGAGCATTACGTATATAATGCGCAAATGGCTGGTGGGATTACAAAAACCACCAGTTGAGATTGAAAACTGATTATTTCAAACAACTCTTCTTTCCTTCTATTTTACCGTATCTATATTCATAACAATGTTAGCTATAACCCCGAGTTTGTATGTATCCTAGATATTTAGCTAATAAGGAAAGGACATGAACGTGTCATCCGGACATCCGAATCAAACCTAGTTCATTCGATAAACATAACAAAGATATATTCATGCACAAAAAAATAGGTGCCATGGATAACGGAGCAAGTCCATTAACCCTGTTCGTATAAAGAAAATCGTAGACTTGCAGTAAAATATATATTCCATCAGTACTGTAAGTCAAAAAGTCATGGTTTATAGTTAATTCTCTTCAGCATAAAACAAAAGTTCAAGAGATGCTATGTATTGACGCCCGTAATATCGTTGAACCAGGGAAAAATGGGAGAATGTCGGGAAAGTTCCCTCCAAAAGTACCTCCCATCATCTTTGGTCCCCTCTGAAGTGGCCCTAGATGGAAGCACACACACAAATGTATCTCAAAAATACTATAGTTGGTAAGAAATGTGTGTGCTAAGTTTTGTTTTGATAGACGGAACAAGTATGAGGGGAAAAGTTGTATACCAGACATAACATACAAAGATAACATAATATTAAAATATAAACGCAGTACTGTTTATACTTATAAGATGATATGTATCACATTCTCTGTAGAATGAAGCCAGCGTTTTAAACAGCAATTGTGAAACAGTTGTTTTGCTATAAACCCAGGTTACACACCAACACCCCTACTCATGCCCTTTTGTTCTCTATTCCGTTCATACTGTGTCATACTCAATTTTCTCTCTTTTTTAAGGATATACCTCCTATCCGTATACTAGACAATATTTTTCAAAATATATGTTAATTGTGTACTCCTACCAGTGCTCGACTTACGGGTGAGGATGAGGGGAAAACCTCCTCTGAAGAATTGGATGTCTCCCATAAGCTTTGAACTTGCCATGTTACATATCTCGGATGTAACCTTATCCCTTCTTAAAATATCGTTTAATTCACACACTGACTTTTACCGGCTCTGGTGTCGCTTCAGAGGACGTACGACTTCATAATAGAGTTATTTCGGAAGACATTTTAGCGACTTATCCCCAAATTCCCTTTAATGGTTATTCGGATATCGCAGAACAACATGTGTGATACCTATTGAAACGCTTGCTTTCTTTGATAGAAAATGTACAATTCTTGATATCAGGAGAAATAATACTGCGTTTAAATTTGTTATGTTATGTTCTCTTTATAGATCAAATCATAAGTAACTTTTTTTGTGTATAGAGCGAATGGATATACAACCCTTCCCCGTCTATCAAAAGAAATCTTGGTATACTCATTTCTTATCCGCTTTAGTATTTTTTTTAGATTCATTTGAATTGCATGCTTTTACCCAGTGTCACTCCAGAGGGGCTAACGTTGATGGAGGGAATGTTTGGAGGAAATTTTCCCAACATTCTCCCAAGTTTCCCTGTTCAAGTACGTCATAAGCCCCAATACTAGCAAATCTGGGACGCTTGCTTTATGCTGAAGAGAATTAACTGTAAGCCATGTCATTCTGATGAAAAGTACTGATGAAATAGATATTTTACTGCAAGTCTACGATTTTCTCTATACGAACATGGTTAATGGTCTTCCTCCGTTCTCCGTGGCACCTGATGTTTTGTGCATGAACATATCTTTGTTATATTTATCGAATCGACTAGGTTTGATTCAGATATACGAATGACACGTTCATGTCCGTTCCTTGTAAGTTTGACAACGAGCAATCTGCTGTGAAAATACACAACTTCCTTCTACAAAGTTTTAAATACTACTGGAGCACTTTCGATTCTTAAACATAACCACCAATTTGTTTTGTTGGTGTTTTTATATAATTACAATTGGCGTACAGCTGGCAACATTGTACAACATTTTATTAATTCTGAGTCAAAAAACTACTCCTGACTATGATTTCAAGCTTTTAGGAGACTTTATTGTCAGTATGTTGTTTCTATGTCATTAAAATATTACAAAGTACTGAAAATTCAAGAATAATTCCGTACATTAATTTTGGAAATTGTATAAGAAGGAAATGAAAGACGTACTGCAGATATCATGCCACAGAAATAAGAAATATCCTTGCAAGAGAAACACGTCTTAATGCGTTCGATAACAAGGGCTTCAATCTGTGAATTTCTTTCCAACATTTGTAGATAGCAAAGCATTGCATATAACGTTACATGTGATTATAACTGCAATGCCGACTACAGTAAAGTAAAACGCAATTTTTTGTTCTCCTTGGCCCAGAGCGATATGTAATTCGGTCCAAGGCCTGAACTAATCATCACGCTGTAACTATAAAGTTAAGGACTTAATAGATTCTAGGATGATATCTTGGGAGTTCGAAGTTATAACAGAGAATATGAAGTTGGTTTAGCGTGATATTCTTCGTAGCAGATACGACTAGTAAATTCATTACATTGCATTTGCAATATTCGGATATTTTAATGGTTATGATGTTGTGTGACTTCCATCTAATAGGTCTTGTTAGAAACAACTTACTTGATTTCTATCAGAATGTGTTGTTGTCTCAAACGAATTTTAAGTGAGTCTAAAACATTTTCTTTTCTTATCACTACAAATTGACTCATAACAATATTCAGGATCTCAATTACTGATGAGCTTAGCTCTGCTCCCAGTTTTTTTAAAGACACTTTTTGGCTTTAGTTAATTTTGAACGCTTGCAGGGACATGGGTTTAGAAGTAAATGCAGAGAAAACTAAATACATGGAAGTGCGTCGGGACCGTAATACGGCAAATTGTGGAGGCGTTAAAATATTAAATAATACTTTTGATAAAGTGGATACTTTCAAATATTTAGGATCAATATTAACAGACGAAAATCATATTCACGAAGAAATTAAATGTCGACTAAAAGCAGGGAATTCATGTTACTATTCGGTTCAAAATCTCTTGTCGTCGCGAATTCTGTCGAGGAATTTGAAGCTTAAAATATATAAAACGATAATCATGCCTGTTGTTTTGTATGGTTGCGAAACATGGTCGCTTACTCTGAGGGAAGAACATAGACTGAAAGTATTTGAGAACAGGATCCTGAGAAGAATATTCGGACCCAAGAGGAACGAGAATGGGGAATGGCGGAAGCTTCATAACGAGGAACTACATAGTTTACACGGTTTACCCAACATTGTTAGGGTCGTCAAGTCTAGGAGGCTTAGGTGGGCAGGTCATGTAGCTAGAATGGAAGAAAGTAGAAACGCTTTCAAAGTCTTGAATGGTAGACCCATAGGAAAACGACCATTAGGAAGACCTAGGCGCAGATGGGAGGATAATATTAAGATGGATCTCGCAGAGATAGGAATACAAAGTAGAAACTGGATCCAATTAGCTAAGGATAGAAGTCAGTGGAGAGCTTTTGTGAACGCGGCATTGAACCTCCGGGTTCCATAGGCCATAGAGTTAGTTAGTTAGTTAGTTTTAGTTAATTTTGAGCAGAAATTTGTAACACACGTTAATGTTACGGTCCCTAAGTAAACTATATTGATATGCGTAATTTTGTAAAATCTCACCTCAACCTCACCAACAATGAAAGTATCTTCCTCACAAGCCAACGTCATGAGCTTCTGTTTCACATCGGGACGTATAGTACTATCGTAGTTACGTTCTTCATCGTAGAGGCTCTTATCAGGATCCAGAACTCTCACCAGCACAAAGTAAGCACTGGAACAAAGAATTATTTGACATGGGATACATAAAAACACAACGTAAAATCCATTAAAATAGTAAGGCTTGTGCCATGTCAAGGGGCGAGGTCATTCCGGTCATCCAAATAAATAAAACTGTTCCTATGAACATGGGTCCGATGCCACTTCGTTATCGAGATACAGGGTGTTCAAATGTCCAGAACCTCCAATGTCTCACTATTGGAAAGTCAACGAAAATGTTCAATATTACATGAATGATACAATCAAGTGGAATTATGCCTGTGCAAATACATTTCCACTAACATAGAGAATGAAAGTAATCAACACTTTGAGTTATTTTAGTATCAGTATTGCCAACATGGTAAAAGACGCTAGACGTTCACATGAATTGGGCAACATTGCTACTCGATAACATTACTTTATAGCTTTTAACATTTACTTACTTTATGGCTTCATACGTAAGTTATTCTCGAGCGCATTCATTTGTGTCAACACAATAACATTTTTATACTTTTTTGCAAGATTTATAGTCTATGAACCAATTGTTTCTTATTGTGCGCCATTAATTGACTTTACAATTCTTAACCTTGTCTTTCGGATACGAAGCGGAGTCTGCCCCATGTTTAGGAAAGTTTATGATGTCAACAATGATATGCTAACGTGTTAATGTCTGGTGCTATTTGGAAACAACACTTTGTACCATGTTAGCAATACTGATACCCCATAAATTAAAATGTTGAATACTTTCATTCTCTATGTTAGTATAAATGTATTTGCACAGCCATAGTTCCACTTGATTGTATTATTCCTGTAATATTGAACATTTCCATTGACTTTCCAATAGTGAGACATTTGAGGTAATAGACATTTGAACACCCTGTATCTTGGTAACGAAGTGGCATCGGACTTATATTTGTAGGAATATTTTTACTTATTTGGGTGTATTTCGAACGCCAGATATTGTAAATAATACTGATAATGTTACAAAACAGGGTTACCTTTTCTTTATACTTAGGCGAAACGTAGGAACTTTATCTCGATTTTTCTCTTAAGTTTTATAGGTGTGCTTGATTTCTTTTTACTCTAAAGGCATCAAATGATAAATACAAATAATTACCTTTATTTTACATTATACCGGGATTTTGAAATTAATGTGTGTTGAAATGAGTGGTTTCTAGAGTAAGAATGCTATGAATGTAACCTGGTTTGCTTTTGTTTTACCATAATTAAACCTAGAATTCATTGGATCTCTCTAAAAACTAATTATAGAGAAAATACTCATCGCACTATGCTTTAAAGACACAGCCGGACAGTGATTGACAGGGGCGGAGGTCATTTGTGCACACGAATCACTAACGAAAAGAAACATATTAGGAATTCCTTCTCTTTGTCTTGAAATGCGATTCGTCTGTCATAAAGAAAGGCAGCAAAGCTTTTCGTCTGTTTTTTATATATAAATGTCCTCGTTGTTTCATAACAAAATCATGAAGATCCTCATATTTCTGTCCTTGTGTATTGCTTTATTTAGATGAATATATGAGTTTTGATTTATCACTGATGAAAGAAACAGGATCGGACCCATAATGTGTTGTACTGGCTCCTGACTACCTCGAATTTCATAACTCGACAGATAATTCTTTTGTTTCTTAACAAAATGTACTTGTATTACTAGAAACATATAGATATAAGTAGTGAATATTAAGGGTTTTCGTGCCACCTTGAACAGATGCAACGCATCAATTACATATTGACTATATTCTTATATCCAATTCTCACTACCCTAGTTATCCCAGCGCAAACGTATTAACCCTAGAAATGACAAGCTATTGTTGTGGCACAAAATAACAATTTCAGTGTACTAATCTTACTTAAGACACTCATTGCTAACAGGTGGAGATTTACAGAGCTATGTATCCATTGTTTTATATTGTGTTTCACTGTTTCAAGGGAAAGTAGAAATGTAGAAAAAGATAAACTATATGAAATGAGTATGCAGTCTGTTCTTTTACAATTCTTATAATAGTTACTTTCAATTGTGTAATTCCCTCATTTTTATATGATTAGCAAATAGGCGAGATTGTCTCCCCGCGACTCACAAATTTTGTAGAAATTTTGTCTACTTTCTGTTACCGACGAATTCCTTCTCATGTCTTCTCGTTCATCTATTCTCACGCTGTATCAGTAATTTTGGTCTCGTTTTATAAATGGATGTATAAAATATATGCCTTTATTTGTTCCTTATTTTTATCTGTGTGTTATCAGAATTTTTTGCGTCACATAAATGCATTCAGAAAGCTGTAACATGTTTTTCTTTGAATTTGATGTAACTATTCAATTTAACTTCAGATAATTTGGTATGTTTGATTTGTAATTGTGACATTCAAACTAGTAGTAGTCTAGATCAAAATAGAGGTAATAGCAAACTTATCGTTATAATGTTAAAACTATATATCTTAAGAAAGGCGGAATCGAGGTATTTCCAAAATGAAATAGGGACTTAGAAATTGCAAATGAAATGAAATAAAACCTTCTGTTGAATATCTCACGGTTATATCTGTTAGGTTTAGTTAGACGATTGGTAAGACAAGTGACTAATGATGGAAGAATTGGTGGAATGTGAAAGAGAGATCAAACGGGAGTAACCTAGATAACCACGTGCAAGATGTTGTCCACCACAAACTTACTTGGCAGCGGATCGAACCAGAGACTTTAGGCATCACAGATAAAGCTTCTATAACTGAGCCATTGTATCCCATTTAGAAATTATAGATGGTGTAGAAATAGATTATTTTAAGATGTATGAAGATTACTCTGTTTTTAATAGAATAAGATATGGATATACATAACTTTACTATAATCCAGATGAGTTCATTACAATCAAACAAACTGTATATTCATTACAAGTAGACAATTAGATAGAATGTATTACATTGTAATTATTTCTGATACAAACATAAGACGATAAGAATAGACCAAACTGAGTGAAAAAATGCTTCCTTTCGGAGTTACAGGCTGTCAGAAACACAAAAAAATAAAATTTAAATGTCCATACCTTCAAAACTAGGGGACCTACCGTGGTTCGGGCAAGACTTTAAATGCGAATTAATATATGCGCTATGCAAAAATTAATGTTTCAAACTCATACGGTACTCACGAAGCAATTTTTATAGCGAGAGTTTGGTCACGGGCATATAATTTGAAGTACTCTCCAACTACCTCTATAGAAATTGTTGCGGAAGTGCCACACGATTCTGAAAATTGGATATTTGGATAGGGCACATACTAGTTCCTAACTGAAGTCTTGACCCGACTACGGTAGATGTTATAGTTTTGAAACTATGGATTTTTTCATGTTTACGGCAGCCTATAACTCCGAAAGGAAGCAATTGTTTACCAAGGTTGGTCTATGCTTTCTGTGTTATCTTGGTGTCAGGAATGACCTACCAAACGTTGTCGATATTGTTTAGTAACACTCTGTATATTATGAACTACATCCTGCGAGATCGGTAATTCAGATTGAAATTACTTTTTATTCTACTTTACTCAATTGTATTGTAATATTTAGTATATTGATTGATTACGGTTTAATGAGTACATTAACGCTGAGATACATTTGTCCCAGTCACGAAATGACCAATAGCGAACAATTACGTTCACGAAACGTCTTTCAAGGTAAAAACATTGAAGAAAATCATATCCTCTTAAAGGAGTTAAAATATATAGAACTTCTATCAAATGCAGAAAAAAAAGAAAATTTATTATCACCAAAACCAAAAGACAGGAGACTTGGAAATGATAAATAATAAAAATAAGTACGAAATAATTAACAAGGAAAGTAACTCAGAATGGAAATAATAATAATAATAATAATAATAATAATAATAATAATAATAATAATAATAATAATAATAATAATAGTAATAATAATAATAATAATAATAATAATAATAATAATAATAATAATAATAATAATACATAAAGACTAAAATGAAAATCCTCAAAGCATGCCAATTAATGGAATCTCATTATAAAAAGCGACAATATAAACATTAATATCGTGTCATCGTGAAAATAGGGAACTTCTCCCTCTCGATTGATTCTTGTATGCCGTAACCTTTTTTTGTGGAGAAAGAGGAAACCTTCGCAATACCAGCAGATCTGATCTAGAGAAGCCATAAATTAATAAGGCTTCTGATGGAATGTAGAAGTACCCAGATGGCTATCCAAATGGTTCGTATATTCTTAATTACGTCTTAATTTTGTCTTAGCAAAATCCTAGACCTTGGAGTTACTAGATCATACTGGTCCGTGTGATCAAATGCACAAGGTCTGCTTCAACAAGTCTTCTCTGCTGTTTCAATATCCTTTGCACTGGATACAGACAGAGTAATAGACTAAGTCCCACAGGACATTTCTAATGGGAAAACCACCCTACTGGTAACAAGTCCAGAGAAAAACATCCTTCCACTGATTCTAGTCAGTCTGTAAAAAGTCGCTGTAAAAATCCTTTCTGCTAATGATCAAACAAATTATATCGACAACAAGGGGGATTGGGGTGGTAGTGGTCACCCTTTCAGTACTGGACACCTGAGACAATAAAATCTTAGCTACATAAGCGTATTAGACAATAACCTTTATTCTTTTTATGTTTACTGTAATGCCAAAAACACTTTCTATTTACTGCATCCTTATTGGATAGCTTTTCAGTTGGAGCACGAGTATTTAAGAGGTTGTTTATATGTATGTGGATAATTTTTCCAATTTCCAAATTTTGAAGCTAAGCAAACTGTCCGAATTATTCAACTACGTCTAGTTTACAAGTATTGTGAATATTTTTAATGTGCAAGAATTCAATGAAGATAAATTATTTCAAAAATATATTTGTTTTTATACCTACATTGTTAAAGACATGAGCTATAGGAATGACCACTAGTGTAAAGGTAACCAAGAAAGTTTCGTCGCTATCTGTAGAGGTCTGTGTTTAATTGGCGATTACACCCTAAGTTGAATCTGAATGGAAAAACAGCAAAGGTCAGTAATTGGTATGGGTATATCCAACATACTACTTGGCTGTGGCAGTTCAGTTACACCACGAACTTGCGTAAGGACACAGTGAACATGAAACATCCACAGAGTGTCATAATTGAATTCTGCTGTAGGAGTTCTCACTGGAGCAAACGCCACTGCAGCAGGACACAAGATATTCCGGCCTTTGGTGAGGGTGTCGTGGACTGTGCAGCGGTGGTCTAACAAGCTTAAGGACGGTGACGAAACACTCGAAAACGAACGACGTGCCGGAAAACCAACACATGTACACAACGAAGATCTTCACGTAGCAATTGAGGCGAACATTAACCAGACATATGAGAAACTGGGACTAAAATACAATGTGAAGGGAAAATTACTCGGCCACACCTCCATCAATTTGGGTGGGTCGATGGTTTCCGCATGACTTGACTCCGGAGCAGAAGGCAACGCGAGTATACACACACCTGTGCTTCTATGCTCTCTCGTCCGAAGAAGGAGCCATTTCTGGACAGGGTGTTAATACATGATGAAAAATGGCTTCTGTACGAAGCTCCGAGGCTCCATCTTCAATGGTTAGCATCATATGAGCCGGTTCCATTACATCCGAAACCAGCATTGCACAAGATGAATATTCAGTGTTTTTGGTGCAGTGCTCGCGGCATCGGGCATTGGGAACTACTGCCAGGTGGCAACTGTGCATTATCAGCAGTTGAACCGTGTTTAAGAAAAAAATCAAAACTCCGGAGCCACCACTTCTGAATCGCAAATTGGTCCTGTTACAGGACAACGCTATGCACCACTTGGCTTAGATGACCCGGAACTCCATTCTACGCCTTGAATGGGAAACAATATTGCATCTGAAATACTTGCATTGCACCGTTTCTTATCACCTGCTTCACCTTGGACAATCACCTTAGATGACACGAGTTTAAATTCCTATTAAAGGTACAAAATGCACTTGATACTTTCTTCGCTTCACTGCCCACCAAGTTCTTCTGCGATGGAACTCATGGCCTTCCAGAACTTTGGGAGAAGGTCGTCGATGTTGATGGAGACTATTTTTGATTTTCGAAGTATGTCTTAGATGTCATATCTTTGTTCGAAAGTTGTGGGTGAAAAAGTAACACCCATATATGAAATATTAAAATCTCGATTTTTATGTAACGGTCACACTAGGGCCGTAATTCAAATTACAATTTCAGTAGTGGGGATAGAAATATCAATAAATGAATACTAATTTGTTCTGGTCAAGTAATGTCTCTGAAATTATTTTCTTTTTCATCTTCTATCGTAGGCCTAAACTTTCTACACTTTTTTATTTTTACCTTCTTTATTTTCTTTCTTCCACTATAATCTAATGAGTATATTATTTTTAAACATTTTTTCCAGAACTTAAGAAATATCTCCCGAAAAGAAATTATGTATGTAAAATGATGACTGAATCTGTTTATACAGTTGCTCCGAAAATCATTTAGATTACATTGAATCCAAAATTGATTAGCAAACGTTAACAGGTTTCAAGGAGGAGGTGGCACCTGACAGTGGAATGAAACATCTCACTCTTTAGTTTATGTTTGGAAGCAATTCCGTTCTGAGAAGATAATAGAGTATATATATAACAATATCTACTGATTCTGTGGAAGTGGTTTGCGATTATACTCAAGATACACAAACCAACCACAACAATTCATAGTGTAGGTCTGATGAAGGATGCTAATCAAAAGTCAATGCATCTCCTTCAACAGCCATATCCCCTCAGCTTGTCGATACCAGTTCGAGATGTCATGGTCAATGCATATCCACAAAAAAAATCTTATTGAGAAAACTGTGTGTGTAATCCATTCAAAACAAATTTGTTTCGGCCAGAAACTCCAGAAAAACAAAGACGGAAGTTTCGATTCCTTACTGTACATCAGGGGTTTCTTAAGTAAAGTAGATGATGAACCAAAATAGAAGTCCAAGAATTGAAAGAGTTCATGTAAGCCAAACCAAATTTTAAAATTAATACGAAAATAAGTATCAAAGGCTGTGAGAGTCAAAACTGTATTTTAAGATCTCAGCAAGACCGCGCCGGTAATATATCAATATAGGTGCAATGCACTAAATGTAAAAGGTGGTTATATGTTAGTTCTATATTCAAGAAACATTGTAGGAATTTTGGATTTTTATATCTTCATAAAATGGCTGAATCCGATTTTGACTACGAAATAAACTTTTTCTATGAGTTTTGTGCTCAAATTGACTCTGTCCTCAATGAAAATTGTAATGATTTCAGGTCAGGTGATGTAGAATAACGTTGCTTCTTATTGTATGTTTGGCATAAAGGGTCTTACATAAAGTGAAAATGAACTAGGCTCTACCTAGAATTTTACAGTTTTTCTGTAGTAACTTCAAAATAATCGAAACTAGAAAACGCAGTGCACTAGACTTTATCCCATTGCATGTGATTCCGTTTTCGTAACTTACCTATCTGCAATCGGTGTACAGATATTTATAAACCCACGAATAAAGGCCAAATATATAAAAAGATCCAAAGCGATAGCAGATAGGTAAGACAAAACAACAATATCACATGTAAAATAATATTCTATATCGCACCGCGTTTACATTTTTCGAATTCTTTTGTATGTATTGATCATACAGGAAAAATGTAAAATTAGTGGTAGTTTAATTTCATTGTATAGACGTTAAAATACGCATTTTGGGCCATGATATTAGAACACATCTAAGCGACACTATGATATTAGAACAGCGTTTTTTAGCTGGGTTGAAACAGGAATCAGAGGTGTCAGGGTTGGACTCCCAGTCGAGTTTAGTACTCACCGAAAAAGTTATTTAATAGAACAGAAGAAAGCTGAAACATGATACAGACTACGTTGTACTTGGTTGGATGAACGCAACAGGAATCTTGGCTGACTGTGTGCATGATCATACCTAATGTGGGAGTTTTATCCTAGGTTTGAAGTAAGTCACTAGCGAAGGCGTAAAAAGCCAAAAACTTACTTTGTACCTGTCGGGAACTTGGTTCCTCGATTTTGCCTTAGGGGTGTATTGAATGTAATGCAAGAGATAAATACATGATGTGTCAGGTAAAGAGAGATAGGTATGTGAGTGATGAGAAGCAGAATTAACGGCGATCTCTGATGTTTAACAGAGATAGGGGGAGAAATCCTGTTGTGAGCGATAATTACCAGACATGGAGAATATTCTCTCTCATTAAGTTTATTTAATACATTCAACTATTTTTGTGTGTTCTTCAACAAATTACTTTTATTTTCTCATATAAAACTTTTGTGTTGATTTAAAATTGGGATTTTGAAGGAATTCATAAACAGATGTGATTTCTAGCATTAAGCCAAATACGGAAATAATATTTTCCCTCTCTCGTGTTTTTTTTCCCCTGTCACTCTAAAGGGCGTGTCCAAGATTAATATCTCCTCCTAGAGGAGATCTCAAGGTTACAGGTTCATTATTTCTAGTGTATATAAACGCAAGTTCGTAGCCCCGCGTGTTCCGTTTGAAGCTCTCTAAGTGGTTATCTGGACCTGCTACGCGTGTAGATTCTACGCGGTGAGTATGTTATCAAAAACATGTGAAAATAATAAAAGTTGCGTGCGGCGGTTAAAGACACTAAGGTAGTCGACATACACTGATGTCCGCTAGCTTAGGAACAAGACCGAGAGTAAGCAACCTCTTCCTCTGTCCTCAAAACGGGAGTTCAAAGTAAATTTTACCCGTTAGGAATTTCCACCAGTTAAGCGATTTTAAGAGTGATCTTAGTCTGTGCTAGCCTATGGCAGACCAGAAAAATTTAAAGTTCGTCCCTATCGTTTTAGCCGCGTTGGTCGATTGTGTCAGGAACCATAAACTGAACCCAACCGACCTGGGCATAGTACGGAAGTCCACGTACTGTAGATTCAATCTATGGTAATCAGAAATTTTCTGGCTTAATGCTACTAAACGAGTCAAAATACGGACAAGGTGGTTAAATCACAGTCCTAACTCCACTTCAGCGTAATATGTGATTGTAGTTAGATTTCTAGAAAACCCAAAAATTAAAAAATAATTTATACCACTTTATACATTTTCATTATGTTTTAGTGAGATAGTCTCGGAACAAGCTGAAACGTGCTCGTCCCTTGTTGAGGGCTGAAGTAGAGTTATTAGCACCAATATTAATAACTTTCGACGTGCGTGTAAATTTCCTATTTTTTCGAGTAAATTTTGTACCATTTGAGATTTATTTCAATTTTTCCAGTTTTTTAAATGCTTAGGTTTTGCTCGACTAGCAAGCGTTCCTAAGCAGAATTACACGATTGGCGATGGGCTTATCCCAATTTAAGGTAATTCTCAACAATAGTTGAGAACACAATGATTTCTTTCAGTTTTCCGAAGACAAAGTGCACTAAGACTCTATTCAAAAGGCATCAACATTGAAACATTCATACCCTCCAAAAGCAATAATGAACCCCAACACATTTGGTAGGTGTTTTATCACAAAATCAGCGCTATCGATGTTCTAATGCTATAGAGTACACTTATAAGAAAATCCATAGTGTCGAGCATTCTAAAGCGTCTTAGGCGAGACGTATGGTTGACAAAGAAATATCATTTCTCAAACAGCCGTTCTAATTAACCGAGATACAATATTCTTGCAGGAAACATAAAATTTGGTTGGGTCCAAATTAAACTTAGAAGGTGTTCCATATGCAGATATATTTAACACATCTACAGCTACTGCTTCAATGCAAAAAAAAAAAAAAAAAAAAAAAAAACCTGGCAGAACTTACTAGCACGGAGTTTACTGTACGTTTCGGAAGTTTCAATGAAACCTTACCTCGGGCTCAGTCTATTTTACACTCACTTAGTATTGAAGATGTTAATCGTTGCTTCACCATAGTTCTTCAGAATCTGCTGTCATTCCAACGCTATCCTTTACTTCAAATCTTTCTTTAACATGAACATGCGTGGTGCACATTGAAAACATTACGCTCATTTTAAAATCGCTCCTCTTGAAAGCAGCGTTTAAATTCATATCATTTCTGTTTGTAGGTATGAATTTATGCTTTACTAATATTCTTTCTTTACAACGGCACTAACTTGTCTTGGAACATTTCTTATTTGAGGAACAAATTGATATTTTTGCTCTCAATGAAACATTGTTCAAACTTAATATCACACCACGTGTCACACGTTGCCTCCTTGACGGTTGTGGCTACTTAGTACCTTCTTCCAGATCTTAATATGTTGTTACAGTAGGATTTTCACCAAGATTATCATTCTGAGAATATCATCCATAGCCTTTTGTCAGTCATCTAAAACATCTGCCACAATCAGTATCGAGATATTCTGTAGTTTCAGTTTCTCAATTGCGTTGCCCAGAATTTCATATGTGTCATCATTATACATGATATCAATATATCAAGTCGTAGTGATAGAGAAAACCAATTTCTTGACTACTTAATTCAACAGCTACATTCATGTATACATGACTTGTTACGTCATACCCAGTCAAGTAGTCAAACCACAACAGATCTGTAGTTACTTCACTTAGTAGGTGGTCGGTAACTGTACTCTCCAGATTCTTGATATAAAACTAGTCGTCACTGCCGGGTAAAGCTGACGATCATTAAGGACTGTTTATACAACCTTACGCCATTGTTTAGTAGTGTTATAAGCTATGATAAATCTGATTGGAACAAATATAGGAAAATTATTCAAAGCGACACATAATAATCTGTGATCACTGTCGGGTAAACCTGACGATCAATAAGGACTGTTTTACAACATTACTCCAGTGTTTCATAGTGTTAAAAGCTATGATAAATCTGATTGGAATAAATATAGGAAAATTATTCAAAGCGGCACTACGTACTTTCTTCTCCTTTGCCAATTTCTTGTTTGTTTCGATTGCACTTAAGTACTGTGCTGTCACTGTGCTGGCACCAAGAAGCTGAATTGAAACAATTGAGAAAGAAATTGGGTAATTGTCTCATGGCTGGGAATAAATAATTCTGATATGAAATACAGTATGATTATATAAACACAACGATGATTAAAGAAAGTTCAGAAACCTAATTCCTTATCTAAAAAATACTAAACTTTATAGACCGATGCAAATAATTTATTAAGTCTAAGTACTCTACAAATTCTATAGTAGTATGTTTTTGTTGGTTTTCAGTGACAGCACGTCGCTGTAATGCTCCCAGAGCTTGAAGCAAGTAAGAGAGTGCTCCATTAATACATCTGGTAGAACAAAGTGTTAAGATGCGTCGTTTTAAAGGATTCACGGCCATATGTTATGAAATGCATTCTACATGCTCAGTACCTTGAATGGTCCTTTTATGCACTAGAATGCTCTGTCCATGAAATCTTTCAAACTTAACAGGAGAATTCTGTTACTCTTACAGTTCAATATATTATGAAACACATTCTGCATGCTCAGTACCTTGAAAGGTCATATTATGCATTAGAATTCTCTGTGCATCGAAAATTTCAAACTTAACACGAGAATTGTGTTACTTTTATACTTCCATATGTTATTAAACGCATTCTACATGCTCAGTACCTTGCAGCGACCCTTTATACATTAGAATACCTTGCGCATGAAAAATTTCAAACTTAACAGGATAATTGTGTTATTGTGCACAATACTTGCCGTACGAATAAATTGTACTGATTTTAGTTTGAACGAGACGAAGTTTTCTTTCGCAAGGAATCATAATCCATGGAGATGTTTTATCCAAATCGAGTTATGTTCTATTCTACTCTAAATATATATAAATATATATGTAATCTATATTATATATATTATTATATAATATATAATCTATATTATTTAAATATATATGTAAATATATATGTAATCTATATTATATACAATCAGTGACCAATGTTCGTTCTGTTTCCAAAAAATTAATTTGGGAATAAAAGTGGTATGTCTGGAACGTACACAAAATTACATTCTTTTTAATTTACTGAAAACAGAGTTCAAATTGTCCTAAAATTTAGGAGTTATTTACGAAGCTAATTTCAACAAACGGAAAGAATTTTTACCACTAACTGTATATAGTTTATGGACATTATATACCTGTTGATTGTGAGTTTTGGATTCCCAGGAGGCAGCAGGATACCAAAGCTTGTGTTGGTCATCGTATCATTAAGAATTTCCACTTTTCCCTCAATCACAGGCAAAAATAATTCTGTCTTTCTGATGATTTCGGCTTCTTCACCCAGAACAGTAGTCATTCCCTTTATTTTAAACTTGTAATATGTTGATGGTTCCAAATCTGTCACCTACAATGAATGAAGTAAGTTTGTTTAATAGAACTTATTAATTATACTGCTGGGTAATTATCACCAAGGAGAAATCTGGTATTTTTTATATTGTGTAGGTAAGGAGTAATCTAGGCATACTTGATTGATTGGATCTAGAATCCGTTTCAAAATTTGCACTAATGAGATATGAAATATGTTAATGTACCACAGTTTTCCGTTTTAATTATCCGTTCCCGAGACGGATAATCAATGAAAGTGAATTAGTAGGTGGTATATGGAGATATGGGTTCGAAATTTCTGAAGCATCATTAACACTATAAAATAAACTTTAGATCTCTTTTAAATCATTGAAATTGGCTACAAATTAAGCATATTACGTTTTAATGTTAGATTAGCCTTCCTATAAGGGAAAAATAGACCCTACTTTAAATAAATACATTTATTTATTCAACACTTCTGTGCCTTCAATATAACTCTTGGATAATAACATTTCATAATTTTAGTGAAAACAATGCACCAATGTACACTCCGCATGAAAAAAAAATTGACAGCTAACGCCGTGCAGCTAGCCCACCTAATACACATCTTCTTATCCCATAATCGTGTCAGGTAAAGAGCCGCTCTCTTCGCCTTTCTTCTCTTCCATACTAAAATTAGCTAACTACATGAACGCAATTTTAATTCCAAACCACACATGTATTAGTATCGGTAAAATGAAATAACGAAACCGAGACGAAACGAGATTCATAAGTAGATGTACGGAGAAACTGAAACACACACAATGAAAATTTGAAACCAATGGATGACTATTACAGAAAGATTCAGAAATGAGGCAGAGAAAGAGAGAGAGAGAGAGAAGATAGAAGAAAAAGAAAAGGGAGAATAGATAAAACTGCGGAATTCAAACGTAGTAAAAAAAGAACCTAACATTATAATATTCCGTTTCCAGAAATCCAACAGTAATTCTATACAAATAACGTTTGTTTTCATATATATTTTTTCAGATCTATTCGAACATATAGAGGATACTTTAAACATTCATTTTGTCACTTTCATAATGGATAGCATACTCAATTTCCAATAGAATTGTATATCCCGGAGACATCTAGGATAATGTCAAAATCTTAACACATGCTTCCTTTCTGCGTAGTTCGATTGCAAATTTGGTAGTGTTCTTTGGAGGTACTGATACAAAGACACATTCTATATACCCAGTAGATACCGTTGGTCATATCCTCCATTTTAGACTACTAATGCAAACTGAACAAAAAAAAACGAAACGAAAAGAAAAAGAAAGAAGTAATGAGAAAATTGAAGAGTGCTTTTTTACTGCTAAATTTCTATCAGAAATTCACTATATTTAAAGTTGTAATGGAAAGCTGTATCGTAATGAAAAGTTACAAATGTTCAAAAATCAAAAGTTTATGTTTCTCATAGATGTAGCGTGTTTCAAATTTCAACGTGAATAAAACACATTCAATTATAGAATGGAAACAAATTTGTGTCGAACTAGTACAAATAAAATTATGTTTTCAAATAACAAAAGGCGTTACCATTTTCTAGTCTTTTCCGAAGATTTAGCCGTTCCGAACATTCAGCATTGATTTCATCTCTTCCGGAAATAACGTATTTCCACAGATAGATTGAATACACTATGAGCTCAAACGGATTGTTGTGTCATTCGGATGATGTAAACCACCACTGGGTCGAGGATTCAAATCCGTAGTGACCCTGTAATTCGACTGAGACTCGGTGACCCAGAGGATCAAAAAGAGATTTTGCGTATTCCCTTGCGTTTAAACAGTATTTCTGTCAGAGGTGACCAGGACTGGGGACGTTATGCCCAGACCACGGAAAACACGACTCCGAAGTTCCCCGTAAATTAGATTCTCCAGACCAGGTACATCGAGCTCTTACTCAGTTTTAACTTTGGAAAATGAAATGCGTGTGTGTGTGAGAGAGTGAGGGAGGAGAAGTGAAAGATGGAATGACAGGATAGGGACAAGTGAAGAAAGAGAGAAGGGTGAATATAAATATGAAAGATACATATCATTGCAGTGTACGATGTAGAACACACACACTGTTTACTCAAATTATCGCCAGTTATGCTTTGTAAGTTCTCCATCAGAAGATAAATCTCTGTTTGTAGAAATTATTTTATGCGAAGAAATCATACTACCTGATGGGGAATCGAACCAAGATTTCCAGTTGGAAATCTAGCACGCTAAAACTACACCACCGATTGCTGTAGCCAAACTTTGTGTAAGAAATGGTGTAGTGTTTCTCTATGAGAACGATGACACCAACAGTGTATACTGCAGATAAATTGTCATGGAATGTCCTGGTAATTTCCTTGCGCTTTCCCATTCAACATTCGAAAATCGTTTCTATTATCATACAGGTGTTTGCTTCCACATTCTTATGTATTACTTGTCCAGTATGATAAGTCGATTCCACCTAATCACTTTTTCTAAAATTTGAACAGGATTTGAACCTATGTTAGATAGCTGTATTATTCATAAGACCATTACATCACCCCTATAGTATCGGTCCACCTTACCACCCAAATATTACTTACTTTAGCTCTGATCTTTCGAACGAACCAAAGTGCACATCGAAATTCATTTATTGGATGGTCTAAAGAGAAATTAATGCCTACTAATAAGGTAAAAACATAAAATCCAGGAAAAATTACAGAAATAAAACATATTTTACTGCAATTTTACTGCAAGTTCAAAAGTACGTGAATAGTAATAATAATAATAATAATAATAATAATAATAATAATAATAAATATTCATGTTCACAGTAGTTCTTTATTATTATCAATTACCCGCTCGGTGGGTTAAATTTAGAGAAAATATGAGTTTTATATATCACCTTCCTACCCTATGTTATGAGGCACAGCATCTGCAGTGTCGTTGTTTATCTCAGAGAGCCGGAAAACTATTAATTCGACACTGATATTGGTTATTTCGATAATTTTTATATGTCTCTCCCTCCTCCAAGTTGCGAGGCTGAATTTGGATTTAAACAGCATCACATGTGTCACTGTTAATCTCAGGGATTTCAAAAATTATAGATTCGTCATTAATACCGGTCATTTTTTCGTTCTTTTTTTATGTTGCTTCCCCTCCCCATCTCTTAAGTTACACCGTCAAAGTGATATGACATAAACCATTTCAGGTTCGAACTTCATCTAGGTTGAAAATTTGATCGAGATTTCTTTGGTGGTTCAAGAGTGATGAAGTCACAAACACAGTCATTTTCATTTTCATTTTTTTACATATATCTCCCTCGTACCGAACCCTAAGTTGCACCGTCAAACTAAAAGTCGTCCCAGATCCAAACCTTATCTATGTTGAAAGTTTGATAGAGATAGGTCTCGTGGTTCAAGAATTATTACGTTTTATTCATTTTTATATATCAACCCTCCTCCTCTCCTCGACACGTAATCTCTACAGTTAAAATGAAATGTTAAAAACGTTTTTCAGGCACGTAACTTATCAATGCTGAAAATTTGATGGAGATCGGTTAGGTGGTTCAAGAGATTAGGAGCCACAAACACAGTTACATTTAATTTTATAATATGGATTATTATTATTATTATTATTATTATTATTATTATTATTATTATTATTGAACTTGCAACTCGAAATTTATATTTTATTTCTCTGCAAAATATGTTTCTGTTTTATTCTGCAAAATATGTTGTATTTCTCTATTTTTCCTGGATTATATGTTTTTTCTTTATTAGTGGGCATTAATTTCTCTCTAGGCCATCGAATAAAATAATTTCTTTGTGCACTTTGATGCAAATAACGTTACAGGAACAAGTCGTTTCATTCCAAAGATCAGGGCTAAACTAAGTAATATTTGGGTTGTAATTTCATGTGGCCCGTCACTGTAGGTGTAACGTAATGGCCTTATCAATAACACAGCTATCCAACAAAGGTTGAAATCATGTTCACGCTAAAGTTGTTTTTTTCCAAAGTGATTGTGAAGAATGGACTTATAATACTGGACAAGCAATACGTAAGAATATAGAAGCAAACACCTGTATCATGATAGAGACGATATATAAATGTTGGCTGGGAAAGGGCAAGGGAATTGCCAGGACATTCCACAGACATAATTGATTTGTAGTATAAACGTTTCGTGTTAACGATATCAGAAAGAAGCATTACACTATTTGTTAAACAAAGTTTGGCTAAGTAATCGGTTGTGCAGTCGTAGCGTGCTAGGCTTCGAAATCGAAAATATTGGATCGATTTCCCATCAGGTAGTATGAATTTTTCGCATAAAATAATTTCTGCAAACAGAGATTTATCTCCTGATTGATAACTTACAAAGCATCTCTGGCGATAACTTTAGTAAACAGTGTGTTAGTTTTACATCATACACTGAAATGGTAAGAATGTTTCATATCTATATTTGTACTCCTTCTCTCACTTTCTTGACGTGTCAGTATCCTGTCTTTCCATCTTTTAGTTCTTCCTCTCTCCTTCTTTCGTACACAAACACACCTCTCATGTTCCAAAGTTAAAACGGAGCGAGAGCTCGATATACCTGGTCTTGAGAATGTAATTAATTTCGGCGTCGTGTTTTTCGTCCTCTAGGGAGAACATCTCTAGTCCTGGTCATCTCTGACAGATATACTGTTTAAATGCATGGAAATAAGTAAAATCTCTTTTTATCCTCTGGGTTACCAAGTCTCAATCAAATTACTGCGCCACGATTTGCTTTGAATATTCGACACGATGATCTATTTGAGCTTTTAACGTCTTCATTCTATCTGTGCAAATTACGTTATATCTGGAAGTGATGAAATCAATGCTGGTGTTCGGAACTCATAAATCTTAGGAAAAAACTAGAAAATGGTAACTTTGGTTATTTGAAAACAGAATTTTATTTGTACTAGTTCGACACAAAATTTGTTTCCATACTATAATTGAATGTGTTTTATTCACGTTGAAATTTGAAACACGCTACATCTATGAGGAACATAAACTTTTGTTTTCAAATATTTGTAACTCTTCATTACGATAAAGTTTGGACTTTTAATATAGGGTATTTCTGATAGAAATTTAGCACTCTTCAATTTTATCTTTCTTTCTGTCTTCTTCTTTTGGTTTCGTTTTTCTTTGTTTAGTTTGCATTAGTAATCTGAAATGGAGGATGTGACCAGCGCTATCTACTGGGTATATTAGAATGAGTTTTTGGATCAGTACCTCCAATGAACACTACCGAATTTGCAATCGAACCACGCGGAAACAAAGCATTTGTGTTTAACTATTTATATGATCCTAGATGTGTCTGCGAGATATACAGTTCTACTGGAAATTGAGTATGCTATTCATTATGAAAGTGACATAATTAATGTTTAAAATATCCCCTATATTTTCGAATATTTCTGAAAAAATATGTGAAAATAAATCTTATTTATATAAGATTACTGTTGGATTTCTGGAAACTGAACTTTATATTGTTAGGTTCTTTTCTTACTACGTTTGAATTCCACAGTTTTATCTGTTCTCCCGTTTTTCCTTCTTTCTCCCCCTGTCTTTCTCTCTCTCGCTCTCTCTCTCTTTTCCTGATTCATTTTTGAATCTCTTTGTAACAGACATCCATTGGTTTCAACCCACGCACACGGTGTTTGTCCACCACAAAGTTCACTTGGCGAAGGCTGGGATCGAACCCGGGACCCCAGACACCATAGGTGAACGCTCTACCACTGAGCCACCGCGGCCCAAACTGTAGGATGGGTAGCAATATTGATTATACTAATCTTGAAGAACTTTCAATGCTGATTTATTTTGTAGAGACCTGCACGGACTCAGGTTGTCAGTAATGTGAAGTGTTGAATACAAATATTGTTCATTCTTGTATGACTTTCCACTCCGTTACTATGTCATCACAGAGAAGAATGTTTTAAACATTATTGTTACAACTAATGACCAAGTGTTTTGCAAGAACAGGACCTATAATATGACCAATCTGCTCTTCACATCTCAAGACTTGTGACTTTTATCCTGGAGGATTATTTGAAAGAAAATTTACATCCTTGTTCTATATGCTTTAAAGGCACGAAACCAATTCTTTTCTCTGAATCATTTCCAGTCTTAAGCTTCGACTAAACCTCAGGTTAGCGACTTGCGAGATAGACTGATGTTCCGAAGTTTGACTATTTATAGACTAATTTTAAGGTAACATTTACTTTAAGAATTGCTTGAAATATGGCTTTCTTGAAACCCAAGAGTTGTAGAATGAATAATTAAAATTATATACTTCGTGCATATACCGATTTTCCTGTCGTCTGGTAAAGATTAAAAAGTGTTTGATCTACAATTCGTGTTAAAATGATGTAGATCCTTCAATACAAATAATAATGACGTACATCCTTCAATAAATATGATAACAGATGAGTTTTTTGAGAATTGACTTATTTCAGTGGAACAAAATGTTTGTATAACTACTTAATTTTGAAAGTACAAAATCTCTTGCTGGAGTATTTTACTGTACGTAAGTAGTAATGGAGTGTTGCGTACGTATTACTACTACGTGTTTTTTTGTTACCAGACCAGGATACCAGTGTTGGTTTTGTTTGGGGGGGCTGTTGTTTCGA
Organism: Thermobia domestica; assembly: GCF_964235325.1. Lineage (NCBI taxonomy): Eukaryota > Metazoa > Arthropoda > Insecta > Zygentoma > Lepismatidae > Thermobia > Thermobia domestica. The sequence continues at coordinate 257,617,558 of NC_137460.1, read as the reverse complement.
TTACCTTAGTTAATGGGACTGTACGATGGGATAGGAAACGGAGAGTGTCACTGCTGTAGTGTACCCAAGGGTTTTCAGTGTTGCCGTTTAGTTCTTAGTAGGATAACTAGCATAATTTCTTTGTGCTTAATGAAGAACGCCATAAACTATGTAGTTGATGTTGAGTTGTAAAAATAGTTCTTAATTTCTGCAGTAAGAGACACGTATAGGCACAAATTAATTCATAAGCGTTACCAATGCAAGAAAAACATAGCACAATTTACGACTCAATGAGATTCTAATATGCATTAAACAGATTGTATAAGAGTTAGTCGATTTCATCATAAAATAAAAGCACCGTTTAAACTCCCGTTAAAAGCCCGGAGTACAACTTAATCACCAACAGATTCATTTAGGGTTGATAGTTTACAACAAGGCTATGCAAGCTTTGAGTTGCGATATCGTTTGTTAAAAATCAGAACTTTAAATAAAGCGATAAGTTTTCGTAAACGCAATATTAACTATCCTTATAATTTTAGTTAAGCGCTTGAACGGCGTGACCTACTTGTTGATTTCTACAAGTATTTGCTTGCAGCATTCAATGATGTAAGTAGATGTTTCTGTTCTTATTGTTGTAAGAACACGAAATCCAGATTGTATAACGAGGAATATTTAAAACTGGATTTCACGTGTTGTACCGACGAAGGGTTGTTGTCCTATATTATAGGGATAAAAGTACTAAATCAGTATTGTAAGTTGGTGCTTCCATTGGGTACGAACTCTTTGAAAATCTACTAACCTTTCAAAGAATACATTTGTTTTATCTGCATCAGCCACTCCGTTCGTACTTCTTCCAAACTTTATACTTTGGATACCCCTCAAAAGTTCTACGCGTAAAGTGCCAGGTGTGCAAATAATAATCTTATATACACTACTAGGATGTCGCTATATGGCAAAGGTTGCAACGATCTAGTGTAGAAAATTACGATATATCTTGTAAGTATAAACTTAAATCAAGTTAAGGTTAGGACTGAAGAAATATTGGATGATTGCGTGTATCTGTTCATTATTAGTTGACATATTTTTTCACGATTTCTGCCAAGAGAGTTTTAAAATAAGTTTTCATTCGAGAAATGTGAAGAACGTCTTAGCTAGTCTTGAGGTTAAAGTATGTGCTTTTAATGCATATGGTAAAAGCATTGATTCTGAAGGGAGTGCAAGGAATTTACAATAATTTACTTTAACTAATCATCCACTTCTTGTGTCTAAAGTCCATATCAGTAGGACAATAAAGTAAAGAATTTCATTTTATTTCTTCAGGAATGTATACCCATTTGGGGAAAGAAAGGTAATGAAAAAAGCATTTTCTCCGGACCTTAAAATAGATTACGGAATTGGAAAGTTTGCCTTGAGGGATTTACTTGTAAAATTAGATTAGAATGTATATTTCTTTTAAGATGATTATCAAAATCGTGCCCTTTGGTAGAATTGGAATAAAAGTATTTGATAGAACATGAGCGTATAAACGGTGCAAGGTATCATTGCTTTGGATAAACCGAGTACAATATCTCATGAAAGGTTCATATTTATTTTATAGTTGCAACGTAAAGCATGGCTGGCTTTTTCATAGGGAGCTGTTTCTCCAATATTAGTATTATTATCCAAAACTAGTGAACTTACGTATTTAATGTTAGCACCTAGCTACTTCAATAATTGGTGTAGGAAGTGACTACATGATTTCCGAGCAATTGTTTTATCTCTGCTTTATTCAAGCATTGAAATAACACACACTATACAAATCCTTTTGTCAGTAACTTGGGAACGAGTCAAATCGACAAATTTTAATTAAGTTTTCTATGACACTGACAAAATCTGATTTTTTTGGCACAACACTGAAGAAGTCAATTTATTTCCAAGTTATTATAAAATAATAATCGAAGATGTGATACTGTTTTCCTGCGGGTGATTTTAACCTTTTACAGGCCGAATTATGTTCCCATTTTATTCTTGTATATGTTCCTGTTTTGGATGTATTATTGACCATCCATAAAGAAAAATAGCGAGCGACGACGCAGCGATACTGCGTATGTACCAAAATTGGAAGAATGGCCTGTTTCAGTATATATTCCCTTGTACTTTCAAAACTTTTAGTTTATTGATTTTGAATATATATGTTTATGTAGTAATTGATAACAAATGTTACAAATGTTGTTATAATTAATGTCAATCCTAGAACTTAAGTAGCTAATTCTATTAGTTATTACAGCATTTATATTCAAATGATATAATTTATTTTTACGACACATATGGTTACAATATAATAACATATAAATTTCATTATACAGGAATACAATATTGGATTCATGTCAAATATCCATCCAAAATACACGTAATATATTTGTGCGAATACATGGGGTATAATAGCGTAGAACACAAATATTTCTCTTGTTGTGACCGATAAACATCCTCTCCAAACTTCACTCCACTTCTCAATGGTATAGAGGAAAGCATACACTTTAGTCTGTTAGCACACTCTTTGCAAAATTTAGTGGTGCTCTTCTTGCTGAAACCAAAACGCTTTTAGTCCCGTCATCAAATAATAGTTAGTCAAATAATAATAGTCAAATAATAGAAATCTTTAGTTCTTTCAAAAGGTGCTTTCTTGGCCCTGACCGTGAGGGAACTTTTGTTTTCTGCTGAAGGAGATATAATGTAATCTCTTTTCCAAACGCCAGGTGTGTCATACTACTGGTATCGTCGTTATGAACCTCTTCATAAAGCAAGCAGCTTGCAACAAAGCGATAGGTAGAGAATTTGAGAACAAATTGTACCACCACTTTTTACTTCTCAAACGCGGCCCGTATGCAGCAAGAAGTGTGTCTACCAAACACAAAACTCCAATTCTCTCGTTGTATCTTTGTAAGTATAGAGCATAAGCCATCTTTTCTCTTTTTGCCTTTGGAATTCCTCAAAATAGTACTAACTGCAGTGAATATTGGCAGCTGTGCCATGAGTACTTGCAGATAACCAAAATAAAAATGGTTTTCCAATAATAGAAAACAAAAAGACTATACAACCTTCGATACGACATATACGTAACGAAAAAACGTAATACGGATACATACTTTATTTTGAAAACTAGAAAATCGGACATATTTGTACCCTACAAATTTACCTGCCATCTCAGTGGGCACTTGGACAACTAGAATGTTTGTACCAAGCGTAAATAACAGAATATGAACGCAAAGTAATAATAATAATATAAATAATGTTAGAGGTCCCGTCCTAAGTAAGACATACGTTACAGGCCAATGTTCCAAAATTGGGACATTGTAAAATAGCATGTAATTACGAACTACTATGTAAACAATATAGCGAACAAACATTAGCTATTTAAAGGGACTTAAAACTATCGTTTGCTACAAATTATAGATTTGTATACTAATAGGCTTTTGATAAAATATATATAATACGAGGTAGGTATGAAAATTTAAAATTTTACCAAAATTTCAAGGGCATAAGTAATCTACTAATGAAGAATTCTATTATATTTCTATTGATATTGTTGGTATCTATTCTTACCTTATTTTTTATAGTCTCTAGTTAATATTAATTACGTTTTACAAAATTAAAAACATGTTCCAATATTGGAACATTGACCTTTAAAAAGTTAATTGCTCTAGAAATAGCTTCCTAATATTTTGAACTGTATTTGTCTTTCATATGTGTACAAGACTGTAAGAACTATGATACATCAATTGCAAGTTCAGCGATTAGTGAGACTGGTATTTATATTTAGTCACAGAACCAGTCGTCTGCACTGATACGTTGAACTCAATATAGCAATTAATATTTACACAGCACTGTACATTTTCAATGCTGGCTAAAATTAGTTATTTCACACTTTAAACGACATGCTAATTAAATTAGTAACAGCAAAGATGTACAGTAACTGTCTTCAATACATATGCCACAGTGTGCAGAGTGCATGCAAATAGTGGTATTGCATTGTAATGTCGAAGGAAATAGGAAAGAACATTGTACTGGATTGACAAAGGCTCGAAAACGTAAACTATTAACCCACAAAATTTATATGTATGATAACAGAGGTGAAATAACAATATATATTTGTATTATTATTTTCAAGTTTTCGGTGATAGCATGGAAAAAGTTCGAGGTGATTTTCTTGTTTTCTCGGTTTGTCAGTTACTAAATGTATGTTAACATTCAGATCTGTGAATAAGAAGATTAATCAAAACCAAAAATTACAAATGAATAAACAAGTAAAAAACAGTATATTACAGTCAACATGAATGGTACAGGAGTCATACTTCTTGGCTGTTTGTAGTAGTTTTAATAGAGAAGTCCTCAAAATACGGTTTACGCTTTTCAAAATACTTTTCTGAAATCTTTCATTAAAAACTTTGATCAAAGCTGTTCAGATTCTAATCCAAATATATTTGCAGTAAAGAGTTGAACCGATTCTTAGAGAAAATCAAATTACGGGGTTTGAATTTTTCCTTTACAAACCGGTGTCCGCCTTTTACCAAAAGTTGATATTTTCATCTTTATTTTTTTCATGATAAGTGTTACTTGGTGAAAGGAAAAGCGTGATTGCTACCAGAGAAAACTAACACAGTCCATGTTAAAGGATTATTATGTACTTTATATTGTGATAATTAATCATGTTGTATTTTCACAATATATATTTTCCTTTTGACATGTAGTTAAACAGTAATTCAAAAAAAGAGCTAGCGATAATTTTAAGTTGTATCTCATGAGCCGTATGGTGTATTGTCACTATGTTACGTTGATGCGAAGAGTTTAAAAAGAGTATAAATTTATATTTTTCAAAAACTATGCATATAATTCGGACCAGCTCAATAAGTTATAAGGATCGGTATATGCTCAATCTTTGATTATTATTTCGTTAAACGCTAAAAGTATTCCAGGATTTTGATCTTTACATTAAGATAAATATAAGTTATTTCCTTACCTTGTATTCGTAATAGCGACTGTCATCATCCACATGCATAATATATCTCTTGCTTTCCGGTTGTATGTCTCGTAGCCCAGTCTTCTCAAAAACAGCTTCCACGTGGAATTCCCGAAGTCTTCCGTGACTAAGATCAGGGTGCTGCCATTTCAGTGTTATTTCAGAATCGGTTGATTCTGTCACGTTTAGATCAAGTGGAGCTGTAGGGGCTGTAAATTAATGATTACAAATATCAATTGATTTATTAAGAAGTGAATAAATGACTGAAAGGTCCACTATCGAAGGAGCGATTTGTAAATGAAATTGTTTATCATCCATAAAGTCGTTGAGGACTGACGAATTCTCTTTGGCATGATAAAAACATAAATAATACATAAATAGTTAGCAGTAAAGGGAAGGTTTTCAAGAATGAAAGGAGAAAGCAATTCATATGTACTCTCCACCATTAAAGTAGTTGAACATCTAACAGCAATAACACCGTTAGATTGGATCTAGTAATTTTACTGCTATCACAAACACCAGGATAGATACAACGTAACTTACACGTTATACTTCCAGCAGTTGGGAAGTCCTTGGTTCAGTTAGATAGGCGTTTAGTGTGCAATTGATGAACGGAAACAGTTTTCCACAGTTAAGATCGATTTCCATTATTTGGAGCCTGTTGTGAAATGAGTGCCGTATATCAAAGTCATTATAATTCGTCATGTATGTAATGTATTCCTTCATTCTATATTGTACATATAAATAACGAATAAATACTGATTACACATGCCTTACAAATTTATTGAAATAAACTTAAAATATCAAACGTGCAAAAATGAATAAAATTAATTGGCAAATTTTTGTATGGTTTTATGATACTGAATCTATTACCTGTCATTCTGAAAATTACTACAACCCTCTACTTATCGCACTGAGTACGGATTAAAATTGAATCATATTAATAAGTTAAGACCTGATGGTTTTCAAACTCGGATCTTCTGGTTAATCCAATAAATTAATGATTCAGCTGCGCTAATCAGTTCCTTGGTTGACTTGGAAAGTGTTATCCAGTTCAAATATTTTTCATGTGAGTCTACACGAACCATTATGATCCTAAGAAGAGATTATCATTAGCTGAGTTGCTTGATCCCATTCATCAAATTATATTATTTACGTATTTTTTTTGCAATTCTATTATTAATTTCAAAGTTATAAACTATAATAGTAACCCTTATTATTCGATCTGTTTTACGTAAATTATTATGATGTGAAATACCGTAACTTCTAGGGAAAAAATATTCGCAAAGTATATCCTATGTGATTGCAGAAAACCTATCGTAAAACAGGAAGCAACCATACATAAAACAAATATGTTTGCTTACAACTATGTCAATTCGTCCATGCCCGTACTTCACACGTAGTGTGATATGTGTTGTGGCTATGCAACCCCAGCGCCTTGTGAGAGGTATTAAATCGAAAATCCGATTGTCTCTTCTATTAGCGTTTTTCTCTATGACGATCAACAATGTAACAAAAGATCTTTATTTCTAGCAGTCTTGGTTCGAATAGAGGTTAACGGAATAAGTGGAACCTATCCTTAAAGCGCTGAGTCAATTATAAAAATATCACTCCTCGATATCTTAATATTTTTGTTCTGACAAATGTCGAGAGACGGACGGAGACTTTCGATATTTAAGCATAGCATAGTTTGCAAGTCTAATATCCCTGCAGCAGCCAAGTCATAAGTTGTCACGAGGTAGACAACTTTACAGTTCATGTTTATATAATGAGAAAAATATTATAGTTATCTAACTATATATTTTATTTTTTCTTTAGGTTTAGTGTCCCATGATTATACTCTGAGGCTAAGGGAGATGGCGATAATGATATTCATGATAATGACGGAATGCAAAAATGGAGGAAACGGATGTTCCCTGGAAGACCCACGTTTTTTTATAAAATTCTTTATCATTGTAACATTCTTTAAATACATAATTTTGAATTATTTGTAAATATTAAAAAACTTGAATGAAGAGAATAATACTCAGAAACATTATTAGAACCAAACATTATTGTTGAACGAATTGACAGAATCTAGCTTTTCCTTAAAAAAGAGAAAAGTAACAGTAGGGTATGGGATTTGAACTGACGATAATGGGAAAACTAAACGCCCAATGAACACGCCTTAACCAGATACTCAACGAAAGCAACTTAATATAAAATCACTTAGTACTTGGATGAGACACTCACTCAATTATAACGAAACCACTGAGACAAAATGCCTTATCGTTTCGAATATTTTGTCTTATTTCTATTTAATAATGTGTCTAAGTGTAAAATCTTTATTACTTATAATTGTTAGATCTGTGCTATATGTATAGCAACTAACATTAAGAAAGATTTACGTTATATTTCTAATAGAGCATAAAATTCCCTCTCTTTGCAAATTTCGCTGCGCGTGTACCACGTTTGCGAATATGGAACTTAGAATTTAGTGATCAAAGTTTTGAAGACTTCCTTCTTAATTATATCTTGCTTATTTCTTAATTTTTATTGAAATATATTTTAAATATGTTTCCTTGTTCTGCATATTTCCTAGAAAACATGTGACAATTTTATTATCATTTATGTAATTTCTAAAGACATGCAACAGAAAGTCTGGACGGAAGTATACCTACAGGGCATGAGGAATTACAACAAGACTATGTGAACGGACAGTACGCAAGAAACTAAGCGAAAGCGGGTTTTTATATTCTGCGGGGAAACTGTTTCAGGGGCCAAAGGGCCCACTCAAAGGTCTTAAATTTAACGTCCGCAAGGCAAGAAGGGGACCTAACTGAATAAAATTGTGCACAGATATTATACACGTAAAATGAGCTAATACCTGTTTCGGTTGTGTGGAAAAACGGTTAGATGGGGCATAGACCCCTCCAAACAGGTTTGATTTCCCGGGTCGGAATTGTTAAGTATACTTTATTTTTTTTTTCAATTTACTTCACACTCAGAGTGATAAGTAAATCTTCTATGGAGAAAGGAAGAAATACTGAAATGGGAAGATTGACGCGGAGTTGTAGAATAACGGTTAACCGAAATAAATTTATTTCCATCAATTGTACCATATTCGATGTTTTAAGTTTATTTAAACCATTTTCGAACTCATTATGATCAACATTTTTTTTCATTTTTTTCTAATATAGAGTATGTTTTGAAGTTACACATAACGAAATATAATGTCTGATGTATGGTACTCATGGAACAGCACACTCCAAACAATATAGATCAACGTTGAGGTACATATTTTTTTCGTTAAAAGGTTGCATAGCAAAAGCCTCTTTCAATGCTCCAAACTAGTACCAAATTTTGGAAAAGTTACATGTAAATTTTGCATCTGTCCAAGGGGTTTGTGTTGGCAGCAATAATAAGTAATTGAGTGATAGCATCTATAACTTCAAGTACTTTTCGCACTGAACATTTATTTAATAAATTAAAACAATCTTCCTATCCATGTGTATGAACACGTATTACCAAAAATAATGCGGTACACAATTCTACAATATAACACGTAACTTAAACTCAACTTTCTGGCAATGCAAGAATATTCCAATTGGGAATGTGGACTTCCTTAGATGAACCCTTAGATAGCAGTTAAGAATATCTGATAGTACTATGCAATTTTATGGTTGCCAAGAAATGTCAGGTACCACCTCCTGCAAGCTAAACGTTTCCGCTAACCCAGCTTTACCGTTGCTGCAGATAACTGACGTAAAATTAAAAAATACAGTTTCTGCGGTTCAAACTTCAATTATAATATCGATTTCTTAGTATTTCTACACCATATAAGAGGCGTTCATTGAATTCCTTCCATAATTTCGAACAGTTAAACCTTAGTTACAATTGGACCCTATATCTCCTACATGTGTGTGAATCATATTCAAGCCAACTGTTTATTAATATCCACGTCATCGAATTGTTATAAACAGCCGCATATATTGTGCGTACACTTGCGTGTATGTGCAGAAAATCTTGCTGTGAAATCGTATATTTCTTGCTAAAGCGCAAGAAACGTCTAAAAACAATAAGTTGTTACTAAAATAAAATGCTTCAGCAATTAATATTTCTGGTGGCTACGTACCAAGAAACCAAATTTCAACATTATACAAATACACCATTGTATTCAGGAAGAATAAGAATATAACGTATGAAAAAAAAAATCGATTCAAAGATTACAACACTGGAGTGAAATACTTACCCGCTTCTTGTGTTCGTACTTCTATCTTAAAAGCATCTCCCAGTGAAGTATTATAATTTCTGGCTCGAATCTGTTAAAACAAAACAAATAAACGAAATCAGTCTCTACTATTAGATTGTAATGTCAGGTATTAATACTTCAGAAACTCGGGAAAGCCATAAAGATTTACATTGTGCTAAATTTTAATTTTAGCTAAAGGCGAAACGAGAGTGTATGTTGGTCGACAATTGGAGCAAAATCCTCATTACACATGCTTTCTGAAATGTATGAATACATGCAAAGATTTTTCTTTAAATCCGAACGTTCAAAAGTAATAATTCAGTAACTGCAAACTCCATAAATCGATCTACAAACATCTGTTTCCAGAGTGAAGATTTATTCAGTGTATGGTGGAACTATAAAGGCTGTAATTCACATGAAGTTCGTTCCTCACGGTTGTGCCGTCAGTGTCACCACTTTCTCCGAGCAATTAGTGCGGATGTACACCTTGTCTCAAAACGATAAGCGCATTCTTCATTGCTGTTTTGAGGCAAACTTTTACCCGAGTCCAACATCGGGTATCTTCGAAAAAAAAGTACATCAGGTTCGAACCTCTAAGCCAACCTTTGCAATCTTGAAAAAATACAGATGTGTTTTCCTTCTTTTAAATATAATAAGACTTGTTACCAAGTGTATAAAAATGTCAAAATTGATAGGAATATTTAATGATATAATATTTCGAAACCATGTATTAACGTCACCACATACTTGTTTGTCATTTATCTCTCCATACGCAAAACATTTCCTTTCCTAAAGAAATCTTTCTATACCTAAAAGAATGCTCAAAGTTGAAACATACAACATAATTCCCCCCTGAGTACTAACTAAAGTCAAAGTAGAACAAAGATCGTTTGCAGTGGATATGAATAAAATTGTCTTGAGAGCCGTTATACATCGCTAGAAGCATATTACGAAAGTTGCGTGTGTTAGATCAGTGGTAAGCCGTTGGATTTGAAGTCGTAAGGTTGTGAGTTCGATTTCCACCTTCTTAAATGTTCTTTTTATGAAATTCTATTTTGTGCAATGCATGGAAAATTATGTAAAATAATTAAATTAAAATACATCAGTTGTATATATATATATATATATATATATATATATATATATATATATATATATATATATATATATAATCATTGCAGAACACAGTAATTATTATGCTTAAAATATAACTCGGACAGGTGTTCACAGTACGTTGTTATTCTATATGTGGCTGTTAAATACAAATTAAGAAAAGAATATCAAAGCAATAAATAAGTTATATAGTGTAATTGTTTGCAGCTATTTGTCATATAGAGGTTACTTTATTCTCATTGCAGCATGTCATTTACGTTCTTGAAATATTATTCGAGGCATCCAAAGTCGGAGCGTGGATCCAGGCAAACAAGTCATGAGTCCCAACATGAGCACCAAAGGATATGTCAAGAAATTGGAGTTATTCTTAGAATGGAAAACCTTCACATAGGGTTACAGTTTAATATTCTGATATGTGTTAGTAACATGGAAGTCACATGTTTTATAACATGTCCATGCCTTGGTCGCTCCCTTTTTTGCTATCATATATATATAGAGAGAGAGATAGATAGTTACGGGGCCGAAACCATAATTTCTTAAAGTTGGTGCACAAATAACTACCACTACATTTAATTTGAATTTTTGAGTGTTTAAATACCTTTAGGCATCAGTGTTCTGGATGAAAAATATTAATTTTTAGTGAATCATTTTCCTTCAACCTTCAGGAAAGCGATTTAAACTATTGCTTTTGCAAAACTAAGCTTTCTTTTAAGCCTCAAATGGATATATGGCAGCTTAAAGTTTCGGAAAAGGTTGCACCACCTAAATCTGGCCATATATATAAAAATAAATTTAGGAACTTCTTTGGACTCAGCACACAAAATGGTTCCATATGGAACCAAATTAAGCCAGGAGAAAAATTAGAATCATTGAATAATTTTAAATGGTGCTCCAAACGACCTAAAATTTTGAATGCGTTTACCATACATAGTGTAAGGGGAAAAGCTGGAATAAACTCTCGTAATTTAGAGAAGGCTAAATGGAATGAAAAGATGTCTTGGATAATGGAACTAGAGGAAGAGACGAACCTAATCTTGTATACGTTATCATGGCGGCCGTCTTGAAGTCCGCCATCGTGAATTGAGGTCAAGATTTTTAAATAGGAAGAGGGTCATGTGACATATCTTTTTGAGGTAGCATTTCAACAGATGCACATATCTGGTATTATTTTTATGTTACCTATATTCATGTAAGAGTTATTACGTATGAAAAACAAAACGCTTCATGTAATGTTATTTTATTGCAGTTATGGAGCACAGATATGTAAGAATTTTGGAAGCCTTACATAAACTGAAATAAACAGTTTGTTTCGCTTTGAACTTCAAATAAGTTTTTTTTTCATCAAGATGATTCGTAGACCATTATGAGGAAAAAGAAAAATTATAACTTGGAAGAAATTGAAATATCGCTTATTTATGTAGTATCTTTTTGGGAAGTTATAAATCTTATTTGCTACATAGTTCACTTTATCGCATATAGGACAAGATTGTCTGTGGGCCTATATAATCTGCAAAAGAAACTGTTTGTGCTACTAATTTTTCGTAAGAACGTCTTCTATTAGTTACACTCCCCTTTCTGCACACCGTTTGTTACATGGATGAATTAAACTATTGTCTTTCCTTGAAGATAGTCATTGTTATTTTGCCATAAAGTCGGATCACACTCAAGAAACTCTTTGGGTATTTTAAATCTCTAAAGGAAAATTTGTTTGTTGTAACAAAATCACTGATTTCTCTTTTCAGAAGAATTTTTATGGTATCATCTCTTGCGTCAAGCCTCTTTGCTGCTTCACAGTTTCCCCTTTTAGTTTTAATTCTTTCAACCATTTTTTGCTTTTCCATTATGGTAATTCCATCATCAAAAAAAACCAATACCACGTGTTCTTCCGTCAAGTACCAGAGTCGGCGTGAAAATTTAGAAAGAGCCACTTAAGATAATTCAGTATCTATTTGTCTTTAACTGTACAAATGTTTCGAAAATTGTAGATCTTGTAATGGTGAATGGAATGTGTGATCACAAATAGCCAACTGTGAACATATAGTCGGATCAGAAAGTGCATACTCTCCGAAGACCCGTTTCTATTTGCTACGGTAAACGAAATTGTTGGCGAAAGAGAAATATTTTAAATAGTAGCTTGCTTTTCCCATCCACCTTACATGGTGAATTGCTCCAGGCACACGAAAGAAAACTCCTCAAGGAGGTATGCCACCCAAGAATATGATGGTCAGTTCTAAAAATTCCCTGTAATCTTCTCTGCAGTGTCCTGCTTCTACAAGTTTGATAGCAAAATTCAACGAATAAAGTTTGTACAATCTATTCTAGACCACTCGTTCTGAAAACACTTCAATAGGAGAACGTCCGGTCCAGATGCAAACGAATCACAACAGTTATCAAATACACATTTTAAAACTAATTCATAAATGTGGTGTCTACAAGGAAGGTATAGAAGGTTATTTTGGAGCTACTGCTCTAGCAGAATGCAAGCACCGTTGACAAGATCCATATTGCAAGGGGTATTGTCACAATAAACTGCCTGCACGAACTATACCAAGTTCCATTCTTCAAGGGAATGTACTATAGTAGAATCAATATGTTCTTCTCTTGATGACGACAAAATGGAAACACCAATTAGGCTCTCATGACCATCTCCTGTAATAATTATTGATAACCTGCCGGCAGTCTCTCTGCCAGTCAAATTCAGCAGTAGTTTTCCGTTCCAATGCACAACTAACGCACTTGATGCACTCTGAAGTTGTTTCTTGTAGTTCTGTGCAACTTCACTACAGGTTTTCTCTCAGATCGGTGAATGGAAAACCCATTTATTGCTAGTTCCTCTACATTATTGCCTAATGCCTCTGCCGTCGCTGTCAGAATATGTATTGCTGCTCTATGAGTGATCTTTTATTGATTAAGAGCAACACTAGTCTTTGAGTAATAAAATTAGTTTTTCCCCCTTTTACATCTCTTGGACGGTTCGGGCACACACGCATTCGTATTTACATTTTCTTTAACATTCTCAACTAGGTTTTCCTCTTCATTACTTGAACTGCTCCATGTTTTTGGCGTATAAAGTACAAACAAATTATTTTCAAAAGTGCATTTTCTTTCGCTTTCCTCTTTCGTTTGAAGCCGTGCATATCCCTTTCCTTCTTTTCACGCCAAACTCATGTCTTTACATTTAGTCGTGTAAGAATTATTAATCTGAAAAGGAGAAATCTTTTCACAGATAATAATTCTTACAGGACTAAAGCTAACTTTAAAATAGTGCCAGATTTGCGCTTCTGGTAAAACGATACCTCAAAACGATATGTCACATGACCCTCTTTCTATTTAAAAATTTTGAAGTGAATCCAAGATGGCGGATTTCAAGGTGGATGCAATAGCGGTACTAAACAAAATTAGATACGTTTCTTTCTCTATTTCTATTATCCAGGGAATATTTGCATTACCTTTAGTTAACCCAGCCGTCGCCGGTCCCAAGCCCGTGCTGAGAAAGGGGGAGAGACCCCCTTCTTCGCACCAACGCACTCATTGTGGCTCTTGGCGACAGGAGGGGGAGATAAGTTCGAGTGGATCTTGGAAAGATTCTCCATCTCGGATGTCCAACCGATTCGGCCAGTCCTCTTTTATGGGCTGGATTAAGAGAGGACAACAACCTACCGGCGGAGGTGAGCAGGCATCCTCCGAAATGGCGACTAACTCGTGCAATTGGATTCGGGAGAGTACGTGTGACTCCATCACGTCCTCAGTGGGGCAGGTAGTTTAGGCTGCCGTACCTACCGGCGGGGTGAGCCCTAGGGTATCCCCCGG